>NC_067283.1:65798201-66108348 GCF_020740795.1 Apus apus | reverse complement strand
TGCTCCCTGAGTTGCAGTGCACAGACAGAGGGGAGGAGGAAGCATGCCACTTGTAATTTGGAGGAAACTGGTTGGAATGAGAAAAAGAAAGCAGGAGATGGTGAGAAATTATGAGGTGTGGAGAAAGCTCAGCTTGCCTCAGGAGAGGTAAGGAATTCAGCCATGTTTGGGTTAGGTACATAGGCACCCTGTACAATGAGCAGAGAATATCCAGTGTCAGAAGAAAGCTCCACAGCAGCTCTATTGCCAAGTAGATGGTTGTCTGAGACAATCAGTAATACTAAAAAGAGAAAAGCAAATCTGCTCAGCTCAGCCTTTCCTCCTAGGTATTTTGAAATCTCCCTTCATTCGTGTCCCAGATCCCTCTCCTAGAAACACAAGTTTTTCCACAGGGCACTGAGGACAGATCAGTCCTCCGGTGCCACAGCTCCCATCCCTAAAACCTGTGGGTGAGCCAGCTAGCCATGTCCTGTTCTGTGGCCAAAGAAACACATGACAGTGACTTCCCAGCCTCATGTTTGGGGTGCCCTCCTGAGAAGAGGAGAGACCCAATCCTGCTTAATTTAAAGCTTCATTTGCTTAGTGTAATTGTAGAGGTTGGTGTTCAGGAACTCATCTGAAAGTGTAAGACTGGTGAGTTTGAAGGGATAATGACTGAGGCTGAACAAAGTAGACTAGGATGTCAGAAGAGCCAAGAGGCAAGTCAGTGTGAGCCATACATCATCATTTGGAAGATTGGGCTGAGGGGCCAGGGCTGTCAGAGCAAATTCATGGGTTGATCTGCCCAAAGACCTTAAACTCTCTTAATAATTGTCTGTTCAGAGGATGAAAATCTCTTGCTAGCAGTTACTCCGTTAAACTGGAATAGCTGAGGTCTGTGTGCTGGATCTAAAGTTTGAAGCCCAGTAGTGTAGACAGAGCCCTAAAAGGAAGCATCTGGGTTTTTTCAGTTTGCTTTTTAGGGAGGGCATACATGCTCTTCCATTCACTTTCACTCTCACTCAAGCCAGTTAACAAAAATTAAGAGTGCCGTAACAAAAACCATCCGTGCAAACTTTAGCTGCCCCACTCCCAGAATCTGCATTGAAACAGCCGTTCATTTTAGGCTCAAATGCTATTTTTTTCTCTTGCTAAGCCTCGGTGCTTTGGTTTTTCCAACCAGAGTTTTTTTTTTAAAGTGCTCTATAAAAATTCATGTGTCAATGTGTTTATATAAGTTAAGTCTCCCAGTCAGCAGAGGGATTGTTTAAATTTGGCAACACTTACAGGCAAGGACTTTAAATGTTTCTCATGAATGACAAGAAAATAAAATGTGGTAAATCTGTGCAATTAGAGTAACTGCTATTCATAAAACATTCCTGGACCATTTTATTCCTGCTGCTGATTATTTCTAACTACGATATGTAAATATTTTGAACTTTGCTTTCCAGAATATTCCAATCTGTAGAAATTAAATAATGTTTTGCCAGTGCTGGTCTTAAACCTTCCTACTCCCTTCTCCTTGGCCAGTGATTGCCTGGTATGTTTTCTCATGTAAAACTCCTGGGCTGTTAAAATAGTCATGCTGTACTTTTGGAAGTGAAAAAAATATATAGTCTAGGTCTAAATGCAGATTGCCCATAGCTTCTCTTTGCATGCACTAGAATTGTCATAATGTCTTTTGAGAAACTGGACAGAAGTTGCACCAGAATTCATGCAAAACTATAGGTAACTTCTTAAAAAATTGTCCTTTCGCCTTTCTATAGAGGGAGGAAAACTAGCCTGTGAATCTGCTTAGTGCCATGGAACCTAAGATCCACAGATCTTTAAAGCCAGTGGTCATTTTCAACCATGCAATGAGATAAACAGCCCAAAGCTTATGGTAGCAGAAGGCACTTCATAGAAAAGGAAAGCACTGGGTGATGGTTGCTTCTTTATTGCTGGAGTTTTCAGTGGGTTTAGATCTGTCATTTTAAGCAGATTAAAAGAATTCAAATGCATGTGGAAGCTGCAGGTCTGATTTCTAAACAGAAGGCAGTTAAAGCAGTTGTCTGTTTTTGTACTTGAATTGCCAAATGGAAGCTCTTGGTTCAAAAATGTGTATTCCACTACTGAGAAGTATCATCATGTCTTCGTGAGGTCTGCAGCAGAACATTTCCAGGCTTTAAGAAGTGGACTTTTCTTACCTGGACTGAAAAATGCATCTTAGGTTTGTTGTAACCATGTGCCACCTCTAATGGAACGTGTGAGACAAGGCCCTTCAATGTGTCCTTTCTTACAGCAAAGAGATGTTTAATGAGGCTGTTGGGTCTTAATGCTAATTGCATTTCCAGCTGCTGCAAAGATTATTTGAGGCTGCCCAAAGTGTTTTACTATAACATAATTCCACAACAGTGCATTCCTGTTAAAATAATATAATAATATAATTAATCCATTAAAGAATTTATAGCAAATTTTGAGGATAGAAAAATAGATGCTGTTAATAGCATAAGCTTCTTCATGGTTAGAGAACGACATTGGTTGGAGATGTTTTAAGAAGCAAATCAGCAATAATGGAATATATGGTTGCGGGGAGAGAAAACAAGTGTCTTTGGAAGAAGCTCATTCTTTTGTAAAAAAATGTTGCATATCCTCACTCAGCTTCTATTGCTGTGACTCGTGAATGTACAGTCTTCATCAGACTGGGTCTTTACAGATTATTTTAGAATGCTTTCATTTAACAACAAAATGCGTCTAAAGCTGCTTTTTATTTTTAGTTTGCATTTGAAGCATGGAAATTATATAGTATTTCTCAGACTGTTAGCTTTTGTTCTTCAGGTTTTCACTCCCCTTTTTAAAGATGCAGGGAGAAATAACATTTCGCAGTGATGCTGGAGCCATGAGACATCTGGTCTGTGATGAGAACAAAGACTGAGCAGTAGTGGGTAGCTGCAGCACCAGGTTATCCCAGTGACACAAAAAAGCTGCAGGTCCATTCCACAAGGATGCTGGCTGATCACAGGACTCTGCTTTTAAGCAACTCATGCCCCAGGTCATTTTTGTTACTCCATCACAGTAAGAGCCATTGAATATTGTCACCAGTCAGTAATCCTTGTTGTGCAGGTGCATGACTTGTGCCTCGGCAGAGCCCGTTGCTGGCATCACAGAGGCCAGGTGCTTCAGCTGGGGAAATCTCCTCGGTGACTCCACCAGTTCCCCTGGTTTTGGTCAGAGGTGAGCACAGCCCTCTTGCTCCCAGAATAACAGAGAGGAAAACTGCTCATGCCTTTCAAAGACTGATGTCAAGTAGTTTCTGAAAGCAAAATTGCTTAAACGCCTTCACTTGGAAGCGCTGTTGAGGAAGTTTTATTCCTGGAATACTGGTTTGCTCTTGCTCGGTGTTTCCCGCAGGGAGGAAATGAAGCAGGAATCCCTGAGGCCAGCATGGCAGTACCTTGATTGAGCCCTACCATATCAGTGACCTGATTGACATCTGACCCGTGTTATGATTGGGAAATGGGTTGGTACAGTAATGTGAACATGCAGCCTAATGACTCTGATGGGATTGTTAGTCACAGTAACTGCCCTTTGTTTCCATGTCTGTGAATTGCATTAAAAAGGCATGTACAGCTAGATGTATAGGGTATTGGCAGCAGGGATGAGAATCCCTGGTCCATGGGGATCTGAAACACAGGGAGCAGTCACCTAGACAAAACCATTAGCTTCATGAGCTCTTTCCAGGGCTGCTGGGGCTACTATGTTTAGAAATAATAAATACTTGCTAGAAAGAGAAACTTAATTGACCTGTGTGCAGAGGTTTAATAGGAAACATAAGATTAGTAATTGGGAATCAGATTATGAATTGGGAATCAAATATAGCTTGATGAAGGACAATTTCTTAGAAATCTTAGTCTTGGTCTTGTTTATACTAGAGCATGTTTTTACATTGTAACAAATTATTTAAACAATAAATATGAAACATATTAGTTATCATAAGCCCTTGGGTGGGTGTTTATTCAGTTCATAAACTCATTCATTTTATTTTACTTCATTAAAGCCAATTCAGTTCTGAATTAAAATGTCCACACAAGTGTTTAATGTGACATTGGTGGTCCTCCTTGAATCACTTAATTCAGATTGCTTTTCCTGAGTGCCTATGTAAGTAGCCACAGGAGCCAGTGTGCAGGGAAGAGTTGATCAGATAACTACCTTAGCTGTCATAAGACATGGGATTTAGAGGATCTGTTTGGTGAGAGCTGTACCTGCCTACTTGGACTGACCCAAGGGAGTATGCAAAAGAAGCCTGAGGTGGTGATTAGATCATTTAATGAAGAGAGAATGTTGTTGCTCCCTTCCAAATTCTGTTGCTAACCCATCACAATCTTGTTGCAAACAATGCCTGTAGATTATTGCACTCTAAGTATTGCAGGACTTAATTGCAATTTCATCAGGTCTCCTCAGGATTTTTTTTGGACAATCTGTCCATCTGTAGGGTCTCTTCAAGACCTGCAGCTCATTAAGTCAAGTAATTCAGAGAGAATCTTGTATCCTAGCAGTAAAAGATTATTAAAAACCACATATGACTGTAGTAGAAAGTCTTTTAAAAAATCTCGAATTCTTGCTAGAAATTAAATGCACTATTTTGAAGAAAAATAAGGGTTTTCTGAATATTTATAATTTGCTTTATTAATACCAGTAACATTTTCAAAGAGTGTTTCAATTCCATAGTATGGTGTCTCTATACAGAAGAATGGAGTAGTTAAGAATAAGACTTACTTTGGTTTCCATTTATTTGTGTAAACTGAAGATATGCTATCTGTTGTTAACTGCATCTGAGTTGTTTACTATCTACAGGATGGCCCACACTTTGAGATAAAAGTGATGCTAGAATAGATCCATGACACTGAACGTCACTCAATCTTAATTTTATTCTTGCTGCAGTAGTACGTATGTCTGTAGGAATATATGGAAAATGGAATATCTCACTCTCTTCTTTTGCAGCTCAATATGTGCACGTAGATTTTTGAAGAAACAGACCTCAATTCCTCTCAAAAATGTTTTAATTTGATAATTAGCACTCTTGGTCCTTTCTATCTTCAGAGCTCTATAAACAGATCTCCCCAAGTTAGTCAGGCAGTCACAAACAATATTTTTTCTTTTGAAACAGGCAGTACAAATTATCCTTTTGCTGTGTTGAATGAAACTTTTTCAACTTAACCGGCAACATAATTCACCCATTTAAAAGAGAAGTTATTAGAGAATTTACATTTGCCACTAGCTACTGATTGAGCCTGAGAACACCAATCCTTCACTGTTTTGCAGGAAGCTCATGGTCTCCATGTGCTCTTCATTAATTCCTTAGTTAAAAGTAGCATGGAGCTGACAGCTGAACAGGCACAGATAAGCAGCACTCTGAGAAAGGTCCAAAGAGTACCCAGAAATGTTGCTGCCTGAAGGCAGTGACATGTATTTGTGCTGAAAATGGTTGGCAATGGGTTTGATTTTCTTCTTGCTGAAGCTGGTGAATTCCCCCCAACCCCATCTTCACTGGGTGCAGGGTGCCTGGCAAGCAGTTGCTGAATAACAAAAGCCTTTGCTCATAAAGACAGGCCATGAAGACTTCTGCCAGCTTCAAAGTCTCCTCTCTGAGTTGCTTTGCTCCCAAAAAATGACCTTGGGGCTCTGTGGGTGTTCAGCTCTTTGCAGCAGTAAGCTTTGTGTCAGCAGGCCAAAATGTTTCCAGGCTGTGCACATGTACTTAAAACTCACCCTTGCAGCCTTTTATATTTGTGTTCTGCCTCAAGACACTTTGAAGCCTGTGTACTTTCTATCACCATCATCAAGAATCAATACTGCATTTACACTTCCATGCTGGCACTTAAATTTTCAAAACTATACACGTACCTCTAACAGTCTGTGTGCTTTATGGACCTGATCAAAAGCTCTGTAAAAATGATGGTTGGATTCTCTCTGGTTTTCATGGGCATGGGATCAAGCGTATGTTAAGTAGTCATAGTAGCATCCCTCCCAATTTCATATCTAATGAGAAAGAATGCTTAAGTAGATTAAACATCAGTTAGAAAAGATGTAGTTGGCTGTGTGTGAATATTCAGATGGCATTGGGACTAAAGTTTATACATACCTGAGTGTTGGTGTTTTTTCTCAACAGCTGGTGGCTTCTTATATATCATCTTCTGTGGAGGATTTTTGTTTATAGTTGTGGGGAAAAACAGTTCAATATTTCCATGAGCAGAACAAGTTATGAAACCTGGTTTTGTATGGGTTTGTCCTTCCTAGATGTTTTGCTGTTTAATCATGCATCTAGGAATGGTAAATTGGAATATTTTCTCTAACCAAACTCCCAGTTTCTCTATAGAAACATGACTCATGTATGGTCTTCTGTCCTGCCACCAACGTTGGAAACAGGTAGTGAAGCTGTCAACTAGGGCAGCAAAAGGCAAGGAAGCCACTACTGCTGCTAGAAATACACAGAAATAGATGGGAGAAAACAGGCATTGGCTGGCTGGTACAGAAAAGGATACCTTGGCTGTTCTGGTTTTAGACTGGGTAATGAGTCCAGGAGAGTAGCAACACACCTGGCATCCTTTTACAACTTCAGTCTTAATTCCAAAATACGAGGAACAGCTCTCAGCAAATGTACCTTTCTAAGGAAGGCAGAGATCAGGACAAGGAACTTCTCAGGAATTGTCTTCGGAAATAATTGGGGTTTTTATGATAAGTGGAGAGTCGTTGTGTATCCTCACTTCCATTTCTTTCGAAAAGGAGGTAGGAAGGAGAAGGTATTCTTTACATGGTGTTAGTTGGATGACAGAAATTAGACATTAGTAAAATTTAACAAATATATTTACCTGTAACTAACTGTATCATAGTTACAGTATCTACACCAGAACAGCTGAGGATGCAGGAAGCTTTTTCTCCCATTTTTAAAATTGGAAGCCCTTCATGAGCTGCCCTCCAAAGAGAACCCCATGTGACAGTGGGTGTAGGGGAGAGCAAGGAGTCAAAACAGAGAGGGAAAAGACAGAGCCATGGCAGCCACTTCTGGAGGTGCAGTGGCAATGATGCATGCATTAGCACTGTCCTGTTGAGCATTTCAGTGCTCCTTGCAGCGTGATGGAGCTCTGTGCTACCTCACAACTCTGGCTGTAAACTGGTTGGAACATAGTTTCCCAAGCCCCCTGGTGTTAGCCAGGGTGTGAATGGCGCCCTGCAGGCCTATGTGGGGTTTGGATCAAACCCCTGAGAGAGAGAGAAGGAGGTTTCTCTGTAGACAACTGAACGCAGAACTGTTGCGGGAGTTCTGTGTTCCCCTTGAATGGTGAGAGGGCAGGTGTTAGTCAGGGTGGAACAGAGACATGACAACTTTTTGCCCATTTCTTCTGATTTTCTAGTTGATCTTGAGGTTTGTACAGAGGCTGCACAACAGCATCTGGAACTGTTTGTCTGTTATCTTTTGCTTACTGATAAGCGAAAACGTGCTTCCTCAGTCTTCTAGTAGCCTTTCATAAGGGGTTAGGCTTTGGCCATCCTCATCCTGGTTACCCAGAACAATATCTTGAAAAATGGCTATAATTTTATGGTTCTGTGGTTTATTTTCAAGAATTTACAGCTTGTATCATTGGCTAGGAAGCACACAAAATCAGCCAAGATCTAATATTCTGAGTTATACAAAAAGATGACGTTTTGCAGTATTTGATCTTAGTAGGGCACAAATCTCAATAATTGTTCTTCGGATCATGTCTCATTCAGCCCTTGAATTAATAGTATTGAAAATTTCACATTTGTGCCTTAATTAACTTGGAAAGAACAACGGCAAAGGAAAGGAGTATCTTGATTGTAGAATGAATAACTGATATATTTGTTTTTCTTGTGAAAAAGGAACAGGTGAATGCCCTCCATAACCCCTGCCAGTTGTAAATCCCCTACTACTCCACTGATATTGTATTCCCTGATGATGATCTGGTAATTGAAAGACTCTGCAAATCCTTTCTGGCTTTTATTTACTTATTAACTAAAGGAATTATAGTTCTTTATCTCTGTGGTCTCATTCAGCCTTTGCTACAGATGCTTTTTTCCTCTTCCTGAAAGTAATTAATGTATGAACTGCTCTTAGACTGCCACCATCACCGGGAATGGATGAACTGTAATGGCCTCAGTCTATCCTAGAAGGGGAGCTCAATGCTATGGAGAATGGAAGGTAGAATCTGAGTCCTGCTACCTGTGTTTACAGTATTTCTTGGTGTATGTATGCCCCAGTATACAGCACATGTCTTGAGAGTTCACAGAACCCAGTTTGGTACAGAAGCGAAGATCACTACAGAAAATTCATGTGTGTTGGTTTATAAAATAAAAGAATGCAATCAGTGACTGCTACTCTCCTTAATTAGTGACAGTTCTAAACTGACCCTACAATCGATCAGGCTCCTAACATAGAAGTCCATCAGACTGGCAGCACTGATGCAAAAGCTCTAGTACATATACTCATCCCTTATAGTAACCAAGTCCATACAATATCTTTTTTTTTATATGTGATGTTTACGCCCCAGAAAGCTTGTAGTTTGGAATGGGTACCTCTAAATATTGATATTGAGTTTTTGCATCTGAATCTGCAAAGGCATTGTGCTGAAATGAGAGGCCAGTGATGCTGTGGTATTTCTGGCATTAATGTGCAGACAATGTTCCTGCAGGCTAAAATGTGCTGCAAGTAGCTGACAAAACCAATTAAAATCTCCCCATTTGTTAGTCTGGCAGATTAGTCCATTTTCTGATTTCTCTGCAAGAGTTGTGAGACTGACTTAACTGCCATCATTTGAGTGGCATTTAGATCAAGGCCAGTCTCCACTGTGTCATAGTGTCACACCTTCTGAACTCGCAGAGCTGAGATTGACTTGGTGCCATTGAATTAACAAGTATAAAGCTAATTCATATCTTAGTCAAGTTGTTTTAGTTAGGATTATTGCATCTATTGGGAGGGTGTTAGCTGAACTCCTTTTGCAGAAGGTCATAAGCCAGCCCCCCCCACCACTATCTTCTACCTGTTGGGAACCACTGACAGCATCCCATGGGCTATCCAACATGCTGGAACCTGAACCTGGGATTCCAGAGGACTTAAAGCTCCTGCTGCCAGCTAAGAGGTAGTTTTACCATTTCTTCTTTGTCTTCTGGCACTGGTTTGTTTGCTGAATGGAGCTGGCTCTGAGCTTTCCAGGGTGGTCATGACATCTTCAGGATTTGTCTCTGGAGTTATGTGCCCTGAGGGAGAGTGGCTTTAGTGTGTGGTATCTGTTGTCTTGGTAACATGGTTCCATCCAAGAAATACCATGTGTATTTGAATACCTTTCATCCCCTGAGCTGCAGTTATATTTGAGTTATATTGGTCTGTTTTCTTCCCTTGAATCCCTAGAAGGGGGAACGCTGCGAATACACAGGGTAGAAAAGTGACAGGGGAAGAAAGCTGAGATGCTCCCCTTCTGTGCTAATTGAAAATACGCCAAATCGTAGCTCACTGCACACGTCAACGGGAGAAACAGGAGACGGGCTTTGAGGATTGTGCTATGCAATAAAACCCAGCAGTATCTCCAGAAGAGCAGAGCTCTCTCTTAGCCAGTGTTAGAGCAAACATGGTACTGAAATGCGTATTATGAATAAATTGGTGTTCATCCTTGGTCTGAAACTCCCTGTAGATTAAAATGAATGAAGTAATAACTGTTGCGAGCACATGTGGCAAGGTATGGGCTAAGTGAAGTGCTGCTGCTGCTCTACTGATGTGCTGCAGAGAAGCTGGATAAAAAGAGGGCTAGTATTCAGGAGCCCTAGATCCATATTATAGTTGATTTGTAGGAAGTAGGGTAGAGTCTCCCTATTCATGTAACACCTGCTAGTTCTGTACAACCTTTATGTATATATATGCATATGTCCTACTTTTTTCCCCTAGGATCTATACACATGTTTGAGTGCTGTCCCTCACTACATTGCCTCCCTGCAGCAGATGAAGTAGATTTTCTTTTTGTCTGTTAAGCGTGGTGGTAAAAATTCATTGCCTTCAGCAACAACAGGTCTGACCCTATGTAAAAATGTGGTGAAGGCAGGAAGCTTTCTGCTGCATATGTAGGGCATTCCAGTTAGTGAGAAGACCATTTTAAGTAATGCCACCAAGGAAAGAAAGACACAAAAAAATGCATGCCCATTTATTAGAGGAGATAACTATGGAACAAAATTGTGTTGTTGAATAACAAGTGGAAATGGTTTACAAAATGCTGATTCCTGGATCATTATTGGCTTATTTTTTTCCCTTTCGCTTTGCTTGAGTAATGAAAATGCATTGGTCCCATTTGTCTCCAGAAGATATTTAGTCATTTCCATTTGTTTGTTGCTCATGTGAGTGCTTCCCAAAGTCTTTAAAAGTGGGACTACCTCCATGTAGGAAGAGTCTCAAGAGCAACCAACCTCTCATCCTGTTCTTGACTCCGTGGCATCCCTATGATAATAGAAGCAACTGCTTATGTGGAAAAGTAATATGAGGAAACCACTGAGGCAATTTTAGCTGTCTCTTAATGAAATGGAACAGCTGGAAATCAGGAAGAGCATGAGCATCATGGGACCAATCAGCCCTCTGTGGAGAAGCAGCAAGTGCTGTGCAAACCCAAATCAGTATGTCTCTGACGAGAGCAGTGCCGTACTGAGTGGGTAGCTAATACTATGGTGGAATGCTTAAATCCAAACACCACTTTAATTAAATGTCACTAGGTATTAGGCTAGGAAATATAAATTAAGCAGTCGACAAGATTTTTTTAAATTGCAAGCAATCCTGGGTTTATGTGAGTACACAGACCTATGTTGTCTTGCCATCTGCCTCAGATCATTTTCATGCCTTAGGATGTTCTCTCCAGCCAGTGGTCCACTGTATTTTACTAAAACCTGGCCTGGTTTCCATTCTTTCAGTACTGTGTGCTTGGAGACTGCTCAAAGTGTACCCCTGGAGGATTTTGTTACAGTTTTCCATATTCCAAATCGTGGGAGAATCCATAGGTCAGGCACCAGCTTCCTCAACACAGTGGAAGCTGAGTCTCCAGTTCTTCCCGCCAGAGATATCCCAGACAGATGATGATGCTATTTTCACTGCAGGCGTTGACAGCAGAAGTCCCAGGGCAGGGACAGAACATGCTCACGAGATGTGGGGTGGTTCATCACTCCCATTGCAGCCCTTTTACATCAGGTAAAATGCCTACGGAAGTCCTGGATCTGCTCAGGGAATGATTCCCACAGTGAAGAAACTGTAAGAGACAACCACCAGGGCCTTGTCCAAAGCTGTGTTTGCAAGCACTGGCAGCTAAGCCAGGCCCTTGGCTCACAGCATTTTCTCAGCTTGTCGTCTGTACCTCAGCCCACTGGGCAGGCTAGGAAAGGATAAACAAAGCACAGATTGCCTTAAAGTCATGCTAGCTACAGAGCAGTGCTAGGCTAAGATTTCACTTTATCTTGGAGTGTCCTTTGAGAGCTATGCATCATCTTTCCCTTTTTTGTAAATAGTTAGCACCAATGCCCTGGGGATAATATAAAGCTGCAAATAGCAATTGACTTTCGCTTACATAAGATCAAGTTGCACTTGGCTCTGCACCTTTATTCCAAATACCTCAGGTCAAGTTTTGCTTGCAGTTGTGTCTAGGTATTTCCTGTTAAATCCGTTGGGTTGGATAACACTGTTGTTATAAATAAAAGCATAAATTTTGCCCCAGACTGTACTGTTCTTCCAGTTCATTTTAGTCTGTTCAGTTACGTGTCTTTTAATTGTCAAGCAGACTCCTAAATTGAAGTGAACCTGTGCTCAGTGCTTGAAGATAAGAAGCATGGGGCAGACTGCCTACAAAGAAGGAACAAAGGTAGAGGCTGAATGAAGGTGGCAGGAAGACAAGCCAGGCATGAATAGGTATCTAGTGGATTTTTGTGTGATTATTGCACGCTCACACATGCTCACATCCAGTCGTGCTTACTTTCTTCTTTCTAGTTTTAAAAACCTAGTTAACATCCATATACTGAAGATTTGCAGCACATTAGTTATATTTTGGTGGCACATGCTAGGTGTGGCTTGATGTGAGCAATTACTCTAGGATGTTATTACAGAATGTACTGTACTATGAAAAATATAGTCAGTCATGTTAGGGAGTGAAGCATCCAGAGCAGCTTACTCAAGGGATAAACATAAATATATATATTTTAAAAAGACACTACGTAGCTTAATAAGCTGGAACAAGTAAAACAGGCGTAAAATGGTATAAGTTCTAGTTCTTACTATCCATGTTTCATTTTAATTTGTTATTTTTGCCGTATAATTTAAAAGCCATTCTAATTCTTGGCCATTTGCAGAACATTTTTAGCCTTGGTTATGTAAACACATGCATATTTCATATTACTTTTAAATTGAATTTATGGATTGCATGGCTCTGAGTCGAAGTAAAGGCAATGGAGCACATGATAGTAGTAGGGTTTTTTTTCAGCTTCTTCTAGCTTTGAAATGAGACATGAGTAATTTAGAGTCCTTTTTCTCACTTGATTATTGCTCCCCAAAATCTAGACATTGAGAAGCTTCTAACATGTAAAATATTTTGGTAGATTTGAAGGGCTCCTAGTGATACAGAAATAACTGTGAAATAATAATGAGATGCAAAGTGATTGTGGGACCCTATAAAATCTGGGAGCTTATAAGCAAGTGCCTAATCCTTCCAATCTCCTCCTATGTGATTCAGCAGGGATACCACGCTTCCTCCAGCTATATACTAATGTGCACAGGCATGTGCTCTTTCCTTCTCTCCAGGATTGTCAGAGCCCATCAAGAGCTTCAGACAGACAATTTCTATTGGAATTAGTTGCAACCAAAATACTTAGTGTCCAGGAAGCTAAAGAGAACTGAAAATTTTCACCACAATTTTTGGTATTTCACATATCTGGATGTTGCTTCTGAACTGCAGTATTCAGAGGTGCCCAGGAAACTCTCAAGCATTTTCAGCCGTTACTGAGTGAAGTGCCAGAGTAATGCAGAGGAACTGGGTTGTAAATGACTTCAGACCTTCATGGAACACTCAGGCAGGTGAAATTGCACAAACTGGATCTGACAGACTAGCTTGTCAGACTTGCACAGTGCTTTAAGCTCAAGAAAGCTTCGTAACATGGGGAAATCCATGGAAAAAGAATCAGTATACAAAACTAAGCAGGTACCATTTCCTGTGCTGCCAGCACCTGTTTTAGTGCATCTCAGATATTTTTATGATGAGTGTGTATGTCCTGCTTCTGCTGGCTACTATATGCTCTTTTCCAGCAGTGGGCCAGTTTGAAGTGATGCTGTTTGCAGTTTCTGGTGACTTACAGGAGGGGAATAAATTAACAGTCTGCCATTGCTTCAGCGAGCACACAGGTAGAAAGGATTTCATAAGCTGTCATCCCTTTGGCAGTTTTAACATTTAGATTGCCTTATTTGAGAATGGCAGGTCTTTGAAAATATACCCCTAGGTGTGGTTTTGTGGCATCAGTTTTTAGAGGTATATAATGCAGGTATAATTAGGTCACTTCAGTGTTAATGACGTACTTTTGAAATCCTTGGAGAGCTTCACCTATGACAGTTCTAGTCAAAGCCATGCATGTACCAGGTGTTCCTTGAACCTCAGTCAAATGTATTAAGATGGGAAGAAGTAAATCTGATGCTCCATCAAAAAATTCATCATTATTTTTCTGAGTTGGGTTTATCACAATGCTAGGAAAAAGCTTTCAGATTTTCAAACATTTTAATAGGGATCTTATTCTGTCCTTTCCTTACTCTGTTCCACTTAATTACAGGAGAGTAAAATAAAAATACTATCTTTATTTATATCTGTGTCCTGCTAGATAATAAAGGGATTGCTTTGATGTACTGAGAGCAGTATCTGACCAGCAATGGCTGTAATACCATCTGCTAATTAGAGGATATGGCAAAATAATGGCAGTTTTCTACTTAAATTAGGAAAGTCCCCTTAGAAACTGTTTCTCCTTCAGTTTGGAGGGGTATACAGAAAGCTTGCATCAGGTCAGGCCAGGCAAATAACCATTTGTTTAGCAAACAGGCTGGCATCAGAAAGACAAAAGACACAGTTCTTCTTAAAGAAAAAAATCCCTACTCTTCTCACCTGGACACTCCTATGTGTGTATACATACACCTCACAACTCTTGCCTGATAACAGTATTATTTTAATATTTGTCAACAGTATTCCACAGCAGTAGGGTTGTTTGAGAAAAGGACCAAACATTTTATTGAAGCATTTTATGGAGAACAGCAGGAGATCACAAACCACTTAAGTTTTCATGCCAGAGAAATATGATTATGTATTTATAAAGATTAATTTTTAATAATACTGTTAGCTACAAATGTGCCTAGATAACGTTTGGGTACAAATATTCCTTGAACTCTGGTGAAGTTCACATCTAAATTCAGAACAATGAAATATGCACAATATTTCAACTAGGTCTGGAATGCATGAAAATGCTGGATATTAAGTTACTATGAAGTTTTCATGCCAGAATCAGTATTACTGGAACTTCTGGTGCTTGTGTTACAACTAGGCCCATTGTTTGTTTCTTTTGACATGTAGTCAGGATAATGCTGATACTACAAAGAAAATTGTAGTCCTGTTATTTTCTTTAAGTGCATAACTCATGACAGTGCAGAAGTAATATTGAACAAACCAGAAAAAAACCCCAAACTTATAAATTAATATAGTGAGCATTATCTATCTAAGCATATTTTCAGAGAAAAGCATTATAATCTGGGAACTGAAAACACAGCAGCAATACCAGGACTGGGCTTTGCAATATCTTCATCTAAGCTTCTAGAAGTTAATGTACAGTTGCCTATTGAAACTACTCTGAATCCTGTGTGGAGAAACCTCCACGAAATTCAGAGCCAAGAGCATCAGCCTTGCAGAACTTGCCTTTCTCAAAGAATAAATTAACTGGGAAAAACTGTTGCAATGAGTGGACAATGCTCCCTCTTGCTGTTAATTTTTAAGTGAAAGTCCTCTGTGGGAACTTCCCGTGAATAAAGTCTCATGCTTCAGATATCTTTTTTCCATGTAGGCTGTTGGTTTGCGATGACACTCCTGGTGGGAGCTTGGACAAGCCACGTTCAGTAGCAGCTGTCCCACACACTGCTGCTGTGGCTGAAGCCATGAAGTCAGGTGTTAAAGATGTTCTCTGTTTATATATGGACTAATCTTTTCCATAGAATATTTTCATAGGTACAAAGTATGCATTGCATAAGACTGGACATTTCTCAAACAAGATACTTCAGGGCAAAGCTATTGGGAGAGCTCAGAGAAATGGATGGAGCAAAGTTGGTGGGTGAGGGGAGAAGCATTTCTGTACTGAGGAAAAACTTTAGATCCGGTTTCATCAGTGGGGCTTGATGTTATTTTGGTGTTACAAATGGGATAGAAACTTACTTGACACTAGGCTATGAGTGACTGACCCAGTGTAGTCAGTAAGCTTAGGGAGAGAGGGATCTGCACAGAAAATGCTATCAGTTGGTTGCCATTTCCAAGACTATTTGCAATTGTTACTGGAACCTGTAGGAAAAAAGCCCACAAGATAATGTTTATGTGGCAAGTTGAACTCTGTAACGTAGGCAGGATTAATACACTATGGAGATGAAGAGGCCTCAGAGGTTCTAATGTTCTAATCCTTCCAGATTTTGCCAAAACAAAATTTATCACATTTTGTTTATATGGTATATGGCTCAGTAGAGAAGCAGTCACAGAATTGTAGAATCATAGAATCATTAAGGTTGGAAGAGGCCTTAAAGATCATCTGGTTCCAACCCCCCTGCTATGAGCAGGGACACCTCACACTAGACCAGGCTGCACAAAGCCTCATCCAAACTGGCCTTAAACACCTCCAGGGAGGGAGCATCAACAGCCTCCCTGGAAAACCTATTCCAGGACCTTACTACCCTCATGGTGAAGAATTTCTTCCTGATATCTAACTTAAATCTATCCTCCTTCAGTTTCAAACCATTACCCCTTGCCCTATCACTGCCCTCTCTGATGAAAAGCCCCTCCCCAGCTTTCCTGTAGCCCCCTTCAGGTACTGGAAGGTGCTATAAGGTCTCCCTGGAGCCTTCTCTTCTCCAGGCTGAACAGCCCCAACTCTCTTCATAGCAGAGGTGCTCCAGGCCTTGGATCATCTTTGTGGCCTTTCTCTGGAGCCTCTCCAACAGCTCCATGTCTTTCCTGTGCTGAGGGCTCCAGAGCTGTACGTGATATTCCAGGTGGGGATGTCAGCTTCTATGTTATGAACAGGCAGTCATTTTTAGTGTTTTATTTTAGCTTTAATAATCGTATTTGTTAGAAAGCACATGGCTGGCCATATCCAAATATGTAATCTCCTATATAATTTTGGATTAAATTTTATATCAGCAGTTATTTTGCTGGAAACAGTAAATCCCACTTTCTGCTGTTTATTTTTTTTTCCAAAACTTCTGCTCTGCTCTATTTCCTCAGCACAGCTGGTTACGCTCCCTGACTCTGCCCATGTGTATCATTATATTCTGCTGTATAAAAACACAGGAAAACTCAACTTCCGGTGCTTCCATTCTGACTCCTCTGAGATGGCTGGAGCATTGAACAGCTTATTACACATACCATCCGAGCCTACCTTGTTCAATTCATCTGTATCTTTGAGTAATTTATAACCATCAGATAATAAAGAGCACCTTGTGTCATAGACTAGCATATTTTCCTATTAGCATATTTTCCTAAAGCACAAGCATAAGCATAGCTATGTTACTTATAATTAAATTTTAGCATATCTAACTTGCATAAATATTAGTCTGGAAAAACATCTCTGAATTGAATTTTTAATTTATTTCAATCATGCTTATCTTCCTGTCGGCATTTTCTTTTCATAAATATTTTCACAATTGAGTTTCACTCACATGATTGCCCATAAAAAGCATCTGTCTGGCTGGCTGGCTGATGTGTCTGTGCTTTATATAGGAAGAGATGGTTGAAGTAACATAAATGGACAGGGTTTACCCAATCCTGTCACCAGAGCCTTAGCTCGGTCACCTAATATAATGCAAACCATTTGAAACAAAATTAAGTGTTAACTGTGGTTTTCCAACATAGTTCGTAGTTTGACCTCACTGTTGTAACAGCCTCTTTGCTAATGGTTGTGTGACTAAACAGCACTTGTCTGGCAGGGCTATGCACAGCTGACTACACCAGCACAGACTGTCCAGCACACATATGCACTGCTCTGGGTCAACTCCTCCAGGATTTACCCGAAGAGAGAATGAAGACAGAGGATGAAGGGGGAAGGTCTATTGAGCTCAAATCACACCAGTTCAAGGATGTTTCACTACTTCTGTAAATTTATTTTAAAATAAGTTTGCATATTTTGCACACTGTGTTGAGATATATAGGAAATACGTGGAAGCTGTAGAAATAACTCTTAAGACTTTTTACATCACTGTAGATATTTTTATTGCTGTTTTTGGATACATTTTCTTTGGCAGGTTTTAGCTAAGCAGTGCATGATAGGTGTACAGCTTTCTATACTAAAGAAGTGCTCAGCACAGAATATAGGGCTTGAGAAATCATTCATCTTAACCAAATCTATTTCATGTTGATGAAATTCAGCAAGGAAATCTCATTCAGATGACTTTACTAGTCATTAATATTGTTAGTTCATAAGGGAGCCCAGGTAAGCAGTAGACGAAGAGAGCAGTCAAAGCCAGAGTTGGGAACCTGCTGCTAGCGGCAAACGGAAGATGGTCAGGATGCTGCATGCCTGGTCTTACGTTGTCTGAAAGATCTTCATCTTAAGCTCAGCTCAGTTTCTTCAAGCACAAGGAAAAGGTGGTGGTGTAAGGTGTATTTGTTCGCTCCCAGGCTGGGCTCTGGTCAGCAGATGCTCCCCACAGCCACACAGAGCAGTAAGAGGGGTCTTTCCCCTGTGGTTTCCCTCTCTTTCTGCAGGGTTTTCACTGTCCACCCCAAAGGCCTTTTCTCACAGTTACACAATTACTTAGATTTGTAGCTGAAGTTCAGTTTTGGCAGAAATTATATTGAGGAGTGGGACTTGCTTCTGAATTTTGTTCACCATTGTACTTTGAAGTTGATTAAAGTTGGAGTGATGACTAAGCAGCTGGGCTGGGAATCAGAAAACCCTCATGCTCAGAGCTCTGCTGCCAGTCTGCTGTGCAATGCAGAGGGGCTCTTAATTTCTACAAATTTCTGGCCACCTTGGTGTAGGCAATGGCTGTACCATATTGGTTATCTGTGGGGTACCATCCAGGGACTGCACACTTACTGCTTCCAATGCTGCATGCTGTATATCTGGTTGGAGCTAGCTGTGCCTCTGCAGAGCAAGTTCCTCATCCCCAGCCTTCACCTTATCCTTTCTGACCTTTCAGGACTTGCTAAGTAAACCTTGCTCCTCAGCCTTGCTGCCCTGAGCATTAATGCAAGCCTTTACCCAGTGATTTCATCCTGCCCTACAATTGAAAACAGCCAGGTAACCCCCCCTGTCAAAACTGCAAAACCATGTCAGGCTCTGGTGAAGCTGGTTAAGCTCTGTTTAAGTTGCTCAGTCACTGAGCAACTCCTTAAGGTCCAAGGGCTTCTTCATGCTGGAATTACTATTGGTAAAGAAACAAGCTATCAGCAGCTGGCTATAGAAAACATGAACATGTCTATTAAATCAAAATTCATTTCTGCTTGATCCCATTTGTAACTCATTTGAAGAGATTTTTTTAATGGAAAAATTATGTCAAAATATGAGTATAAAATTAGTTAAGACTAAAAATATTGGGCATGATGATATTCTGTGCTTGAGCTGCAGACAGCAAGAAGGGATGCATGCAGGCTTTGGAAACCTTGTCAGCAAAAAACTTCGTTAACTTCCCCCAGCCAGTTTTTTTAGTAAGGCATATGAAAGGTCAAGCAGATTTCTTGTAACAGCCTAGTTATGCTATTTATTCTAAGGCATCTATCCTCTATCGTTAAAGTAGCTTTAATGCAATTAAATACAGTTATCCTACAACCCAGCTCTATCTTTTCATATGCCCCCTAAGTCTTACTAAGAGAAGACTTTTATTTGCTGTGATCCCGTAACAGCAAAATAAACTGACAGAGAGTTCTTGGGTAGTCACAAAAGATAAATTAAAAACTGTGATGAAATAAAGCCCACTGTTCAGTATGTTCATCACATAAAATAGACTTGACTTTCAAATTCAGATTTTCAGATTCTGTTCGTGTCTAGCATCTGGCAAGAGTCAGGCTCCAATTTTATTTTTACTTCAAATTCAAGCCAGGCAATTGCCTCCCCCATCTTGAGGTTATGAGATAATAATAAACAAAGCGATTAAGTGGAAGACTTAAAGCACAAAAAGATATCTGATTTTTTATTATTATTTTAAAAAATTATTATTATTATTTTAATTTTTTTTTAAGTATTGATGTTAAATAGAGAAGTTGTGTTTTCTATAGCTGGAGGCTTTTCCTGTCTCTAAAACTAATATTGATATTATAGGCTTTGGTTGTGACAGCAGAGACCAGAACATTACCAGGATGTGACTTTTAGAAATACGTGGTAAAAAAATAATGTTTTGAAATGCCATACTTCTTCCACTGTAATGGCTCAGATTCCTTAGCTGCCTGACTGGAGAACCAGGAAGGCACGTGAATGATTTTTCCTTAGGCATTTCACCAATTTCCATTGCTTTATTCATCACTTTTTCAGGAAATCCACAGCATGGCAGTGATGTGTGCTCTTCCTAAATGTAAAATGCAGGCATATTAGTATTAGAAGTTCATACACAAAAAAACCCTGTTCATGTTACTGAAACTAACCTGAGAAAGCCTTTTCTTCATTTCATACTTAACCTAGTTGGCCTTAAAAAATTACATTAAAAGCCTGTGCAAGCTTAGAGATTTTCTGTGGAGCCTTTGTCTAAGCTTAGAGCAGAATAGCGTGTGGGACAGGGTCTTGTGCCAGCAAGTGAGTTAACTGCATATTGCCTCACCATTTCAAACTGGGCTGTGAATTTTGGTTTGGCTCTTGCTCGCTGTCTCCTCTCTGTTCCCTCCTGTGCACGCTTCCTCAAGTGATTTGCCCTTTCCCCCTTCATCCACAAAAACAACCTGGAGCGCTTCCCGCTCCTGCCTGGCAGAAAGCATTAAACCCACCACAGCAGCAGGGGAGTGGCCAGTCCGTTTTGGGGTGCATGCTGGGTCATCCCTCAGTGCCTGGGCCCCTGAGGATCATCCCAGATTGGTGAGTCTCACAGCTGAGCCTCCAATACCCAGAAGTGTAGGTTAATAAGAGTATGATAACCTCAGTGTCAGTTAAGTTTAGAGAGGGAGAAACTCGACTGCTTTAGACATGCTCTTGGCAGACAGTTTTTGCCCTGCCTCTGTAGAAGGGCAAAGTGAATTCAAGAGGACAGATTTGTCCTCTTACAGCATTTTGCCCCTGCTTAAGGCCAGTAACTCTTGTATTTTGAATTCAAAGGACTAGACACAGCCCCCACAGCTGCTTTTCCAGGCAGTAAAGCACCCACGGCAATGGACAATAAAAATAGGGAAATATCCCCCCCTCACTTCCCACTGCAGCCATCCTAAACCTCTTTTGGTAGATCTGTATCTCCAGTTGTGACTAAAATTCACAGAACAATAACATCCAGTTCAAGTTTTTTCAGCTTATGTTTAGTTTGTAATTTAAAGTCAGTGTACCGAAAGAGAAATTACGTGTCTCCAGCTTTATTCTCACTGGTTCTGTTCTGGCCTTGTCTTAGAGTTCTGCAGCAAAAGAGCAAGGTCTTCCTGCATGCCCTGAGGCATCTGTAGTGACTAAAGTGTTTCCCTGACACTTTTATAATTCTGTCACTCTTACCAAAATTACTATTTCTGCAGCACCCCACAGGGAGACTGTGGTGTTGAGAGATGGCTTTGGATGTAATCCATGATATTTTTCTTTACTTCCTAAACATAAAACTGAAAGGTATTTTCTCTGGAGTGTTGTGGTTTAGGGATTTTTTAAATAGTGTTTTTGAGCACTGGTATTTTGTGAGACAGCTAGTCAGAGACTTTTATAAGACTCTGTGTAGATATTTAGTACATTTCTGAAAGTTAAGACTTTTAAAATTGCACACTACAACCAAGAAGCACAGGCTATGTGTTACATTACTATATTTTAGCATACTGAACAGCACTGAAGTGAGCCTTGATTTTAGGTGGTAGCAAAGTGCAAGCACACAGCGACAGTACTACACTAGCAAATATTAAAAGGAGATACTTCTCTGAGGGAATGCTTAATTCTAGCTTATAAATGGAAAAGTATTAGCTAAAAATAAACCTTAAAAATAATTCTTAAATAGACCCACAAGGACATTGTATATAGTTTTCTCTCATTAAAATGAAACCTTTCCCGTTGTCTAAAATTATCTTTAATTAGGATTGCATAACGTAACAATAAAACTGCTGAGGATTAGCACCAGTGGACACATTCAGCTCAGGGGTTTAATTAGATTAAGCTCCTTGTTGCCAGAAGTAAGAGATGAAGCATTAGGCCTCTTTAACATTTAATCTGGCAAATGCTTTATAATTGTATTTAGTATTGAGAGGGAAAAGTTTTTCTGGGGGAGGAAACAATCTGCAAACATTTTTTTTGTGTGTAATGTTTGCTTAGCTGTTTGTCATATGCTGAAGATTTTTTCAGGAAGGCAACCACAGTGATGGGGGGGGTCTCACATCTATGCACAGTCTCATAAAAATCTAGATTGCCTGTGAAGTAGCTTTGTCAGTAGCTACCTCCCTTTCATCCCTATTTATCCCTGTTTTCCTCAAGACTCGTGGAAAACATTTGGAAATGAGTAAGTCTAGTAGTGTTTCTAGTAAGTCATCAAATCCATGATCAGTCAACCCAACGGGTGGGATCACCAGTGCAGTGTGCTCTATGTTGAAATGCATTCGTGCTCAGTATATCATGGTAGTTTGTTAATAAGCAAATTTATTAGCCTTTTCAGGGCTGCAAGCTGCAAATACCCAGTGCAAGCACTGAAGACTCAAAATTACAGCTCCTCTGTCTGCTCTGGGTGCTAGGCCATCACAATCCAGTAACAGAATTCAAGTATTTTGCTGATCTTTGTGGTAATCGGCACTGTTCACCTTTCAACTACTTCTCTAAGGCCCTCGAGAGTGTAGGGCTGGGTGCCTTTTCACTGTTTCTTAGCAGCTGATCCTTGATATAGACTGTGGGGAAGATTATTAGGGCTTATTTGCTTCGCCAGCACAACTGTGCAAGGTTTAGTCACTTCTTTCCTCTCTGTGTCTGTACCGCAACAAAGCCCATGAGCTTTCTCACAGCCCTAGAGAGAAATCAGAAAGAGAAACACACAGTTTCCTTCCTCCCCACCCATAAAGCACAAATGGCTAGAGAAGAGGACACAGCTGGACAGATGTGCTCTAGCAGTCACCAGCTAGCAGGGAAAAGGCAAAAGGAGCATCTTTGTTTAAAGGTATTCTTCATATTTTGCTACTCAGGATGGGCTCAACCTGACTGAAGAAGTTTCAAGTTCTTCTTGCTCTCTTTAGGGCCCACTTCCTGTTTTCCAGAATTTAGTTCTGACCCACACGGCTCAGTCCAGAAGATAAACACTATGGTGTTTAGCTAAAAGATGCTATTTACAGTTAAAATGTGAAACCAAACTCCTGAGCCCTTAAATGCCTCTTTCCCAGAAATGTTTTAGTAAGATTTTGGGAAGTGTTCTCTCTGGAATGTCAAAGCAATCTGTTTTCCTGAATTCCTTTATTTCAACAGAATAGAGGGATTGCAACAGTTTGTGTTGATGTGAACTGTGTGACTTCACTCCATTAGGAAATATAATGAAGTCATTAAAGATTGAATGGGTTTTAAGTTGATAAAAAGTTTAAGATAGTTTTACCAATAGGTACTAAAGTAAGGCTAGGGGCTACAGCTAATAATCAGCAAGTTCTGCTGTTTCTGAGTGAACAAAATCATAGGTGAAGTCAGTCATAGCTGAAAGCTGGTTTATTTTTGTCTTGGTGTACTTGGATCCTGGTCCAGTGGAACATGGTTGTAATGTAATAATGTAACCAATAATTTGGTTCAGTTAACCAAACCTAGTAATACCCCTACAGACAAAGAAATAATTAGTGCTTTCCTCCCAGTGAAAGGAGGTTGCCTTTAAGGATTTTGACCTTTTACCACTTTACAAGATGCCCTTGACAAACAGAGTTCAGAGATCTAAACCTGTCTAGAGGTTGTTCTGCTAGACTAATAAAATCTGTCATTATTCAGTTCCTTAAGTTCAGTAGTAAATTGTGGGAGCGTTTACTGTGAGCATTCATACTCAAGAGCTACATAGTCTTTTTAAATAAAAATGTTATATGAAGTCAATGTGCTCTTAAGGGAAAGCAATTTGTATTAGGATAATACTCTACCTTTTCTCTTGTCTCACTGGAACTGGCTTCCTCTTAACTGAACCTCTCATTACAAACCTATCTGAGGGAATCACTATGATTATTTCTAGGCAGAAAGGTTAATATTTCTAATTAGAAAAAGGCTTGCCAAGGTATTTTTAAATGAACTGCTTTTGATCATAAAATTTTCTTAGACATTTTAAGCTTTTTATTTATTTATGTTGAAATCATTTGTTCCTCATTTACATTCTGCTGGAGAAAACAGAGCCTTCACAAATGTTAGAGTGTTTAAAAAGATGGTAGTTTTCAGCTAGCTGAAACAGAACTTATTAAGGTTACAGGCTTATTTTCTTCCCTAAAATGAGTAGTCATGTGAAAAACCATCATGTTTCAGTTTCCCCAACAAGTTTTGTGTGTTAGTTGGACATTTAGAGATGGCATTTGTAATGTTTTCAGAGCCGTCCTGATATTTTTACTCACTGAAGTTAGATTAATTTAAAAGGAAACGATGCTTTCATTACAAAAGAGTTACTTTTGCAATCCCTCAGTTTCTGGGATGTGTATGGAACTAGTTTTGTTGGAGATGCAGGTGCAATTAATTATTGGTCAGCTTTATGGGTACAACCAGCCAAGTTAACCAAATAATAATGGTAATCACTCAACCAGTACAGTCAGTTCCTTCATTCACAGGCAATGACAGGAGTCACAAGTTAAGTTACCAGCTGGAAAGTAGTAGTAAAAGTAAGAATTGTGTTCCCACTTTATAAGCAATGGAGTGCTTTGTGGGGGGGCAAACTTATTGTGCAGCGATTCTGTTGTATATTGCTACAGGAACTATGAGCAGAAGGGCAGTGATGCTCCATCCTCTGGCATTAGCCACCCAAGGGTGGTGAGGGAGCCTTATCCATGGATCAAGCACCAAGCACAGATGCAGAGTTTGCCTTAGATTTCCAATAGGAATAGTGCCAGAGAGAGAGGATGTTAAGACACTGCTCTAATATTTGAGCTCTTTGATCTTCTTTGACACAAGCTGCTGTTGAAATGCAAATGATTTATTAATTACAGTGCAGCACCTCACGGGGTAAGAGAATTGGGTTGTGCTGTAATTTATGAGTCCAGCAAAACAACCTCCTGAAATTTTACAAAAACTGAGGAGCCTGGGGAAAAAAATGAGTACTCAAGCCCAGATTTAGCAAAGCAATTAAGCACCTGCTTTATCAGCTTGGCAAAGCAATGACCTCCCCTCTTCTCCAGTTGGTCTCTGTGTAGTTATTGCATGTTTCCAGGTACTGAAGGAGAGGAAAAGAATCAAAGAACGAGAGAGTAAAATCTTCCTGGAAAAAGTGCAAGTTAGGCAAAAAAGAAAAGAAACAATCATTCTTCTTGGGTATGGTTGTCTTTCCCGCTAAGAAGATACTAGCTTGCCTGGAATTTGATAATTTTGTTTGGATACAAGTAGCCTTTGAGCCAGACTCATCCGCAAGTCAGCTTGTAAAACTTAAGCATTTTACAGTTTAAAGGAAGCATTTTATTGTACTCATAAAAACTGGCTTGAATGAGTATTTTTCAGTAAGACATTGAAATAAGTCTATATTTTTAAAAATCCCTCAACACTCTTGTGATACTATGGAAAACGTCACCTCTCCACTCTAGGAAGCAAGGTTAAAAGGCTGCCTGTGTTGGTGGCATAAGGAATGTTGGCCCTGCACCATGCCTGTGTGGTTAAGTTAAGGTGATGTGAGCAACTCTTTTATATTCCTGTTTGCACCCCTTGTCACTTCAGTGAAATAAGCAGGCTCCTGTTTCTTTTTTATTAAAGAGTTACCAGTAGTCCACAGTCAATGAACACCCACTGATGGCCATGCTTTTCTTTTGTTACTTCAAATAACGCTGCAGCACAGTGTCCTGTGAATGTGAGGATATGTTTAGGGGACTGTAGAGTACAAAAATCAAAATGCAGCTATTAGCAAAATTGAACAGAAGGAAAATTCCCATATTTATATATTCATTTATTCATAGTTGTCAGAAAACTGATTTCTATTATATTTTCCATTACACACACTTTGGGAAAATGTAGGGAGAACTTTCTTGCATTATCAAGCTCTTTGCTTTGCAAACATGGTAAGCTAATGAATTCCATCAAGGGCAAATTAATAAATAATAAAGATTTCACCTAACAGGCTTAGCTCATCTCTTCTTTTTTTTTTCCGTGAAAATTAATATACAGCTTTCATTTTAGAAAACTCTTAAAAATATCTAAGCCAAAATTGGTCTTTTTTTCCCCCTACTTCTGGTATCTGCTCTGTCTTGAACATCATGAGAGTTGCTGTGACGATTTCCCTTGCAGCTTTTGTCAATGTACATGCCCAGTCCTAGAGCAGCTTCGTTCAGGTCCAAGCCATAGAGGAGAGGAGCATGGTCACCTCCTTCAACACAGTGATGTTATCTTGCAGGGTCTGTGCTTCACTGAAGGAACATCTGGATTTTTCTCTTACTGAATAGTGAAGGTTAGGTTCTTCATATTTGTTTGTCCCTTGTGGTTTACATCCTTTCTAGCTAAACCAGCAGAGCCGTGGAAAGTGTTAGTAAATGGCTACAGTACCCACTGTATTCTCTAAACTTAAGTTATACTTTTACTACATCACTATCATTAGTCATAGTGCTAAGGATTGTGTTTCAGACAGAGGAAGGCAGGCATTAAGAGCTACCTGCAGTCAGTGAAGGTACCTCAGGAATTTTCACAAGAACAAGGACAGGAACGTAGCCTTTGGGTCAAGTTTCACCTTGAGCAGTTATTTCAACCTTCCCCTTTCATACTTTGCCCATGCAATTTCAACTGATGACTTCTTTTTTTTTTTTTGCATTACTTCAGGAGTAGCTGTGCTGTGTGGCTAGCACACAGCAATTACTGCTTCCCACCCCACGACTGGCTGCACAGGGGGTGGCTAAGTAATCTGTTTATGTAGGCTCAGGATGTAGTGCCGTCCTTCTGATGAAAGATGCAATACCAAAAGCAATTTTAATGTGACAATTTTCTATTTTTTTTCAGTTTGATTGTGTTGTCAGAGCCTGTACCTAATGCTTATGTTAGTGTGATTGCTCCTCTTACAGCATGCCAGGCCAAAATAAAGGGATACAGCAAACACAATCAAGAAAGTAACTTGAAAAAAAATTGGCTCTTCTTTGTAAAGAATGTGGGAAATCAAATGCATCATAGATTTTCCTTTGAGCTCTGGTGCCTGATCTTTGGTAAAAATTGCTTACAATGGGAGAAGGACTTCTGTTTCCATTTTCTTAAATGTAAAAGGAAAATTGAGATTATTATGCATTTATATTTTCATTTTTTCCTGTATTAAAATGCAGATTTTTTTTCTTTCCTGGAAGACACATAACCTGAGTAGTTCAACTTGTGTCCTTTCAAGAACAGAGTGGCAAAAACTGTTTACAAAAATGGTTCAAAATTTTGTTCTTTGTAGCATCAAGTGAACAGGTATGATTAACTCTCTGGGGAAAGAGAACAGTTTTACAAAGTCCAATAGCATTACACAGGAGGTATCATTTCAGTCCCTCAAACAGTTCATTAACCAAAAAAAAAAAGAGATAACCAAGCATTTATTTACCTGATATTTCTGAGAATAGATGAAAGCAACAGTATGGAAATACTTATCACCTCTATCTCTTTTCAGGCCTTTTTATGTGCCAAGGAAAAAATCAAGTAGGTCAAGCAACAGTAATTATTTAAAAAAAAAAAGAGATTCTCACCCTTTTGTTTAGAGTAACTTAAGTAATGCAAAAATATGTGCACCCTGCTGTATCAATTTATATCTGCAATAAGCACATGAAGTCTAGTGAAATTTCATCTATGATTTAAAAAGATAATGAGAACAGGATTAGGTTCTGCGATTGTAGTAATTAGTTACCTAAATTGAGCCTTTATTTTTACTCCTGAAAAAAAGTCAGAATTCACTACAATACGTTGAGATGGAGGGAAGCCAGCTGGCATGTCCATATCTGTCCATTGACTAAATAAATACAGTGTCATTAAAAAATTTTGTGCAGTTATGAAGTCATAATTATTTCATTATCTTCTGTTCCTGGCCAAGGCAGTAAGTCTGTTTTGAATATGCTTCATTCCATTCCATATAGAATACTGACTGAATTTTTTCATACAGTGATGCTTAACAGTCACACCTGCCTGAATCTCCCTTGATATCTAAAAGACAAGATAAGGGACTATTTGAGCTCCTAAATATTCAAGATAATGCTAAGCATATTTTAAGTCCTGCAGGGTTTTACTTCTTAAGCATTACACAAGAGATGCTTGCAAGTAGAACCCACCCATTAGCTGCTCAGCAATTTTCATGCATTCAGCTCCTCGACGATGTTTAGCCCTTGGCTTTTTTCTCAGATACAGCCTTCAAAAGTCTAATATGTCATCTGAATCTCAGGGAAAATAAAAGTTTTTTAAGAATTTCCTACTTTTCTCTGGATCTTTGGGGGGGGGGGGGTTGTTTTTTTGTTTTGTGTTTTGTTTTGTGGGGTTTTTAAATAACTTTTCATTCTGCATTGTTTTATCTTGGCTTCATGGATAATAATATGTTTCTGTGCTTGATGTCAGTTTGCACAGTTATTATTATGCGTAGTTATTGAGTCAGGTACCACAAAGCACTCTCAAAATGCTGCTTATATTAACGGGCATGTCTGAACTATTTGACTGAGCTAGTACCTTTGAAGCTTAGAAATTCTACAGCCTTGACATTCATTTTTAGTCAGTACCTATTAAATAAGCAAAACAGGAAAACATATGACTACTACTTGCTGTTTTTCAGCAAGCAAGTAATCCTGAAGGCAGGAGGGACTCCCTAAAAATCTGATGCTTTTCTTAGTTTCTCAAAGTATTTCTTCAAGACTGCAATTGTATCTGAAGAGTTTTGGAAAACTAAAAACAAAAACAAGTTTACTCAGTCTAGGGGGCTCCACGTACAGATCTATGGGCTTTCAAAGCTTCGGTAGATGTCAGTGGGAGAAGCATCTAAAGAAGTGTACCAGACCTGCAACCCAAGTTCATAGTAAGTTTCTGTTAATCCTCATGGCTTACAATATGAATAGGTATACTCTTTCCAAGAAAACAACAATTTCCAAAACATGTCCTTAAACTTTAAGCCAAACAAACCTTTGCATTTAATTTAAAGAATCTGAAATAATGTATATCTGGTTGTTTTCTGGTTTTAAAGTCTCTGGGCTTCCTGGTCCCATTTCCTTGTCCTAACACACAAGGGTGCCTAAAATCCTAAGAGGGACTGAAATCTTCTCATTTTTAAATTCTAACCTCAATTCGTTATCAGCTGTGCCAATTACTGTATCTGTAACTGAGAGGAATTGCAAAATATACAATCACCTCTATTGACCTGGAAGTATTATCTAGACCGTTGGCTCTCAACCTGGTGGTGACCATTGTTCTGAGGCATAACATCAAAATGCAGCTGCATTGTTCAGCTGCATAATGCAAATATTTTTTCATATGGTAGTGGCTGTGAGAATTGCTAGAGTAAATAATACTAAAAAAAACCCAAAACCAAACCAAAACAAAAAAACCCCAACAAAATAAAGAAAGTGTGCCTTGTTACACAAATGAAATCCTGTGGAAAACTGTGGTGCAGAGGAGAGGTAAATGTGGGGAGAACTCACTGCAGAAGCCCCTACGGGTGTTAAGGGAAGGATCTCTCTTACGACAAAGCCCACTCATAAGAATTAAGTTAAATGATCCTGCCTGCACCAAGTCTCACCCATTCTAGGAGGTTCTAGTGCAGAGTGTGTTACTCCATCATTGCTGCAGAAAGACATCCAGGAGACAGCTACCTGAGGCCATGGGAATTAGACAGCTGTATAACCTCAAAGATTAGCTCCAGGAAAAGAAGTAGTGGTATCCATTTTCAGGAGCCAGTTGCTAACTTAAAGATCCTTAAAGGAGTTGTTTTCTATCTCAAGCCATACAAGCATTTGTTACTCACATTATGTAAGTAAATATTGGTCTGGAAACTTTCATTGATGATTCCCATATCAAATTGCTTCTTCTGCTGTATAACTTCATTTATTGTTAAAATAGGAGCTTAAGTCTCATACTCACAAACTGGGCTTAAACTTGGTTTATTTAAAATTTGCAATGGCTGAGAGTGAAGATGCTTTCATTTCTAAACATTATTCTGCTCTAAAGATTGTTAACTTGGACTTTCTATAAAATGAGGTGCCAAGGGGTTGTCACTACTGTGTTCAACAGGGCTGCTGAAATGCGAGGAGTGAGGTGTGGCATGATGCTTTGGGGATGCATGTGATTTGCTGCAGTATTGCTGCAGTGAAAAGAATGGCTCAACATTGAAAAGAAATGTAACTCTGAGTTAAGTGGTGTGCTTTTGTCTGTAAACAAAGAAACATAAGGTTAGCATTGTGGCTTTTAAGGCTTTTACCATTTTAGTACAAAAGCAGAGAAACCTGTTGGGTGTCATAATGTATGTCACAGCAGTTAGTGGTATCAGCATGATCTGTCAGTATGATGTGTCCCTCCAAGCTCCAGCACTTCTACTTTTTGTTACATAGAAATAATGTACTAATATAGACTGGAAGATAGGTAGAGGATATCTGGTTCAACCTTTGCTGAAAGCAGGGTCATCTCTAGAATTACTGTGCATTTCCCAGTGAACTTTTAAATAATACAAGGGATGGAGAGGGAGACTCTGGGAAACCAGTTCCAACATTTGCCTACACTTAGCAGGAGGACTTTTCTTTGTATCTGATTAGAATATCCCTTGCTGCGTCTCATCCCTTGCCTCCTGTCCTTTTTCCATGTAGCTCCAGGAAGAGGCTGTCTCTGCCTCTGCTGTACCCATGCATTAGATGGCCATCTGATTCTCTGCTTCTCAAGGCTTGAGTAGACCCAGCCCCTTTGGGCCCCTCTTGCGCATTATGTTCAGCTGTTGTGGTGGGTAACTGCTGGACTTGCTCTACTTAATCAGGGTCTTTCTGGTGCCAGGGAGCCCCAAACTGGACACAGAACTGTAGTACTATTTCTCTACTGATATGTAACAGTAGGAGGCCTATAATTTTTAATGGAATTGGAGGTATAAAAAGTTCTCACTAAATCTTGGTCTTTTCTCAGTGTTATCAGAGCATCCATCAGACCCATATTGTTGTACAATGCTGCAGTATGCAGCTGTGCATCATGGTTTTGTTTAGCATGCAGAAGTAAAAGGTAGACACTGCATATCCTGGCCACTCTTTTTGAAAGTACGGGAGGTGTGCAGTCTCTAGTTTGACTAACATAGGAAAATTTCCAAACCAGATGCGTTTTCAGTTTTATACTTATTTGTTTTGTTGCCTGCTAAGCAAAGCCCTAAATACATAGAAACAAATCAATTTAAAAGCAAGAGCGTTCGCATCACATTAGTCTTATTATCAGGCTACCGTATCAGCAACAGTGGCTTTAAAACATACAATATATGGGTAAAACAGCAGGTGAGCATGTTTTGGGGTTTGCCTTGTTAAGCAGCTGTTGTGAACTCCTCTCTGAACATCAGGGTGGGTCAGAACAAGTTGTACTAGTTCATATTCACACAAATGAGATCTTTCCAGTATCTTTGAACTCAGAAGATTTGTTGTTACTAAAAGCACTCAATGTTTGGTTGTTCAGTCAGTGTAAAATCAATCAGTATAAATCCATCAATGGTCTGAGGCTCTACCACACGTAGGTCAGTCCACCTGAATTGATGCCAGGATACCTGTTTGGTGTTTAGAAAGCTATCCAAATAATGCCACAGAAACCTTAGGAATGTAATTCTGACAACAGTCATTCAGCTATGCTCAGAGAGGGGAAGAAATCTTGTTTTACAAACAGCTGCTTCTCACTTTCCCTTCGTGTTGCAGAATGCAGCAACTTAGCTCTAAACAGCAATACATAAGAGAGTATTTAGCTCAGTATGTAGCTCAGTTCAGCTTTAAAAAGTTTATTTCTTCATAAAAGCATAATTTGGAGAATCATTTTTTTTCTTGTAATGAAGGGCAAGTGCTTCATGCTACTGGGGCAAAAAAGGCAAAGATTTGATAATGCTGTTGTTTTGGAAATGCAAGAGAGTGGCTGTATGAAGGCAGCATCATTACACTCAACCAGTTATGCAGCTCTCATTACACTGTTGAGGTGCAGATTGGAGTGCCAGCAAAGTGCAACATGATACAAAGGAGTCCTGTTGTAAAACAGTGCATCAGGAATTTTGTTTGTGTCTGTTTTGTTCTTTCTTCCTCTAAGAGACTCCTTGGTCTCCTGAGAAAGATGCAGCTTGATTCTTGCCATTTAAAGAACTATGTCAAGGAGATAATTCTAGCCACTGTTCATGCAGACACTTGAACACCTGTTTCTCCTTCATTTGTCTGCCAAAGCATTTTAGTTCAGGATAACACCTACTGTTTTTATGTACTACTGCTATGTTGGTTTTTTACCTCCTAGTAATAAAGGTGAATACCGTAAGTGGCTTTTCTATATGCCTTAAGCAAAATTAAATCTAACAAAATCATAAGATCCATGGGTTGTATAATAATCTTACTTTAACATTTAAGATGCCATCACATGTAACCATTGTGTTTCTTCACAGTGTATTCATCTGAAATGTACACCACCCCCATATTCTGTGTGCCAGCTCTCTACTATGGAAATTCAAATATCTTGTAATTAACTAGTTTCAAGTAACCTAGCAATATTTGCAGATTATCAATGTCATCTTTTCCTGCTGCTTATTCCTCATTTGCAATTATAATCCATGATATTTCAACCATCTCCACAGCAACTAATTATAATGGCAGAAATAGACTGACATCTATGGTTATTATGCAACAGAAATAAGTGAACTTTCACAAAAATAAATCATTCAAATCTTACTGATGTAAAAAAGATCAAGATACAGTTAGAACATAATAATGTTTAGGTAGATTTAATCATTAAGTTGTGTTATGTCTTAATTTACATCTGAATTTTAAAGCTACTTCATTAATATTTTAATTAATGTATTTATAGCAACATAATGGCATTTTTATAATCTTCAGAAAAATATTTCAAGGCAGTGTCAGCTTTCATCAAACCTGTAATTGTGCTTGGAGCAGTAATTTGCCGCCTCTGTTTGTTTTTTCTGTGAAGCATTAGTCAAAATCTGCAAAACAGATCGACTTTATTCTCTTTGTTAAGAAACCATCTACAGTCAGGTCATTAGGCTACATCAGGCAGAGTTTCAGACTTCAGGTTCACGTTCCATTGGCACTTCATGTACTGCTCTGTCAGGTAGCAATCAATAATAGCTAAGGTTTGTCCTATGTGAGGTATAGCACTCACTCTTGTTTCCTAGATCTGAAAGAAAAAAAAAAAAGTAAAAAGAAAAAAAAAGAAAAAGGAAAAAAAAAATCTTAACTTTCCCTGGAATGAAGGAATGAAAAATCCTGAAGCCCATGTTGAGAAAGGTTCTTTCCAAGCTTGGATGCCACACTAGCTAGTAAGCTACTTTTGCAACCAGCTCTACGCAGGCGATGAAACCTCAAGCCATTTTTGTCATGCTCGCTGCCAGTGTGTTGAACTCTGTGTTACTTAACAGGTCTGATTTAATCACACAAGAAAAATCCCCTGGTGTATATGGTACGGAGCTAAAATTCAAGTTCCTTTCAAAGGCAAATCAGATGCCTTTGCACATTTCCCAACAGCTACATAATTGAATACAGTTTTGTGTGTTGGGATTGAGGATGTTTTCTCTTGATTCATTACACACATAATTTAAAAACAAATACACTCAAGGACAGACTAAGTGGATCAAACTGAAGTTCATGTAGCCCAGTATCTTTTCTTGCAGTCAACAGTTATGTTTAGTAAAACCATATGCCAGCAGCAGGGAAGTACACATTTCCCTGTCCCCTCTCATAACAAATCAGATTCCAGCACTCAGAAATTCATAAGCCAAAAGCTGCATCCAAATTAAGGAGCCATGTGTAGATTTTTTCCTCCATCGCTTTGTGTCGTTTGAACCCAATTACACTTTTTACTTTAATGGATAACTCTTGCAGTTAATTCCACAATGAAAGAAGACACATCTTTCTTTTTTTTTTTTTTACATACATGTAGGTCATTTTGTTGGATTACTCTGATTTTTTGCATTTTGTAAATGATTGAATGACTGTTCATGGTGTTTTAGACCTCTGCTGTATTCCCCATCAGTTGCCTGTTTCCCAGGGTGAAAGCTTCTGTTTTGTAGTTTGCTAGAATGCTATTTGTTCTAGCATGGCCCATGGTCCTGAGCACAGAAGATGCAGACTGACCCACATCTCTCTGTGTTGTTATGGCTTGAGATTCAGAGCAATGAGTTGTGACCATGCTGTGTGACAGCAGGAGCTCACACTGCTGCCATGCGTTTAGAAGGCAGAAGCCCTTCTGGCATCAGTTTCACCTCACCTCTGGGTCCAAAAGAGTGCAAGTGCTGTGGGGTTGCTTTGAAGGGCTGTGCCAGGCCGAGGGAGCCCTGTCTGGTTCAGCTGCCACCGGAGGATATGTAAGAGATGTGTTCTGTTGTTGGCTATCCTGTTCTATGCCTTGATTTTCCTTCAAGGGAACTATCTGGTTCATGCAGAGCACAGCTTAAGTGACAGTTACCATAAATCTTTGTAATTATCAGGGGACCAGGACCTTGGTGGGAAAGAAGAGATGACAAAAAAGTACAGATTTATTACTACTCTTTACTGCTGTACAAGATACCCCATCCCTTTAATCATTCTTTTTCCGTAACATTTTTAGTTCTCCTGTATCTTTTTGGAGGTGGATAACCAGACTTGCATTAGCTGCAGACTGGTACACTAGTACAAGGATGCTGTATTTATTTCTTAATAATTCCTAATTTCTGTTTCCTTTTTTTACTGCCCCAAGCACTATGATGATGTTTTCAGAGAATTCTCTGCAGAGTTTCTTCTGAGTGAGAATGACTAATTTAGCTGTTATTAAGTGTGTACAGGGCTGCCTTTTCCCAGATGTCTTTTTTGCTCTTATCAATGTTGAATTTTGTCACATGTCATTTAGTATCATAAGATCTTTTTGTAGCTCTTTGCAGTCAGCCTTAGTTTTGACTGCAATCAGCAAATTTTGTCTCCTCCTTATTGCCAGCCTGTCCAGTGAAGCACAGAGCAGGTCGTACACATTCCTCTGTTTATGGATGGGACATTCCTCCTTGCTTTCTAAATGTTATTAATCCACTAGCGGATGTTCATTCTTATGACTTCTTTCGATGACCTTAAAAAAAAAGGGGGTTAAAACTCTAAAGGCACTAACATGGCACAGAGCATCTTCATTCACTGACTTCTATAAATTTCCTAACTCAAACCCAGGATGATCCTTCTGCAATCTGAGATATCAGACTGCCATTATACCTTTATTTTTTATAATATTATCTACATTTATGGTGTGATTACACTGTAAGAAATTGGTCTAGGCTATCTCCTTTACTTCACTGTCCTTCCTGCCTGTCCTTTTCTGAATTTGCTTGTTATATCAGTACTTCAGTTCAAAACTGTTATTGCCCAAAAGAAGGTGTTTGGTGTTTTCAACTCTGTTTCGCCATCCCAAACGAGCATCATAGCTATGTTTCTGCACACCAGAAAAGCACTAAAATAACATATAATACTAAGTGTAAAAGTGCCTTATTTTCTCAGATAATTTAGCCCTAGCTGGAGAGGATCATGAAGCCATTTTGTCATTGGTGAATTTTTACAAAGTATCTTCTGGTGAAATAATGGAACAATTCATACCACAAGGCAGGATAGTGCATGCCAGATTCTCATAAAGATGTTCTGCTTTTGTATTACTGTAGCTGAGATCCCAGTCTCATCCTTTTTCTCTTTGATAATTCCAGAGGATGACCATGCATAGTGGAAACTGTCCCTCCATCTGGTAAAATTAACTTTTCAGCCAAATAAAAAAGAAAAAAATCAGACCAAGACTCTGAATGCATAAAACACAGAAATGTCACGTGTGGGTTTCTTGTGGCTTGAACTATTTCCAGCTTCCAAAACAAAAAGTAGACAACACTATTTGAGGTGGTAAGACAATGGTGTTAAGGACACATTGGGTTTTTTTCAGCATCAAGTCTATTATGTATCAACCTGCAAGTGCGATTGCACAAGCTGGAAATACAATCCAAAGATAATTGCTGGATGATGTGACACAGGAATCTTCTTATTTTGGAGGAAGTGTCTGTCGCTTTGTGATTCAGTCATTTCTATAATCAAGTATTAAATTAATTATTTCCTGCTTCCTCCTAACAGAGGTCTGTGTTGAAGGGTTAATGCCAGTTCATTTTAATAACAAATGCATTTTTAAATTTGTCTATTCTTGAGGTTTCCTGCGGGTACCAAAGTAGTAATAGTTTTCAGGAAGTATTTGAAATCTCAACAGCTTCTCTCTCAAAGGTGCTAACCCATCTTTGAATTTAGGTAGGTATTTCTTAGTTGCAAGCTATTATTTTTAACATTTATTTTAACCAGGTGTACATGTGGACATATATACTATTATCCATCTGCTTTGCGTGTCTGTTTGGGAGGCTGATGTGTTCTAATTATTCCAGTATAAGTGGAAGAACTGTTTCCTAACTGTAATCTACTACAACAGCGTTGTATGTGTAAAAACACACTTTGGGTAATGGGCAGGTTTAAGTTAGCTCAAATCCCTCTCTGGTGAAATAGAAGCAACCAGCAGATCAAGCTTTCTTCATAGTAGCCAAAGTAAGATTTTGTGTTTTGTAAGATTTTTGTGCCATAATGCACTGTTTTTACACATCTCTCTGACTGTGGGTACCAGGCATTATATGTTCATAAAGTTACAGTTGTAAGGTAAACTCAAGCTGTTATACAATCTACACAGCAGTTTTCTATTACTGTAAAAAAAGTCACAGAATCCCAGAATCACTGAATAGTTGGGGTTGGAAGGGACCTCTGGAGATCAACTAGTCCAAACCCCCTGCTAGAGCAGGATCCCCTAGGGCAGATTACACAGGAACATGTGCAGGTGGTCTTTTAATGTCTCCAGGGATGGAGACTCCACAACCTCCCTGGGCAGCCTGTTCCAGTGCTCTGTTACCCTCAGAATAAAGAATTATTTTCTTATATTTAGGTTAAACCTCCTTTGTGCCAGTTTGTGACCATTACCCCTTGTTCTGTTGCTGGACACCACTGTGAAGAGTCTGGCCCCATCTTCCTGACACCAGCCCTGTTTTCCTTGTCTTACTGAGCGCAGCTCTTTTCTGCCAGCAGGGTGATCCTCTCAGCTGGCAAACAAGGGGGCCAAATACCAGCCAGTAGTTTGGTTGTCATCTCCTGGTGGTCTGTCCAAGCATTCCTCTCCTCTTCTTATCATCAGCCTACCCTTGTTTCGGTTTTATCTTGAGATTTTCCCTCCTTTTTCTGTCCCAAGAAAACTGACTCCTTCACCCTCTGAAAGTTACCCTGGAGAATCCAGTTTCTGGACATCTGCTGGACTTGTTTGTGTAAACTGTGCTCTGTATTTTGCCATCTGGATGTTTTGTCTGATGAGGAGCAAATCCAAAAGCAGCAGCTTGCCTGGTTATTTATATCCCATGTGTAAACTCTGTTCTGGAGAGAATTCTGTTCTGCTGTAGAGTCACAGGAGTCATTCTTATTCTAGTGATGCCCACTATGTGGACGCTTTGGTTTTACCTTAGAGGAATATTTGAACTATTGCTTGATGTTTGAACTAATGCTTGAACTATTATCCAGCAGAATATTGCAAATAGACATTTCTACCATTACAGTTGACACTGCAAATCAATACTGCAGTATTGTTTATCTGGGTACCATCTTCTCAGGGTAAGTGAAATGCACTGCAGGTATCTCACCCAGCTCTTCACTAATTTGCTTTGAGCATAGCTGGTTTTTTTGTTGTAAATACAGAAATCTGAGATGTCAGAGTGCCTAAAGCAAGTTGAGTCACTTATAAGAACCAACCATTATTTGGGATGTACAGCTGGTGATGCTGTTCCTACACATTTCTTTCTTTATAATAATTTCAAATGGCATCACTCATCTTGCCTGGCTGCAAAGGCTTGATGAGTAGAACCCACATTCTTACTCTTTCTTGAATGCTACAATTTCTGCATATTGTAACACAGAAGTCTGTAGGAAAAACTATCATTTCGTCTGCTAGTGGTCCATGTGAAAACATGAATGGATCTACTAATACAAGGATTGTGTCAACTGCCTTCTGCTGGCATGTAGGACATAGCTTCCTTGAAGTAACAACTGTGGCAGTAATAGCAATTCTTCATTTATCTTTAATCTAGCAATAGCTACATAGGGTGCTGGTAGCAGTATGGACTTCAGCATGGGCTGTTAAACCTAACATATTTTTTACTTGGATGAAAGCCTTCAAATAAGTCACTACCACCCCCTCATTACTTTTTTTTTTTAATGCCTAAATTATGCATTCAGAATGCCCAGGATGTGGCTTTCTGTGCTGTGCTGACATTGTAATTGCAGAGCAGGTGTACTCTGAGATACACTATGTTACCTTGTTGCAAATTTCTTTAATGAGGCTGCAGAGCCTCATTTTTTCATTAAGTTGTGGAAAGCCATACCTGTTGGTGGCTCAGCCTAAGGTTACCTAGGAATTCATGAAAATGCTGAGCTTCAGTTCAGAGGGAATAACAGGAGGAATGCCTTTTCTTCATTTTTTTCAATATTCTGGTTGGCTTTTTGAATTTCTCCCTAACCTGCTGTACAATACTTCTCAAAGTGTGACAAGAAGAGCAGTTGTGTTTTATTTGTCAAGATTTCTTGGTTTATTTCCTGTTTTCATGTATTCATCTTCTGCCAGTCTTGCTCTGCTTGACCTGCAAAATCCATGATCTTGGGTTTATCTGGATCTGGTCATAATCTAAAATAAATGTAGTTGTACTTATAAGACTAGAAATGATATAATAATAAGTAGAGGGTTGCTTGGATTTTTTTTTTGGCCTCTTTTTCCTATTATTTGATTTGCCTTAAATATAGATTAACAAAATTTAAGCCCAGAAGGATAATTTCTTAGCATAGCGTGTTGGCCACTCTCTGTAGAGCAGTTACTGTTAATGCTTTCCTACTGATCTAGCAGCTGACAAGGCAAGTTGTTTCAGTGTGTTTGTACCTCACTTTTGCACCTCTGTAATGCTAATAATGACACTGGTTTGCTTCAGGAGTATTTGGAGTTAATCCTCCACTGTGACATCAATGCCAAGTTTTGTTCCTGTAGCACATGCCACACAAGTTTTCTAAATGATTCATGTGCTGAAAGGGTTTGGTTTGTTTTTTAGTCAGCTCCTGTAACAGCACCTGATTTGAAGAGGTCTTTGCAAGTCTTAAAATCAAACTCAACTTTTAATATCCACACATCTTTTCCCAACTGATGTTCACTCCCTTCGTAATCTCATAGCAGTGCTGGGCTACAGCCAGAACAAGAAATGTCATGGGCAGACATCACAGATAAAAAGGTGCTCCCAATCCTTTCTTGGTAGTACTCTGAGTCAGATTTTGTAGATGGTACTGTTAACAGGAAAACCCAGTCCGAGATTAGAGGGACCAAAACTCTGCAAGGAACTTTAAATCTCAAAGATTCAGAAACACGTTGAAAATTTTTTTCTTCCCTTAGACTTCAAGAGACTTACAAGTGTTTGAAGGCAAGCAAAATTCATATTTAGCACTGAGAAAAGCAAAGCAGTTATTTTGATCAGGCTATGCTTTGGTGTTGGTCAACCCTCAAGCTCACAGCAGTGATGGTGAGTGTCATGCACAGCTATTGAAAAATCCCACAGTTAATGGAGCCCTGTGTGAATTGACACATCTACATTTGTGAGCTGACATACATTTTCCTCAGCTCTTTCTGAGACTTTAATCTACAGCAACATTTATTTTCTTAAAACTACCCTCTTCGGTCAATTTCAGTTTCAGGAGTGGATTCAGCCACAATTTTGTGCACCTTTATCTCAGCTACTCACCCTCCACTTCCTTTAGGGAAAGTAAAAACTAACAGGCACTTCCAAAGTGCAGTTCCACCTGTTTTAGATGGTTATATTAGTCCGAGATCAACTTGATCTTAGTATATAAGGACAACTCAGAGGCAGAAGCCCACACTAAACATTTGTATCAGATGAATCCTGCTCCGTTTGATTATCAAGAAGATGAACGTAGTTGGAAGAATTCCAGGATGATGTAGTGTCTTTTAATACGGAATCCATCACATCTGAAATTCTTCCTTACAAGGCTAAAGGAAATATTGATGGTTGTTTATCTTATCACTGTGCAAAGCAATTGGTTTGCTTGTTTCTAATTGTTCAGATCAGAATTATTAGCAAAGCAAATTCTGCCTATTAAATCCATATATAATTGATGCACCAGAAAGTTTCTGCTCTAAGCTCCATTCGTATAATGACCTTTGCTTTCTAAAATACTCATGAAAATTATAGTGGCCTTAGAAAGGAAGAACTCATGCAAAGCAATGCCCATTGCTTTTTAAGACAAAGGCCATGAGCAGCCTCAGAAAAAAGTGAGGTGAAGATTCAAATGGCTGGCACAGGGTGGAGTTTAGTTTCTGTTGTCAGCTGAGAAGAAAGGGCAGGCTTTGCTTATTTGGTCTGCCCCTTGGTTTAAGCAGCAACATGACAAGTTATGCAAAGGGGACCAGTTTATTTTCATATAGATGCTGGTTGGAAGAGTTCATCTGAGATGTCTTGGAAGGAGGAACAGGAGAGACAGAAAGGTTACAAGTCCTGACTACATAAACGCCTCTTTGGCTGGTTAATGGAGCAGCAGAAGTGCTTGGCACAGAGGCAGCAGTGAGCTTCACCTTCTCAGCTGGAGGAGCAGCCCACAATCACAACCATCATGGAGAGCAACGGCTTATTAAAGGAATAAAGACAAAACTGTGCTTGATTTCCTGAATGAAGGGACAGGAAATCCTCCTGACCCTGGCAAGGCTTCACTGATCTTAATGGGTCTGCCACAGAGAAAAGCTCTGCTTGAACAGCAGAGGGGTGCTGCTCCTGAGGGATGACTTCGAAAATACCGGCTCAGAAACATTAATAAAAACATTTCCCACTGTTTTTTCTTCAGCACTTAAAAGAAGAAGCATACTGCAGAGTACACTGGCAAAATGTGTACACTTATGCCGTAAAGTGCCCATATGCTCATTTCTATAAACTAGTAACTGGTAGTTTCTTGGATAATGGATGAATTTGTTAGAAAACCAGTTTCTGGCATAAGTAGACCCCATAAAGAGAGCTTAATGCATATTTCTAATCTGCTAGAAGATTGTACGAATTAACAAGATGAGGTTGATCACCAACGAAAATCACCAGTGAAGTGATACATCTTTTTGTTAAATACTAATTCTATTTCATTTTTCTCTATCACTGAATTTACAAGGTTCTCATGAATCAAGAATTAATTCTCAGATTTTTATTTATCTTCTGCTGTAAATGGATCACTTCTCATTGAAGAGTGAATGAATTTATTCTGTATCAGCTTTCTGCTTGAAAAGAAAATCCTTCCTAAAAGAACAGGCAATCTTTGCCAGAGAAATCCAGAATAAGTGAAACGTTTCATTGTTCAGCTGTTAGATGGTAATGAGTTCTGCATCTAAGCTCTTGCAATTTTTTTTCCACCTGATCCAGCAATAGCATAGCAGTTTATGCACATAAATGTATGAGACTTGTTTAGGAGGAAGATTTGTATTAAAGGAAGGCAGCATGTTCCATAGTTTTAGTATAACATCTGTTATTATCATTCAGTGCTGCTCTTAGCTCAGCATGCCCTTCCTCTAAATATCTTATTAATTAAACTGGCTTAGCAGGGAAATAATTAATACTTTAAGTCCTGTACCTACTTAGAAAGGATTTGGAAACAAAAAATTGTTTTGGTCTGAGCTTCAAGCTGGAGGATTTTTTTTTTCCCACTCGTTAGTAGAAGCGGATGACAATGAAAAGGGAGTGTCTGAAAAAACAGAATCTTCCAGAAATATATTCTATATTCCAAATTCTGCTAGACTGCAAAAACAGTCCATGACTTTGAGAAGTCTTGGTCAATCCTTTAATATCTTGACCAGAGGTTGTTTTGGGAAAGGCACTTCTGTGCTTCTCCAAAATGTCCTTCTAGCCCTCAATAGCCATTGGTCCCCCAAAAAACCTTAACTCCAATCTACAAAATTGTCGTGTTTTTTACCACTACTTTAGTGGTGTGATGGCCTTTCCTAGCCATGAAGTCAGTCTAAACACTGGTGCCTCCTTGCATAGCCAAATGTTGAATAGGCAGGAGGGTGAGATGGTGAACCAAGGCGTGTAACTGTACATTTGTATATGAAATATGGATCTGTTACTCAGCTATTTAAGGTAAAGTACAGAGATGGCTGTACTTGGCCATCTGTACTAAAGCCAGAAATGGCTTGATTTCCCACTGAAGAACAAGCTCAGACAGACTGGGTGCTGTTTCCTGCTTACACTGACAGAAAATTGCAGTTTCCCAGACCTACTGGAAAAGGTGTTTGGTGCCACCAAATTCTTCAAGGTCAGTCAGGGTTTTAACAACTTCTTTGGTGGGAGAAAGCTCAGGAGTTATCTGTAGCTTGTTCTGGCTTTGTTTTGTTTTCTTTTCTTTTTGGAGGGGCTGAGGGCAGCTATTCTAAAGGAGGAGAAGGAAAAACCTTTAAATACCATATCAGAACAAGGCCCCTTCAGTGCAGGGAAAAGAAGATTGGGAATCAGTCTGCAACATGACTCCACAGTGTGATTGTTGGTATTTCTTTTCAAAAGCGTATTAGAAACTTAGAAATGAAAGTTTCATTGAAAGTCAGCAAGGTGCCTAAAGCACTTCTTCAAATGAAGCTAAGTTCAGAGGGTGGGTTTAGGTACTGACTGTCCCTACTGACTTTCTTTGTCCTGAAGAATACGTGTTCAAAACTGATAGTAGAAATGGGGAGACCTAAATATATCCTATGGAAAAGAGTGAAGCAAAGCTGGCTTTGTTCATACTCTTCATATGTATCTGGCAGCAAATAAGTTGAAATGTGTGCAGTGTGTCAGTATAAGCATAGCTAATACAGTATACAAAGTATACTGTGCCCCTGCAGGAACAGCCAACACACAGCAATGCCAGGAAAGGTTACAGCCTCATGTTTTCCGGGTTGGAGAGAGTGTTTTGGAGCCTCTTTTGCTTTAAAATTGCCTTGGGCAAACTGAAGATGCTAAGTCCCAGTTCATCTGTGTGTCTGTGCATCTGTGCTGGGTCTGATCAGGGAGCATATGGCAGAAGCAGTTCGCCCTTGACTGTGCCTCTTTTTTGGCAGGGACAGGCTTGTTTCTTGCAGAGCACACACAGCCACAGCCTTTCCTGCACATCACTTCTTGTGCCCCTTGCTTGCTGGCTTTCAGCTCTTTGCCTGAACGCATGTCCTTTGTGGTGTTTTGGTTAATTGGACATTGTTTTAATTACTGCTGGACTAAACAAACATGAAATTTCTATCTGTCATTTTGCTGCCTCACTAGCCACGGTCTCCAAGCAGCAAATACAGGACTAAGGCTGATCAGGGCTGGTGCAGATTGCAGTGGCTTTTATGGAGTTTCCCTCATTTACAGCTTTTTGGAGAGAAAACACTCCTCCAGGGAGAAGAGTCTACTAAACAGCTCTTTTTTTTGTCCTAAATGCCTTCATCTGCTCTCACTGGAGACTGTGGCAAGAAAGCCTTGGCTTCAGGGCAGCAGAGGTGCCAGCCCTCTTCTGTGGCCTGGGGGCAGTCCGTGGCCACATCTTTCATTGAAGTGATCTTTTGCATTGCCTCCTTTCTTACCTTTCCCTCTCCAGCTTCTGCACTAATTGCCTTTTTTTGCCTTTGCTGTCTCTAATTCTCCAGAGCAATGCTTGGGTTGTGTCAAAATTAAGCAAGAGGGGTGCAGGTACACCCTCAAATTTATCAGTCTATAGTACAGCCATTTCTGTCAACCATCAGGCAGGTTCTCTGGACTGCCAGTAGTAGCCTTTATGTTGAGACACTTAATTTGCCACTGACTTGCAGAGGAGAAAAACCATTTCTTAAATGCCAAAAGGCAGAGTCTTGTAAAATAATTATCTCCATTCTTTTCTATTTATATTGACTCTTCTCCTTTGCTTACAGCTTTGGAAAGAAAAATATCAATGAGGCAAAGCAGAGAGGAGCTTATAAAACGAGGAGTGCTGAAAGAAATTTTTGATAAAGGTAAGTGTTCTTTTCACTGTGTTAAATTGACATCCCATATAGTTTTGTGGTCAGATATTACATTATTGTAGCATATGAGAACAGGGAATACTGTCCTGAATTGTAGGACTCTGCAGAATAAGGTCTCCAAGCATCTTGTTTGATTTCACCATTGACTGGCCCTCTCCATTGGGTGAATGTGGTAGTTAGCTAGCAAATAAAACTGAAAGCTAATCAGAAATGTGAAGGAAATACAAATCATGGCAGAGTACAGGAGCCAGTCACTGCAAACCATCAAGTCATCCAGATTGCAGAGAGATGGAGTGGTTCTGTGCCTACATGTGTTGTCGTTGTATGGTTGAGTCACTTCAGAATTAACTGTTGTGCAAAAGGGAAATTTTAAAATATTTTGGGTACTAACTAGCACAGAACAGTGCACAATCTCTTGAAACAGCTCAGAAGACATAATAGTAGTAATTCCTTGTTCAGGATAACTATTTTGTTGAGTTGTTAAGGTATTTATGCAAAATGCCATTGTCTTACAAAGACCATTTGTAATGCAACACATATTTGATATCTGTTACATATGTGTCAATCTTTAACCTCAGCTTTTATTTGCTTTGCTTCCCTACTTAATAACTAAAGTAATGATTTCAGCAAGGTATATAAAGACATGACAAAGTTGCCTCTTAAGTTCAGTACAACTTATACATGTGCTTTAAATTCTCATTAATTCAAAGTCTAAAAGTCTTTCACAATACCAGCAGAAAACCTGTTAGAAGTCAATAGAAGTTATAAACTGTCACAGACATATAAAGTAGAGTCTCATAAAGTCTGGAGGTATTAAATCTGCTACCTGCTTTTTTAGTCTAGCTTATTGGGAAAGGAGAGATTATTTAAAAATTTACTATCCTAAACTGTTTAATTATTTAAATGGAAAAAATAAAAAACATTGCAAAACCAAAGCAAAATGCTGCTTGTCCTTAAGTATTGCTTTTTTTAGACATTACGTATTTTAGATTTTTCTGATCCTTTAGATCTAATGCTGCCTGTGCTCTCTCTATGGCCTGCTCTTTGGAAGTCATCCTAGATGCAACTTCAGGGTATAAACAACTCCTGGCAAAAGGTTTGCCCTTCTTCAGCCTCACCACCATCCAGGTTGTTCCCTCCTTCATCTCTGCCTCACATCCCACACATAGCTGCTTTCTGACCCATCCCCACATAAACGTAAAGGCATCCCCAGGAAAAATCTTTCCTGTGCAGCTTGACTCTGCCCACCATATCGCTACTGAAGTGTCGCAGCTTTCACCATTCATCAAATAATGTTCTAGTATATCATGTTGTGAAGCAGATACTAAGCTGTCTGGAGGTCCTCATCTGAAAAAAAAAGAAGTTAATCCCTCTTTGTAGTCATTTTTCACCTTTTAATATCAGGAAAAAACTGGTCTGAAACACATGCTGCTTCATCCCATTTCTAGTGCAAAAAACCGGAGACATTGGACCTTTTCACTGTCAGGAGCCACTAAAAGGGAAGCTGTAATGCAAAACAGCTGGACTTCTTATTCAGTATCCTGCATTATTTCCTGCTGGTTGCAAACACAGAAAGCTAAGGAATTGATACTCCTCCTTAAAAGAAGGAGGTAGGGCAGAGAAGAAGGTGCTAATACACAAGTATAGTAGCAGTGACCAGGTAGCTTTGATGGTACCAAGATATGAGTAAGACAAGATTTGTAGAACTAAAGCAGTATTTCATTCACTGGTGTAGTAATCTGAGAGTAATTCTAATAAGGGATATTATATCTCACTGCGAACCTTAAGGAGAAGTAGTTTTCCTTCTAATTCCTGTTAAATAATCTCTAATCCTTCAAGAAAATGTGGCAGATTTTAGCACTTTGTAGCAGAAGGCTTTATTTAATGATGGTAGCACCTTCCATGCCAAGAGGCATCTTGCACAGGCAATACATGTAGCCATAAATTTAAATCTCTTTGTCTCCCTCTCCTAAGGGGTGGACAAAGCAGACAGAATCAGCCTGTGAGTGAACCATTTTGCCTTTTTCTTTCTTAAAAACAATCTGTACAGAAATATGGAAATGTAATATGTATAGGCTGACTCAAGAACAGAAATTCTGGAGCTGGCAGTGTACTTAGTATTGGTCTTATCCTATCTTCTATATTGAAAAAAAACACAATTAGCAAGTTGTTCACCTGCTCTGTAAAAAGACACTGACCTGTTTGCTTCAGGGTTTGCTGACTTTTCAGAGGACTTTGTGTTATCCAGCAGGTGAAAGCAGAGTGCAGCAAATCACAGTGTTCACACATGGGAGGGTCACTGCTGTCCAGCTGCTATATTTGGGGAACAAGAAATGCTTTTCTCACTTCAGTGACCCCTATTCTTAAACTAGTCAAGTGAAGCTACTCCAGACTGAACTGCAGAGAGCTCTTTTCTTGGCAAGGCTCATGACTGAATCCGTTTCTATCATCTTCCATTTCCAGTTCTGTACTTGAGTCTTCTGAAGATGTAGGCAAAGGTTGTAATTTTTCAAATACCATGTATTTTCTGAAGAACAGTAAGTTGAAGTGCCTGATGAGGCACCTGCTGTTCTAATAGTTTGTTGGCAGGCAGTGCTGAGAGGTTAAAAATACAGCTTCCACCTGCAACTCAGCACATGCTACAGCATTCAGCAGAACTCACATTTTTTGCTGTACCGTTGCTCCCACACATAGGTAAACAGCTTGAATTTTTCACTTGAAGGTGTAACTGTCCACAGAGTGTATGTACTTAGAATTGCTGACTGTTCCGTGGTGCTGGTCAAATAATTAAATCTACTTGTAGTATTTTGATACATCTTCTTTTATCTGAACATGGATAAGATTGGATAAGATTGCCATAGTGAGAAATTTCTGAAAACGACTGTGTGCTAATTGGTTAGTTCAGAGATGATGGTGCAACGTTTCTGCAAAGAAGCATGGCCAGTCTTCATCTTTTATACTTTTGTATTTTTTTACTCTCTACATAATCAAGATAATGGATTTAGACCCAAATTTCAGGTTAACTAAATCCTGACAGGATTTGGGAGTGTTGGACTTTATGTGCTAAGGTGGTTTCTGTGGCAGTAAGTGAGCTTAAGTTTGAAGAACTTGCTTTGGCAGCAAGGAGGAAGGCATGGCAACCACCAGGGAGCCAGTTGTGCTGCATTTTCAATACCATGAAAAGATCTGAACTCCTGTAGAAGCTGGGAGGGCATCCATATGTCAGCCTGTCTCAAGCCACTGGATCTCATTAAATCAGAGGTCTGCTTAGAGACTGAGGTCAAGGAGTATCCTATCTACTGTGCTAAGGTAACCATGAAGGCTAGGAAACAGCCTCGAGGACACATCTTGACTACATGCAAGGACACTCATGGGGGCTATGGCAGAGAAGAACATGAGTTTTTCTCTGCCTTTCCTAGCCTTTGCTGTCAAGAATGCTTGCCTGGACAGTCTCACTTGAGAGCAGGGAAGTATTGAGGGAGACAAACCAAAGAGGAAAAAGAAAAACAGGATTTCAAACTTTCCTCGTAATTTTTACTTCCTTAGCCATTTATCTGTTGAAGGAGCACAGCAGCTCCTTTTCAAGCTTTTCAACTTCATGCAAGAAGTTCACTAGTCCAGGGTGTTCAGAGAGAAAAGACACAATGAGAGGAGAGGGTAGGCAGAGCCCCAGTGTAAAGAGACAGCAAAAGGACTTGGTCTACACCAGTCAGCACGATGGGCTGCTCCACACCAGGCAATTTTTTAAAAGTACCTGGAATTGGAAATGGCAGGTGAGCTCAGGAGTACAAACCATGCTTAGAGGCCACAGGTTTGGACTGTAACATCTAGGCATTTCTGGGCCTTCATCCCATGCTTTTCACTTGCAAAGGTGAATCAAAGTGTCTGGGTAGAGTCCTCTGCATCAGAGGGTTTCCTCTGAGGTCCTGTTTCTTCAGTGACTGCAGGTGTGCGGAGCCTCCTGAGTAACAGAAGAGCAGCCTTTATGTGCTCCTGTTGCTGCAGAGGTCAAGCTATGGCACTGTCAAAGCTCAGGCATTTAGGGAAAGTTGTTCTCCACTAAGTAGCAGTGGACTCTGTGAAAACACAGCAAAGAATTGTGTGAGAACAGAAGATTACGTATGTTATCACTGTGCAAAATTAAACTCATAGCCAGTTCCTGAAGACTAATAGATTCATCTATGTATATGTAATAATTGCATTACCAAGATCCTTTTCATTTGTATGTCAGCTAACCAGAATAGCTTTTAGTACTTCAAGAATAATAAGTAATTTGCCTTTTATAGGGGGTTGTCAAGCATGTCTCTGATCCAGGATTAATTCACATTAAGATATTCTTCACTCTACAAATTATTTTATCCACATCTTTGATCAGTTTGCTGTACTTGAGCAGCTCCCCATGTAGCTCTTCTTTAAGCAAGATCTGATTTAGCCATGATTCTGTGTTGTGTCTGATTATTTCAGTCAAATCCAAGGACAAGTTTTAGAATCTAAATGAAGACTGAAGATATTCAGAGGGAAGATTAAAAGAGGTTATGCTGTCAGTGTAGAAAACTGTCATGCTTGTTGTTATGACAAAAAGCAAACCCCAAAATTTTATCTCACGTTTTAGTTTTTTTCAATCATAAACATTCACTGGGTCATTTGAATGATATCTTTTTAAATCATGCTGAAATTACCTTGAGAAGTGCAAGGTACACTTAAGACAGTAAAGTTTCAAGGTGCTCAGCGTGTTGCAATAGGCACTCCACTTCATTAAAATGTGCAGACATCCCTCCAAAAACTTTATGTTACTGGTTTTATCACATACACTCTTTGTCTGCTCACAGTTACAGTCACATTGAATCCTGCACTGAACTAATGAATATTGCTGGACACAATCTCTGCATAAGTTGCTCTACATAAGAAACAGTTTTGCTCTTTTATGAAACCAGGTAACTGAGGTGATAGCAGCCCCTATCCCAAATACGTGTAAAGGTGTGTGTTTATAAGTGACACAGGGAAAGAGAGAAAGGGAGACAGAGCAAGCATAAAATATATAGCATCTCCACCCAAACAGAGAAGCTGAAAAACATTCAGCTTAAATACTGACTGAACTGTTGTTTGATTTTTGCTGCCTAAAGAAAGGAGCGAATTTGTATTGAATGACCACAGCAGTTAGAATGAGATTGTGCTGAGAACAATTGGCCCAAACCCTCAGTTGTGATTAATGTTGCCACCTTTCAGCCAGCTCAGTTGATTGCTCTGAAATCCGTGGGTCACATTGCAGTCTGTTATGATGTGGCAGTGTACCATAATAGTTCTCTAGGTCTTCAAAAAACCTCCAGTAAAAACAATAAATTCAAGACCTTGGTATTTCTAGTAATTCCAAAATAAGCAGGAGACCATATTCACTCTCTGTAAAGAAGCTTTAAAAGGCAAAGACCTAATTTTGGATACTTACGATCTAATGTACTTTCAGACTTGTTAATTGTCCTGATGCTTAAGTGAGACTTATTTTTTTCTCTTTCCAGTGTTGTTTTCCAAAGTGTTATGCACATCTCCCCCATTAGGGGAAAATGTGCACTAGTTTCAATGATGTGCATCTCTGCTTGGTGCATTCATCAGTAATATGGTTAATCAGAGGTGCCCAAAAATCAATAAATAGATCTTGAAATCCTAAGTTTTTCATAAAAACATAATTTAAATGCATACTAAGATCAGGCTCCACTTATTTGTCTGCTGGTTTTTAGCCTTACAGGACACATTCTGATTATATTCTTAGGCTTCCACATGTAACCGTAGGGGCTGAACACTTTCCTTTATAAAACTGTAATTGAGATATCCATGTGGTCATTGCCTCCAGGTACCAGAGTGCTGTGTATAACAAGTTCTGAGATAAAAGTCATGCAGGTTGACACCACAGAGAATGATCTGATCCCTCACTTCTGTTCTTCATTATTTGTAATAGGAAGTGGTGTTTGATAAGGAAGAAAATACAGCTGCTCTTACCGTAATTTTGCTGGTAGAGGAGATACTATTAATAACTTTTAAAACAGTCTTTCTAAATGGGATTTGCTGTATCCCAGTATCAAGACCTTACATCAGGCAACTAAAAATTATTCTCTCCCTTACTAAAATTCTTGGTGCTGGGAGCTATAATGTTTTTATTTGTGTCTAAAACAGAGATATACTTCTATGATTTTGCTTGTGTCCCTTATAGCATAAAAATTGATGTAATGGAAGAGAATATCAACAACAACTATTATTATTTTCACTATTACTATTATATATTATGATATCCTGTGTGTATTAGTATTCTTTAAGGAAGTTCCACAGCTTCAGATCCAGCCCATACTAATTCCTCACTGCTCAGCTTCAACGAGGCAGAGAAAAAACAGATTTTGTGGCCCTGGATGGGGTCGCATATCCCCATGGATGGAGGATGGTCAGGAACCATCCACCTTAGACCATGGATCATAATGACCATCCTAGGGAAATCAAAGGAACAACACAGATACCTGACAGATCTTTGACAGATCTTTCTCAAATTTTAATAAACCCTTAAGGCAAGTGAAATGCTATCAGACTTACATGAAACTGTTGTGGACAAAACATCACAGTCAGACATCTCCGAAAATTGTTCTGCACAAGTTGGATTTTTGAGATACAAGCCATATTGTTTTGATCCTTATCCCTGTGTCTTCTGTATACATACAAGATCTCAGTTCAGATTCCTCATTTGCAAGCAACTAATTGAGACAGCAGATTTAATTTAAAATTCTTTCTGCATTTATTTATATGTCTTCTGTTTTCATTCTGCTTTCCTCCAACTGTGAACAGATGGGGAGCTTTCCATACCAAATGAAGAAGGAGCTTTGGAGAATGGGCAACCTCTAGGCTCCGGGCAAGTGCTGAGCTCCAGCCAGGTATCCCTGCCAGCCCTAGCAGAACTGGAGTCAGGTCCAGCACCTGGGGAACCCTGCTCATACGAGGTGCTCCCAACCACAGAGATCATGGATGGGACAGGTAACATCTTGTTTACATTATGATGTATATATACTAAGCTCTTTGAAACAGGTTTCTTACTTCTAACATTTGTGTCTAGCCCTGACAAATCCTTGTTGAAAACCAAGGTCTTCTGATGGAGAGGAGGTGACAGCATATAGATTGTCACTGGGTGGTCCATGAGAAATGTTGACTGACTTGGCATAGAAGTAACGCAAGTAAGCTGCACTTTGTCAACATTTAAGAGTAGATTTCTAACTCTCCAGCTACGTCTCAGCTGTGCCAATGAACTCTAGAGCAGAGAGCTGACAATATTTTTAAACCCTAGGGTACAACACCGTGCCCTTTACCCAGTGTGTGGTGTTGGGTGACACTGACAACCATGCAGCTTTCAGTAGCTGACACAGCCAGGTACCCTATCCTAGGTGAGGCTGTCCGTGCTTCTTTCCCAACCCTTGCAGAGAGACAGCAACCCTGTACATTTAGGTTAGCTCCTCTTTCTGCGTCACTTCATGAGGATGGTTGTGACTGGCAGAACTGTACATCTAAGATCTTCAACAGCTGTGCGGCCTCTTTGAAATGGAGTAGGGCCCATGAGGTACTTTTACATTTACAAGATAAGTTTAGAGACCACTTGCTAACATGTCTGGTCCTTAGCAAGCTGTAGTGACAGACCATCTGAGATGTCACATTTTAAGGCTCTTGATTTGTGTTCAAGATGTGGGAATGCGTCTCAGCCTGGCGTAAGGGAGCTGGCTTCTGTCAGAGGTAATGGGAAATTCAGTTGTTGTGTAGCTGTGTGTTACTGTTCCTCTCTTTCTCTCTCCTCCTTCTTATGTCATCTGATGTTTGAGTGAAATCTATTAGTCGTTCTTAATCTGCATTGCTGTGCTGCTTTTCTTGTGTTACTACGGCTGTATCCACTGCTGCTTTGCTCGTAACATTGTTGCGTCTATGATGTGGTTGTGTCCTCCAGTGTCTGAAGAGAGCCCCACATCCAATGAATCCAGCGTCCTCCTGTCCCAAGATCCTACAGCTAAGCCAGTCCTGCTACTTCCCCCCAAAAAATCTGCTGCTTTCCCTGGAGACCATGAGGACACCCCAGTGAAACAGTTGTCCCTCCTCAAACAGCCCCCTGCCCTGCCTCCTAAACCTATTGCCAGGATTGCCAGCCACTTAACTGGTAAGTAGGTGTTCCTGGACCCTCAGAACCACCATTTCCCTCATAGGAAAAAGCTGCCCTTACAGCAAGGTTCTCTGTTCTTCCTCCTTCTGTAATGCTGTTTGCACATGTTGTGTGTATTGGTAACGTATCTGTGTTGTACCTACGGATCACGAGGCATTTTCAGACTATACCTTCATTGAGGTCGCTTCAGGGCACTTCCCATCTCAGCTGTAATTACCTAAGACTGCTACTGTGTTTTCTAACCCTCCTCACTCTTACTCATCAAGATTTAACCATCACCACAAACATTGCAGGATGTGCTTTGATGGGGAAGGAAGCGTAAGGAAAAAACTAGGATATCTTTAAGTGCCTTTAGTGGGAGGAGGGATGAGGATTGAGGGGAAAGGAAGACTTTTGCTTTCTACTTTTGCCCTTTGTTGCTTCTCCCCTTAACTGCCTTCTGGGCAGTCCCCCTGCACACACCCTCTGTCTTTCCATATGTTTGTCTTTTACTTGACACCCTCAGCCTTACACAGGCAAATCTGACCCATGGCTTCTTGCCATTTTGCTTCCCTGCTTTCACTGCCCTTTCCACCTCTGCTCTGACTACTCCCCTGAGGAGTCCTGATATGGGCAGCTCCACTTCCCAGAGGCAAGTATTTTGGTGTCCTGCAGTCTATCTCTCACTGCATATCAGCTAGCAACAGTAGACAATACAAGTTCCTTTTTTTGTGTTCCAGATGTTTTCACAAGTGTCCAGGCTCTTTGGGATTCAAAGCTCTAGGTACATGTGGAAGGGAAGTGGTGGGTCTCCTCTCTCCAGTCTCTCATTTAGACCACCAAAGCAAAGGATGGCTACATTTACACAGACCAAAAAAAGTTCCCTAAATGCTTGCCTGCACCTTTTTAACAGTATGCTCATAGTTGCAGCTGCTGCCTAGGAGGCAGCACCTCAAAATCATGGGTTTAAGACAAGATGTCTTCTGTATTGGGGCATCTACTGCTCTTCTCATTGCGTCAATATTTTTGTGTTAACACTGCCCTGATCTTTCCAGGGCTCATGTGAGAAATGCTCAGTCCACATTAATGCCTTCTAGATGTTGGGTGTTTTTGTTTTTTTCTGGCAGTTGATACCCATTTTATTCAGGTTAAGGTATATATCAGGAAAGAGTATGTTCTGGTTTTCTCTCATATCGCTATGTAGTCTCTTTGTGTTTCTGTTTGGGTGGCTGTGCATTTTTGTTCTGTAAGGTTTTGTTTGTTTTATGTGAAATCTCTTTACTTTCTTGCCTGGCAAAATCTACACATAATGGTTAATACTGTGCCCTGTACTACAAAATGAATGGGCAGTTCTGCAGCCTGAAAAGTTAGGCAGCAGTAATAATGGCTTCAGGCGAGGACAATACCAGCTTTCTATGATTTCGCGTAACACTGTCCCAGTTGCAAGAAGCTGTTCAGAAATGAGGCCAACACAGAAGAAATTTAAAAAAAAAAAGAAAAAGGGAATAGCATAGGAAAAAACCTCAAGTACTAAAGGTTATTCATTCATAAGCCTTTCATATGGAGGAGAAAGCAGAAAGCACCTTCTGGTGTGGTGGGTTTTTTTGCAACTAGAAATTTTGTGTGAACTAGAATTGGGCGCCAGCTATCAGCATAAGTCAGTTGCTTGATGGTGGTGATTTTCCAATGAAAATGAAACAGAACTGTGACTTCTCTTACTTTGTGGTTGCTTTTAGTGGTCTCTCATGCAGTTCTAAGTAAACTCTTGTACATACATATAGACAGATTCTGTACATTCTTATAGAGAACCCTCAGGGAAAAGGAACAGAGATTCAAATTTAGTCATAGGGCCATAATTTAACTGACAGTTATTCCTGGTAGAACTGGAAGTCTCTTTTATACATATCTTATAAATAAAAGTATTAAATTTATTCTTAAAGGTCCATTTACTTTGGTGGTCTAAAGGATATACATGTTGTTCAGTGCCTTGCGTTCTCCATGGGTGATTTTTAGCTGTGTATAATCTTTGGAAATGAACAATCAAACTTAATGAAGCACCCTCATCAGTGAGAAGCAAAATTAATGCTATTCTTTTACTAATTACTCCAGAGACATCCTCAGCTTGTGTGTGAGAAAACAAAGTCTGAATTCTGGCGTTTGAGGGGAAGACTTTTCTGTTCTTGTTGCATACCCATTTTTCTACTAAAGATTCTGAGAGAGGACAAATTAAGACATTCTGGGCATGGCTAATGGAGAGTGACAGTGGTTTAATGGTCTGGTAGCTTTGTTCAAGAAGACTGCAAGGGGACATGATCTTGTGAAGTGTTTGGGAACACATCTGAAAATGCAGAAGCATTTTAATAGAAGTTTTTAATAGAAACATTTTATACAAACAGATATTGTAAAATCACTACAGGTCTGGTAAACAGCAAAAAAAAAAATAAATACAGAATTTGAGGAAGGAAAAGCTTCCTTTGAGTCAGACCACCTTCTTGCTGTTAACTTATCCCAAGTTCTTCAATAAATGCATGAAGACTGACTTGCAGGGTTTGACAAAAGATGTAATAAAGGTTTTAGAAGTGGAAAAGAAACATTCCTCACCTCTGAAAGCATTTGTGAACCATCTCAAATATCTATCTGCCTGTGCCAAGACAAAGATTGGCCTTTTCCTCAATAAGAAATGCACATAAAAAGCAGGCCTAAAATAAACACATAAAAGCACATCTAATTTTGGGGAGAATGAAAAGAAAAATGTGTTTTAAAGGTGGCAGGAAGAGAGAATTGCTTCTAGCAGGTAAAAATAACACAACCTTGGCACGCTGCTTTTCAAGGCTGAGGTGCTGTGGGGATGGGGCAGTGTAGGAATGGGGACAGAGCAAGAGCCAACTGCAGAGCAGCTACTGGGAGTGGTGCCACCACCACTGCAGAAGGTTCTCATGCTGGCTCCCATGCTCCTATTGATGCTGCCTTCACAGGGAATATCTGGATCACAGCACTGGGTGTGGAAGTGCCCACGCAGCCTCACATTTTTTTGTTAGTTTACAGAATTAATTACTAGGATGGAATTTGCAAAGTGACTCGTTAACTTTATAATGAGTTGTACTACTTGTATATGATACAGCAAGAACACCATATAAGATCATTCAGTGAGAAGGAAGCTCAACAATTCTTTAGTCCAACCTCAAGCTCAAAGCAGGGCCAGCTGTCGGGTAAGGACTGACCTGTTTGTTATAGGTCTGATGTGCAGCAAATATTGTGGCATCCACAACTGTATCTTAATTTATTGTCATCAGCAGTGGGAAGGTTTCTATGCCCAACAACTCTTTCATCAATTCTGGCACGATTCTTACTTAACCATGCACAGTGCTGAGTGGTCACAACCCTGCTGGGAGCCAACATCTTGCAAAACTGCTCATTATTCTCTTGAGCATTAAGAACTTCAGCCAAAAGAGATTAATCAGACTTGCACACCTGGCTTCACAGAGTTTGCTTCTCTTCTGTCACGTAAGTGCTTTGTGCAGTGATTTAAGACTCTGGTAATGTTTCACTGAGAAGACACTTATCACAGATTCCTTGCTTGTATTTCCACTGTCCAGCTTCTCGTTCATCTACAGATGTCTGTGTTTTATGAATATTCGATGTTGCAGACAGTCGCTGTTTCCACCCCTGCTTCATATATCACATACATTGTGAAATTAAAACAAACAGAGAAAAGTAAAACATAGTCCTCTCAGCCTTACACACAGGGACAAGTTGTTCTCTCCTTTTCTCTAGATGATGGTAGCACAGTTTCCAACAGCATGCCTGAAGCCCGAGGATTTGAGCAAGGCCCCATTTTTTTGGCACACTCATTGATCTGACCACTTAGTAAAACTGGAAGCACAAGGTCTCTTTTACTGATGTCAGTGAAGATATACTGATATGTTACTGGGTGAATGGATCAAACTCCTCTCCCATTGCAGTCATTCTCCTTTTAGCCATTATTTTTTTTGAACAGACAAGTAGAATTTTCCTGAAGGTAAAGGGTGGACAAGTAGATTTAATGCCTCTGGTTTATTTTCAAGGCTCTATTTAAGTATTAGGGCCATATTTAGACAGGCTCAAGAACTTGGGTGAAACACAGTCAGTCTGAAGAAAGCCTTATGAAAAAATCATTAATGAGCTTTTTGACAAATATCCAGTGGAGCCACCCAGCACTGATACCACTGAAAACATGCTATTGTTAATTATTTATTCAAATTTAAATGGAAACTAAAGGTCTATATCTTTGTTGTGAGGAATGGAAACCAGAATATGCACATCTGATTCATAATGGTGTCGGGTAACTAAGACAGACTCATTCTCCTGTGCGAATCTAAAGTTGCAGTGCCTCTGTCACAACTCTGCTGGCTGAATGCTTGCATAAGAAAGGAAAAGAAAGATGGAAGGATTTATGTTTGCTTTATACCTGAACCATTTGGCATGTTACACTCGCTCCCAGCATACAGTAGTACTCTAATCTTCAGCATCCCAGAAGGCAGCAAACCCAGTTGATACTTCCAGTTACTCTTTTGTCCGAAGCAAGAGATGCCTGCAGTTGGGACCTCTTTGACTTCACCATTAAGCATGATTCCACCTGCATCGTACTCATAGTGGTGGGGTGTCCTGGCACAGGCACTGTCAGAGGAAGAGAATTGAGACACAGCAGAGAGGGATCTAAAGCTAACAATCAGACCTGCACTTTTGAAAACGGAAGAGCAGAGCTCGGTGTAGTCTTTGTAATCCGGGACCAGCTGTAGAAGTGAAATTGCCTGGACCATAAATGAATGAAAACAATTTCTTACTACAAATCCCATAGGACCCTGATTCTCAACTCTCTATACAATTTAGTCTTTACTTCTTCTGTTATTTATCTTTTTATTGAAGATCCTGAGTTCTTTTTTATAGGATACAAAGGAGAAATAATGTGTGTGTAAGAAAAACACAGTAACTTGGAGTCCTTCCTGTGCTTCAACAGAAAATCCTGAAAGTCTTTTTTTCTACTGTACAGAAGGCAATTTGCTTTAGAGAAGAAGGCAGTGCCCTGTGGTTTGGCTATCCCATGAGTTAGATTAGAGCCTTAGTGGAGCCATCAGAAGAATTCTTGCCTTCAAGAGACATGTCAAGTGAACATGATATTGCATTGAATGCTGAAAGACTTGGGTTCTACTCTCCTCTCTGTAACTCTTCCCCTTTGCAACGTGAAAGTCCCACTTCTCTCTATGCCTCTATTTAATCCACACCCTTTGCCTCACCTGTCATTGTCCTATAAGCCCTTTGAAGGAAGGGAAGACTTGCTGTCAGGGCTTTGTTCCTAGTGTAGTAAAAACACTAGTATCAAGTGGATACTGTAGGTGCAATGAAGCTATGACTGGCACTAAAAAAGTCTAATGGCATATCTGAGCTTGGCTATGTGCATGGTCCTTTTCCACTTTACTATCCTTAAATAGTATTCAAGAAATGTTAGTGCTTGAAAGTCCTAGTATCAGCCTTTTGCACCCTTGCTACTAGATATGGATACTAGTGCAGGCAATACTCAGAATAGGCCAGGAGGGAGGAAAGTTAATACTAAAAAAGAACCACCTGAAAAAAGAATTTAGAAGTCTGATATCACTCAGGAGGATTATAACCTTTTAAACCTGGAGAGCAACATCTTACTCTGAAGCTTCCTTGGGTCAAAAGAAGATTCTGGCCCTTCAGTTCCCATACCATGTTAAAGGAGTAAGAGTGAGCTGAAGCAACAAGAAGCCAAAGAGTGTGCAAGCCTTGCCTGCAGAGCTGCATTGCAGAGCCAAATGTCAGCAGTATTCCAGGCTGAAAAGGGCGTGGCCTTCCTCCTAAACATAAACTCACAGTTGCAGCTCACAATGTATATATTTGCTCTCAGTTTTGTTCTTTGCCTGCATTAAGACCATTTCCTAAACACATCTTGGGAACTACAAGCCTTCCCATTGCTTTTTCTCCCTTCTGAAAACGATTGACAGTGCAACTCCAAAAACTGCAATCTGCAGTAAAGTCCTGGCAAAAAAGTTTGCTTGTGGGCTTCTCATTGGTTTCTAATAGAAGTCAGAGGAATCTTTGCCTGGCTGGTCAACTATGTGATTCAATGAACATGCCTGTTAAAAGGTTAAAATTCGTTGTGTGTGTCGAGAGAAAAGTGCCTGCCAACCCTTCTGTAAAAAAATACATTAATGCTAACAATCTTCTGCCCTTTATAATTTTCTCCTCCTGTACCTTTTGTTTTTCCAAACAACTCCTATTTAGTATTCAAACCCTATTTCTTTTCTCTCTTGCCCTATAATGTAATTTTTAACACCAAATGTTTTGCACGTTACAAAGCCGTAAGAAATGTAACTTGCAGTAATTGCACTGCAGTGGCTGAGAAGGATCAGGAATCCCTGAGCTTTAGCTCCAGTGGTGATGGTGGTGAGTCATCCTGTAACTTCAGACACCAAATTGCTCCCCCCTGTTCGCGTGCCTGTTGAGCGAGAGATATTGCATTTACCTCACAGGGCTGTTTTGGAGGATTAAGGCTTTAAAGCATCAAAATGTGACACAAGCCTTGTTAAGCATTGCTTAAGGGGCCTACACAAGCCTGGGATGTTTGTGGAAGTGCTGCAAAATAATGGTATTTTTTGCTGAAGACAGTGCTGAATGAATGCTATGCAGAGTTATCTGTCACAGCAGGGAAGGGGTGCACACTCCCATGCTGACTAGCAGCCTCAGTACCTGCTTGCCCAGGCAGATACTCTGATCTCGCCTTGCTGCCATGAAGATTAACATCAGGGCCTCTCTTGCTTCTCTTTTAGATCCTGGTGCTCCTGTGAAACTGCCTTGTATGCCAGTTAAGCTGTCGCCACCACTACCTCCAAAGAAAGTCATGATTTGCATGCCTTTAGGGGGGCCAGACCTCTCTCTCTCATCCTATTCCACTCAGAAGAGCTCCCAGCAGCCTTTGACTCAGCACCATCACACTGTCCTGCCATCCCAGTTAGCAGCTCACCAGCACCAGCTCCAGTATGGCAGCCACAGCCAGCACCTGCCTTCTGGGTCCAGCACGTTGCCCATTCATCCTTCCGGGTGCCGGATGATAGAGGAACTCAACAAAACTCTGGCCATGACCATGCAGAGGCTAGAAAGGTAATGGACCAACTTTTTAAGTTACCTATTGATGTGCACTGTTCCCTGCTAACCTTGCTATCAACCTCACTTGAGTTATGTTGATAGTACTTGAATCCATCCAAAGAGACAGGGAATGAACCTTTCCAGGCTTGTTTGACAAGTTTGTAGGAGAAAGCAGAAAAAGACCCAATTTCCTGCACCATGTTGTCCTATTCAGGGAATTAGATAATACAGATGATGGAGAAGATATTATAAGGACATGCCTGGCTTGCAATAAATACTGCAGAGTGCATACCTATGAAGCTCTAGTTATGTGGAGGATTGCCAGAAAAAAGGAGTGGAAGTGGAAGATTAGAAAAGAGCAATAAAAAACACGCAGGGCATTTGATTAGTGTTACCAATTAGCTTGAAACAACCTATGAAGACTTTCTGCAAGTTGTTATTATTATTATTTCAATTAATTTAGATTATATGTTTGACCTTAAAATAAGTATTTAACCCATTCCACAGAAGCTACCTACTTAGGCATTTTCATCTGGAGGAAGATTGTATGTTTGATCAGATGAACCTTATCCACCTTGGGGCTGGTTTTTATTATTGTCCCTTGTAGGTATCTCTGAACACTGCTTCAAACAGTCTGAGTAAGTGAAGTGTGTTGTATAAATGCAAGCTGTCCTCATAGGCTGCAAGATCAGCAAGCTTTGGAAAATTTATTTCGTCTTGTAGAGGAAAATTGAGCAAGTCCCAGAATAGGGAAGAGAATCCAAAAAAATGACATGTTCTATTTAGTTCCACGGGCAGCTTTGTAGCCAGCTTGTTCTAGGAGCATCAGATCATTCTTCTGTTAGTCAGGAAGCTCAAACATTTGGTCTTAACAGACAAAATGCCTAATGATTTGCCTCAATACCTCCTTGTGACAATGGTACCTTTATTTAGTGCATAGATAAACAGAATTCAATTAGGAATGGCAGATTCTCCTTACTGCATGAAAAACAGTCAGGGAACATCTTTTTTTATCATGAGGGCTGATGTTTCTGCAGCATGGAGGAATTCAATGCTGGGGAAAAACTGCTAAGGCTGTGTGGGAGATTCCTGTTCCCATCAGTAAAAGGGCTGTAGCAGTAGGATTAAAAAGATTATCCACATTCCCCCCTGTGCCCAGTGACCACCCACTTAACTCTCACATTGCCAGCAGGGCTGGTCAGATGCATCTGCATCACCCCATAGCTTGGTGCACCAAGCACAGAGGGTAGCTGGTGCCTCCCAAAGGCTCCTTTGGGACTGCTCCTTTGGGGTTGCAGTGCCCATGCCATCCCCAGCATAGGTTGGCTATCTTCCTGTCTGGCTCACACTGTGTGCAGAAGGCACTTTGTTATCCTGAGCCCCGTGACATCTCTCAGAGTATGACTTCATTGTGGCATCTGTTGCCCCACAGCAATGAATGCTCCAATTTCTGGGCATCCATCAAGTTAATGTTTACAAATACACTTAGCTGATTTAAAGAAGGTGGTGCTGTTTGGTTTTAACTATTAATTTGCAGCTGAAATTCTGCTGCTTGTTAAAAACTGAATAAGCAAGTATTCATTTCCCAATATGAAACAATTGCCTCTTTTGGCAGAAGAAAATAAGAAAAGGTTGTGGCACTGATACATCACATTTAAAATGAAAATTAGTCCCAGTTCATGATATTGCAGATGGGTGATTTTTCATAGCCTTTTAGTGTTGATTGACTATTATTTCAATCACAAAATAAAGTACTGAGTACTTCAGTTATTCTCCTCGTCAAAACAAATCAATAATGTTCGCATTCACCGGAGAGAAAACAGGTGATTACTATTTCCTCTGCAACAGGAATTGTTCTTTTCATAGTGTTTACAGGTGAAAAGGTCTGTGCAGCTGACACTTGACTGTTCTTAAACTGCATTTTCAAGCCATATTGGGATCTTAGCACATTTCCTAACTTTTCTTGAAGATTTGTACAGATTTGTAAAAAAATATGTATTTTTTACTTGGGAGAGAATTATTTGCCCCAAATGCTCATGTTTTCTAATATTTTTACAGTAGTTCTTTTTATTTAATTTTATAAAATCTGAATTAAACCTAGCAGAAGTCATACTACAGGATTTGTCATTGGACACTTCAGCCCAGAAGTCCTGAGGGCTTTTTAAAACTGTACAGATCCTGTATCTGCTTTCTTCTATATGAAATTAGGTAGTGTGCTCACATCTATTGAATGCATAGGTTATGCAGTGAGCTCCTGAGCTTTACCGTTCCTTCCAGGATAGCATGCTACTGGGCCACTGCTGTTGGGTCAATAATCTTGAGGAGATGAGAGAGCCTAACGTGTCTCTGAGGCTCCCTCTGGGGAATGCTGAGTTCATTGGCAGCATTTAATTTTGCTGATCTCACTCTTTTATCTTGAAAGAATCCTATATTTTAGCGTAATTGCCATGATGTTGCACTAATAATGCTGCCAAGTCTGTTAATTTGCGAGACTGCTTAGAGTAGTATTTTGTTTTTAATAAGGGAGGATCATGTAGTTTTCTGCTCTTCATTTCTTCTGTTTTTTTCCTTCTGGGATTATGATTTTTTTAATTCTTCCTTATGTCTAGTTTCTTTGGTCCTGGTGCAGTGAAAGCTCCTCAAGTCTGCTAAACTCCATCCATGTTCATTTAATCCATAACAATTCATATCAATTGCACATTTTTCCCAGTAAACTTTTCCTAGACCTATAACTCTTCCCTCCACCAGGACTGTGAGTATGGACAGGAACAAAGAATGAAAGACTAAAACATTCCCTTCCTCCATCAATCTGAATTTGTTGCTTTACCAGATAAGGTCTCCAGAATTCATACAGTCTAATGTCATCTGAAGACTGGTATTTGAAATCAGTGCTTTGCCGACAAGCCAGAAGCTTGCCAGAGAAAAATGAGCTGTCCCACTGTACCAGCCTGGAAGTCAGAAGTGATTTTGCTGTCTTTCACCTTCAGAAAGCTTCTGAGCTTCTGTACCTCTCTTCTCCCCTTTGCTGGAGTGGTTGCATATTACAGCCTCACGTAGGTCTAGTCGATGTCTTAAGGTACATTAAAAGCGTGCAAAAGCTATTCAAGTCCCAGTTGTTCTTACGACTGAAAATGGCAGTTAATTCCTGGATTTTTTTTAATTTAGTTTTATTACAGACACCGTAGAACATTAAGTTCATTTGAACACATAACACTTTTGATTGCCAACATTTTCTGGTGCTCGTAACATGTATTGATAGCCTGTTCTCAGAAGGGCAATCTGTCTCTTGTCATAGCATGACTATTATGGCATGTCATATGTGCCAGCAGTTCGCCTCTCTTTTCCCTGATAAATCGCCAGCTTTCTGACAGATTAAGTTGAAACAGAGAAGAGTGTAATTCCCACATAACCTTTTCTCTGCTACCTCTATGGCCAGTTTGTGCCCTGCTGCAAATGACTTGCCCCTTAAGCCCAAAGGTTATGGTTCAATCATAAGCAAAACTCTGGATTCTGGCTTCAATTTTACCATTTCAGAATGCATTGTAAGAGTTGGTGAAAATCTGATAGCCTTTACCACCAAAATCCTTGAAAGGCTTTATTCTCCTGACTCAATTGAATTTGCGAGGAAAGACCACGCCCAAAAGCCATGCATCATGAGCAGCAGCAAAAGAAGCTCTAGAAACCCTCTTGTGCCACTGGAATGTATCTTTAATTTTGACTTAGAAAGGTAGCTTCTTCATCTGAAATAGCTTTATTTTCTGCCTTGCCCTTGTAGTTCTTGGTCTGTCTGGTAAGAGGGCGGTTAATTTCAGTTATTCTGTGGGCTCTTGTACACTTGCAGCTGAATCAAGGCCTCCGTTTGCTCAGCATAGGTACTGGAGAGCTATTAAGTGGCAATATCTCACCCTGAGCTGGGCCTGCATCTGAGGTAGAGCAGAGAAAAATCGCTCTGTCCAAAAAGGCAGTGTGTGAGACCAGTTCCTCTGGGACACCCAGTTCAACTTCAGAGTGTAGATTTATGAAATTAAATGCATTAGGCATCCCTGCCAGTGTCTTGTAGATCTTATAAAACATATTTGAGTCTGAAAACATTTATCTTCCATAAAACTTGTCAAGATAATTGCTTTTTGCCTAAACTTTAGCATTGCCTAAGGATAGAAACAATATTTATAGCTCTGCCGCCTTCTCTGTCTCTCGCACATATGCCTGCTTTGTAGAAATGTATAAACGGTGATTTGAAGTCTTATTCAGATTTTTGTTTCCACTCTTAAGTACAGAAGACCATACTGAGGATCTGAAAACATGCTGATAAAAATATAACTCTTTATTCCGAAAGCAAAGAGCCAGGGATCACAGATAAGAAGCATGCATGTTTTTTTCCCCACTAGATTTTACAGGATGGATTGCACTTCTTTATTTTTGGATTTTATCTGTACCATGAGTCACTCATATACTTAAATTCTGATTTTTTCATTAATTTTTTTTCTCACTAGAAACATTGCAGGCTATAATTGTGTAACTTTCTTGCTGGTTTGCTCATGTAAAGATGATATAAGAGGATTTTCAAGTGCTTGCACTAGTCAGCTATGAATTACTGAAATCAATGTGTTAAGATAAATTTATCTTCTTAAAACATATACTTGCTTAGCTTTAGCTTTGTTTTCTAATTTTGTTGCTAAACATGAAACTGATAGTAAATTGACTGTTTGAAACAATAGAGTGCTTTTTGGTAAATAATGCTAAAATGTTTTGTGGTGTAGACCACCTGACCATGTTGGTTTTTTGCTAATGACCCAGAGGAATTTATACAAAATGGAAATATCCAGTGACCTTGATTTGTCTTAAATGTACTGCAATACTGAATGTATTTCACAAGTACTGTGCTTGGACAGCTGACGTCTTCAAAAAGCTGTGGAAAATGCTGATTTTAATCAAGAAGAATACAAAACACCAAGAAAAATTAGGGGCTTAAAATAGAAAGTAGTATTATCCAGAAAGTGGATGATTCAGAAGAAATTACAAGATGAGAAGCTGTCGCTTTCTAGATGACTAGTTCAAATAAAGATGTAGCGTGGTAATTTGTAAATCTTGTTGCCATCCAACACGTGCTTGGTAACCTAAATTAATGAACTAATTTGATATCTGCTACCCTATACACACTCCCATAAGGAGGCATCTGTAACCTACATACACCCTTCACAGGACAGGGAAGCACCAAATGGCCCAGGATGCTGAACTACTTTTTACTCCTTTCATTTTTACTTCTAGAAGGAACTTGGTGATTTTGTACTTACTCTCTGTGTATTTAATTTTTTAAAATTAAGTGAATGATCCAGTGGTTGTGTTAACCATTGGAAGTTGTGAGGTTTTTTAATACATACAGAAATTTTTTTAGCAATGGTAACAGAATTTCACCACATTTTAGTTTCTCTTGGTAATTTAATTCCAGGGTTGTGTTTTGTTTTTTTTTTAATTTCTTACCTTTCCTCTTAAAAAGAGTTACACAAAAAAATAGGTTACAGAGAAAACAGATTTAAAAAAGGAAACTAATAGCATTTAAATTTTTAAAACATTTCAAGAAAGTAAAAGTTAGTTGAGAGTTTTTAAAGACTGTAGTGTGTTTATGTGTTATTAGGAGAACTCAGCTGATGAATTCTAAGACTACTTCGGGGATAATTTATTTTTTTTTATCAAGCTCATTGAAGTCTAATACAAAAATTCATAAGCCATTTCTTCATGAATCTTTCATACTTTGTGGTACAAAACATGGATTATCACTAAGGAAATGAAGTGCCTCTGTTCAAGGCATTCAGTAAAGCTGTGCATCTCATTGTTGGTTAGTCTGCAATAGTAAATGTTGCAATTATCAAAATGATTACATTGAAGAAAGGGAAATATTTCAAGTTGACTCAGTAGAAAATCATTGAAAGAGAAGAATACAACATTATTTCAAGACACAGAATGCCTCTGGTATTCTGAACAGGCTATAATATTCAAGAGAATTGAGGCTACTCAGCACTTGATAAGGCGTGACCCAAATTCGGGTGCCTCAAGTGCAGCTTGGCCACCACATCTGGTTTCACACCTGTGCTCCTGTGGAAAGAAAAATGGGAGTTTGACATAGAGAGGGTATCTGACAGGAGAATGTTCTCTGCCTTTTATACATCTGTTGCCTCAGCTGGAACTTACGAGAGAGTCGTTTCTGTTCACTCATTTCATGCTGAAAAAGCAACACGAGCTATGAGGTAAAGATGGCTTGGGAAGCTTGGTTCTGTTCCCAGCTTTTCCTTTCACCTTTTGTTTGACTTTGATCTTCATCTCCTGTTTCCTCATGTTCCTATTGCCCTACTTGTATTGAAATGTTTGTTTATAAAGGACTTTGAAACCAACACATAAACAGAGCTAGTTGTAGCAGTACTGAACCTAGTGAGCTGCAGGAGATGTTCAATCACACTTCATGTGACAAAAGAAATATGATGTCAGCTCCAGTTCAGATTGATCTCCAGCATCTGGATAGACTGAGCACCTGGGGTAGGAGTTGGGATATATTATCAGTGCAGCTCCCACAACATATAACTGTGCCCTTTTAGCAAACAAACCTCCCAGGCTTTAGCCCCATTCAGTTATTATGCTCACCAGCTCCCAAAGTCTCTCTTCACCAAGCCCATTTTCACATGCTTCATCCCCTCTGCTTCAGAGGGTTGTGCCCTTGCCTTTTCCTCAAGGCAATCAACACATCTTGCCCAGTGTCAGTCATGGTTTCCCCCTGCCTTTCTCCAGTCCTTCTCTACAATCGATACCTTTTTTTCCTCCCACTCGCTTACTCCACCTTTTGGTGAGACTGTCACGGTCTGGCTCAGAATCAGCGATTAGACCAGAGACAATGAAGCTCTCGATCCCCTCCCACCCAGCTGGGGAAAGGAGAGAGAGAACAAGGAGAAAGACTTTCGGGATTGAAAACTAAACTAGACAGCTTTAATTAAATACTAATGATAAAAGAAAATATGTACAAATATATGCTAGTATGTTCAGGAATGTGCAAAACCCTATCACCTTCCCCCAGCAACTCCGACGGCATCTCCTGAGCTGTGAGCAGTCCCAAAATGTCCCGGAGCTGCTGGAGAGAGCGGCAGAGCAGACAGGAGCTGAGGGGAGAGTGAGGAGGGTCAGGAACACATGGGCCTAGGGATCAACAGTGGTGGATAGATAAGAGTCTTCCCCGGACACTAGCCATGAATGGAAGAGAAGGGAAGAAGAGGCAGGAAGGGAGGGGCTTGATTTCCATTATCCCTGAATTATATATGTTGTTAAATACTTTGGTTCGCCAATTTTGCCGTCTGTCTAGTCCACTCATCCCTATGGGAGGGTTGCAGATACAACTGATCTGCTCCTTTAGCATCTGAGGCCGTAGATTCAACAAGCAGAGCAAAGCATCCTTAATGTCTCAGCTGTATCTGTAAACATTCCAGCATTATCACTCCACTAGCTGGAAAACTTGCTGCTACTCAGAAGAGAGCTCACTGAATCAAAAATATCCGTAAAGAGAAAATTGTTTTCTTCCTGGCTCAAACCAGGACAGAGACACTTGTCAAGTGAGACAGTTTCTCTTTACTGCCTGCATGCCAGAGGAGAGGTCACACAGACTTTGGGCTGAAGACATGTTGTCACTCTCAGTTGCTGGTGCAATTCCCACTAAGCCTCGAGACTCTATTTGCTGCAGATCTTTTGCTCTTAGTCCTGACAGCCAGTATGTCTGCCTGCGTGCTGACCTACCTCTCCCTAGTAAGTGTTGTACCTTAAATCTAATGGATGTATACTCAGTTAAAACTCCATCTTGCTGATCATGAAGATCTTTCTGTCCTTGTTGCCTCTCAAAAAAGGGATGAAAGACAGCTGCTTTCCTAAATACAGTGAGAAAAGCAACTCAGTCTTCCGTTGAGCTGTTTCCTCCAGTTTATTCATTTGCCTTTCTTTCCCAACAGCTCTGGTTTACACACAGGTGACAGCGTTACAAAAACAGGACCTGGGGGCCTTCCAGACATGAGACAAGTGCCAACTGTTGTGATCGAATGCGATGACAATAAAGAAAATGTGCCTCATGAAGCAGACTATGAAGATTCTTCCTGCCTCTACACAAGACAGGCAGAGGAGGAAGAGGAAGATGAGGATGAGGATAACTCATTATTTACAAGTAAGACTAATTCTATTTTTCTTTCCCATGTATTTAATTTTACCTCTGAAATCTCAGTGCATAAGGGAAACACAAAGCCTGTGAATTTCCTTTCCTGTCTGTATCTTTTGCATCTTTCAGGGCTTGACTACATGGGGGCACTTTGTAAGTCAATCCAAAATAACAAGTAGTATTCATTTGTAATAATTTCCCTAATCCACATGAATCTCTGTCTAGGTAGCTCTCAGACAGAAATCACATGACTGTTTTTGGCTTATATTAGTTCACTTTCAAGTTTACTTTTGGATTCACTTTCCCAAGTGAATGTGGTGTAAAGAAGCCCTGTATTTGGCTTATGTCAAGATCAGCTCAATAGAATTACTTCAGGAGGATGAAATAAGTGCTACTGATGGAAAATCAGAACTTTTTTATATAGTGAATATTAAATCATGTCAGAATTTTAAGCCTGTGCATACTTTGAAAGGGGTCATGATCAGAGAATTGGGCTCAGGTTAATTGATACCCATGTCACAATTTCAGTCTGGAGATGGACCTGTGGCCCCTTCCTGACCTGTCTGAGAAACCCATCTCCTGCCTTGGTGTGGCATTATAGGATTCTCCTATGAAAAGAATATACCATACTTTGTGTATGACAACTGTTTGTCGTCCTGCAGGTTGGGCTGAAGTTTCAGGCCTTTGGATTTCTTTTCTTTGGAAAACTGGGAACAATACAAACAAAAGGCACCCTTTTTAAAACCCACACAAAGTTTCTAAAACAGGCATATTTCATCTCCTTGGAATCCTCCCTTACCCTGCAAGTGAAATTAAGCAGTCATTGCTCTTAAACTAAGACCCAGAGCAGAACTGTGCTGTTTCACACTATACTGCCATAGCTCAAAACCTCTCATGGGTTTGTGTTTGTCTACTTCTGTCTGTCTTTCCTGCTCAAACTGCTTTGGTTCCAAGTCTAGGGAAGCAAGCTTGACTCGTGAAAGGCCGCTGCTTTTCACAATATCTTTGCCAATGTCACTGCCTGAGAAGCAGTGTCAATTATTGTACATAAAGACCTGGGCTGATTGACTTTTGATTCCTTCTATTGCTAGCTTGGGTGTCTTGATGTTTACATTGTAAAAGAGAGAGATCTTTTTCCACCTGCTGTAGTTCTGCTGCCTGACCAGGTTCCAAGGGTGAATTACTCATTCCATTACGTGGTTCAGAAACACTGTGCTAGACAAAACTACAGATGCTACTAGCAGTTCTGAAACAAGCCCTTCTTCTCCTCTCCCCTCTATGGAGCAATATTTTAATTTATTTTTCCTGTATACCTACCAAATTCAGCTTTTCCTTCTTACGATGTGAGTTGAGGGTAATTGAGCACATGAAATTAATTGACACCCCTTTTCCCACAGTCCTTACCAGTGTAAATGAGAGCCCAGGATCCTCCCTTGGCTGGCACTCTTGGCCCACTTTGTGCTGCAATGCAATGATGACACCTCCTTTGGCAGAGCCTCTCCTCTCTCCCACAGGCTCCCTGGCAATGAAAGTCTGCAGGAAGGACTCCTTAGCAATCAAACTAAGCAACAGGCCATCCAAGCGAGAGCTGGAGGAAAAGAACATCCTCCCCATGCAGACTGATGAAGAGAGGCTCGAGCTTAGGCAGCAGATTGGGACAAAGTTAACAAGGTAGGAGGAGAAAAGCATTTTTGTAACTCTTGCTTTTGGAAATATGTGGCGGGATGTTAGTTGCCCTCCAGTTTGACTCTGAGAAAACCACAAGAAGACCAGCCAGTTGTTGGGAATTTTCTTGTGTTTTTTCTTTTTTGTTTTTTCTTTTTTTTTGTTTTTGTTTTGTTTTGGTTTGGTTTTTTGTTTGTTTGTTTGTTTTTTGTTTTTTTTTTGTTTGGTTTGGTTTTTTGGGGTTTTTTTTTTGTTGAGGTGATAAAGGGGCAACAGTACTACCATGTTGTGGAGGCAGGTAAATACCTCTTATCTATCTTTTTCTTCATGGCCTTGTTTATTTCTTCTTTGAAATATACTAACCACATCTTTCCTGTCTGTCTTTGAAAGTCTTTGTGCTGGATCCTGCTTAGCCTACTCCAAGACCTGTCTGATTCTTAAGTATTCTTGTGAATGGCCTCAGCAGGTGCCCAAAGTCTGCAAGATGGCACTGCACTGTTACTGGTCCTGTGATATTTTTTTTTCAGTCCACTCTCTATTCAGCCTAACACTTTGTTAGACTGCAGCTGCACATGGAGCTCAGGGTCCCAAAGAGCAGCACATGATAGCAAGGTCCCAGTGTTTATGTGATTAATTTTGAACCCTTTTGAAGCATGTGAAGAGTTGGAATTTTTGTTTCATAGTGTATCTTACTGAGCACTGCTTGACCTTGCAATGACATTGAATAGCATTTGCAGTGTGTTGCCCATTTGCCTAGATTACTTAGGTCTCTCAGAAGTTTTATAGCTCTGCTGAAGGTAAATAGTGTCATTTGCAAACATTGACCTTGCACAGCTCACTGTACCCCGGGTGATTTTTATTATGTATTTTATAACTCACCTCTCCTACTTTTTCCCCATTAAAGAATGTTTCTTCAGCATATCTCTTTTTAACAAGAGTAACTAATTTTGGCAATACCCAGAACCCTTCATGTGTAAGCCCCATATTCTCACAGTGTCATTTGTTTCCCCAGTTGCATCTCTGCTCATTCAGTCTGAGGTAAAATGCTTGATCTTGTCTTCTAATATAGCTAGGATTTGGGAGCAATCAGAAATAGTTAAAATAACTGAAACTGTGTATATATGAGCTCAAAAAATAGAGCTGAGCTGCTCCTGTTTTATTCCCATTTCGTACCACTGAAATTGGTAGAGTTTCACAGATGTTGTCTGAAATAATGTAGTTGCCAGTTTGACCTTTTAATTACTATTATTTACAACTTAATATCTCATCCTTTTGAGTAGTTAAAAACAATCAAGAAATATGAAAACAACTTTCCTCACCTCTAATAGGCAAAAAGCCACAGGTGTTTCAGCAGCAAAAAGGAAGGTACTTGTCTACTCAAGTGTTTTGTATCTAAATGTGATGTATCTATATGCACAGACTGATGAATATTAGATTGAAATAGAGAGAATAGTTCAATTTGGACAATACTTTTTTGCTGTCCAGACTTCATTACAGAGTCCATCCTTTGCCATTCCTCAGGAATTGTCACACAACGATTTAAATGCCAAGCAGAATTAAAGTAGTGAAGCATCTATAGTCCTTGGAGAAGATGCTAGATGCAAAATATAATTGCAGCTGGCAATTTTGGATTTCAGGGGGATTTGTACTGCTCCACCAATGGTCCCTTATGGTTTAAAATAGCCAGCCAATGAAATCACATACACTACTTACAGAAGTAAAAAATGCAGAATAAAAACTTCAGTGAATAGTTATTGTCTGTAATAGATCAATTGATTTTTACCAAGAGGCTCATTAGGATACTTAAGTATTTATGCATCATCCTCACAATATTTAGTTTGGAAGAGCTCATTGACTGCCACATTTGGCAGATCAGAATTTAGTACTATTCAGAGAATGTCATTTTTAAAGATGCTCATAGCCAGGCGTATTGAGAGACTGATCATTGACATATTGCCTGGGACCAAAATCATCCCAGGTGTAGTTCCTCCAGCCTTATTAGAGTTACACCAGGAATCAGTTTGGCTCAGAACTGTTTATTCCTGCCACGTTTAGATGTAGCTTGGAACCTCTGAACCTCAAATTGGTCCCAAAAAATTGCTGTAACTTTAGTATTGCATCTGCCAAGTGGTAGTGAGACTCTAGAGCAGACTTCACCACATGACCCATTTGCCACGCTGGGAGAATAGTACCCTAACTTACACCAGACCAGTTGTGGGGCTGCAGAGACTGTATCTTACAAGCAGAATGTGGTCCACTACGCACCTGAATATTAGCTCAGACATAAGACAAATTAAGACCTTTGTGCCTATCATAGAAACATTTCACATGTTTGTAGTTCTTTGCTGGTGTGTGTCCTGTACCACGGCTCAGCACACGTAGATCCAAGCAAACATGGAGCTTTTTGCTCAAGGTGGCAAAATGTATGCTAGCAAAGGCAGAAGATTTCGTGTCGCGTGGATTCCAGCCGCAAGAGCAGGCCACTGCATCATAGACTATTTCTGGGCAGTCTTTAAACAGCAATTACAGCAACTAATTAGAAGACCTCCTCCTCTGACCAAACCAGAAGGGATTACTCTAAACTCTGACATCTACTGTGTAGCAAGGAGCAGGCAGTGAATTAAGATGCAGAATTTTACTCATAACAACATGTGACCTGGGGTTAGGAAATGCATGCTGGAGGACAGGTTCTTGGCTGCTAAAACCCCTTACAACTCCATTAACTTCTACTGTAAAATGCAGACCTTCTGTGCTAAGTAAATGTTTAAGTGGGTATGGTTTTCTTTTTTCCTGACTGCTCAGATTCTCCAAACTCCTCCTCCGTTTTATCCCTCTGGTGCCCCGACAGCTTCACAGGTGCTTGAGAAGTGCAAATTACGTGACTGTAAGAGAGAAAGGAGATAAGAGGGGGGAAAACGGGACTCTGAATGTTAATAGGCAGAGGGAAAAGAAGGACTAATGCCTTTTGTCTGTCTCTGTGGCTGTGTTGGACTTGCTGGGGAGCAGTGGTCCCCAGGTTGTGGAGGTTAAAGCAGTGGGCAGCAGGATCTGAATTTAGCTTTCGGTGGCTAACAGGGTGAGTGAAGTGGGGCATATCTGGGCTGTGAGGGTGAAACAAGGACTCAGGCTCTGGATCTGAGCTTGGTGGTTCTCCCAGGGGCAATGGCAAAGGCGTGGCCTATCAGGAGCACCTGGTGAGGAGGAGGGCCAGCACTGATGGGTGATGCGCAGGAGAGCCGCATGTCTCCCAAGAGTGCAGGACTGTCCCCTGGTACTGAGAGGAGTGCTTCTATGTGGGTCCTTGAACTTTTGTTTCACTGAGAAATCATAATGGTGGTCATAAGAGACAGCACAGACTTCCTCAATCAGTATATTATTTGGTGAGCAGAAGAATCCTTTAGAGAAAATATACCCATCTATTTATATATATACACTACACTGGACTTTGCTGAGGACTTTGCACTCCCTAGAGCTGGGAAGACCTGGTTTCTTTGCATATCTTTCACAGAGTGTCTCTCATACCTTGAGAAAATGTGTGACTTTAGTCTCTGACTGATCTGCCACGCATCCTATGAGAGGGGCTTTCTAAAGCACTCGGGTCTTCTTTGAGTCTCTTAACTCCTCAACTCTACTGTAGGTGGTCATTAACAATTAGATGCAGGGGTACTAAAGCTGAGATTTTGGTCCACTGCTTTTCAAGAATGCACGGTAATGTCCTTATCTGTTTTCCCTGAATTGCTTCCATCCTGGCTTTTCCCACCTGTGAGAATAGGATAGTCCAATCATATAAAAAAAATGGTAATACATTATTATTATCATCACATTGAAAATAATCAATGTTAAGGGAGCATCCTGATATTCACAGTATTACTACTGGTCAGCATCACGTCTGTCTCATCAGCACACTCCTACCCAGCTTGGGGCAGAGGGCAGGCTGGCTGCAGGTCACAAGGCAGGGGAGCTACATAAAGGCTGTCCAGAGGTGAGCAGTGTGTGTCAGGGGACTGCTGCCCATCACTGACAGGTGCCACAGGAAACCCAATAAGATTTTGCAGCCAAATAATATTTTATGCTCTTCTTCTGCCAAAAACTATCGGTTGTAGGAGTCACATTTAACCCCAGACTATGCCTGGCATGAAAGTGAAGAGGCATGAATAAGGGGGAGCAGCCCTCTGTACATTAACTACATAATTATATAGAAAATAATTAAATTAGAAATAAATGAAGAAAGTAACTTCTTGCAGTGTCCACACACTACCTCTTGTGACTCTCTTGTGACTGTGAGAGACACACGTCCCATTGCTCAACTGACTCCTGTGCGTGTGTCACTGTATTTGTTCTGCTGGCTTTAAAGCAGTGAATCAATAGCAACCTGCTCTGTCAGATGTACAGTAGTGCTCTGGATTGTTTGCTGTATAACCCTAGATTTATTCACTCCAATACCTTATGGGATGCTGTCCCCACACCAGCAAGTGGAAATCTTGATCTGAAGCAATATAAATAATATATTATTTCAAAAAAAAGTATCATGAGGTAAAGGATAGGAAGTATGAAAATAGATCACAGAGACTGTGTGTGTATGGCTGTAAATATGTACAGATGAGATACGGACATGCAGACTTGCTGGATGTGTTTATAGTCCCATTGATGCTTTGTAAATAGTACAGAGATGTCTGTGTTTGAGAAATGTAGCATGAAAAGTGATAAATCTTTGTTACGGAGCAGCAGATGTGACAGATGATGGTCCCCTACTACCTCAATCAGAAAGGTAATCTATGTTATGCATTCCCTGATCAATACTACATCTTCCTCAGCTGTATTGAAAAATACTGCCTAGAAACAGAAATCCTGTGATGAAACAAACTTGGTGAGTTCCCACAAGTATTAAAAAAAAAAAAAAAAAAAAAATTGCCATTGATTTAAAAAATGTCGCACAGCTGCTGTGAGGTTTTTGGACTTCTGCACATCAAGTGCCAGTTGTCCGTGTGTCCCTCTGCATGAGGGATAGTACTCAGGAGAAAGAGTGGTACAATGTGTTTGTAAACAGAAGGAGAGACATGAAGCAGAAAGAAGAGAAGAAAAATTGGACAATTTGGGAAAAGGATTGCATCTTCAGCATCACCTTAAAGGTGACAGAGGTGTTACCAGTGCTGAAGAAGGGTTAGTCTGCAAGGTTTGCACAGGCCTTAAAATGCACAGCGGTTCCTTCAGAAGGCTGAGGAAACTGAGCAGTCCAAAGTGGTAGTTTTGGTTTGCTAAAAAACGAATCTGTGAGGAGATTCAGCTTTTTGAAGCAGTTACTTATTTAAACAGCATTGCAGTCCTGTTGAGGGGAGGGATTGCTCACCCAGAGGATGAGCAGCAACATGGCCCCCGTCGGGCACAGCTTCATCTCCTCATGACTGTCCCCATCCAGCTCTGCGGAGGGCATTTTGTGCCCTCTTCATCTCTGAGTCATTTAGGGATAAAAAGAACGGGCAGACAGCAGGATTAGGTTTTATTCACAGTCCTCATTTAGCTGGGTAATGTGACATAATTTCTTCCTAATTACTTCTGACATCTGCAATGCTCACACTTTATTGTTCACTTCCGCTAATGAGAGAAAAGCAAGTGCCTAAAGCAAGAGCTCATCCCGGGCGGCAGCGCGTGCGCGCGTGTGCCTGTGTGGAGCTCCCCTCTCCCCGTGTCGGGTGCTGGGGATAAATCACACAGAAAATGGGATTGTGGTGAACAAGCTCATCTAAATCCTGGATTAGAGGGGACGATGCGACAGCGCTAGATACATGAATGGGGGCTGACCGAAAGAAGCTGCCAAGGATTTTACCCTGGATTTTAACCATGATGGTACCTAGGGAAAACAGCATATTTTTTTTCCCTTTTAGTTTAGCTTTGTGAGGAAGCTGTGCGTTTGTGAGACACCCCAAGGGAGCCTTAGCATCTGCTAAGGACACCTGTGATGTCCTTAGCATCAGGAGGAAGGCAGCAAAAGCAAGTGATTATCTACGGGCAACAAGCTGAAACTGAGTTACCATTACACATCTGGGCTCCACCATCAGAAAAAAATACTCTGAGCAGAAGTGATCTGGGTTCTGTGCAGGGGTGCAGATGTGAGATAGGCTTTCAAGGCCCCTGTTAGCCCTTTTTTCGGTGACTGATGTCCTGGAGACCTCTGTTGTACTGAAAAAGAAAATGGCTTTGTAGTGAAAATGCTGTGGGAGGGCTGCACCTCCGCGGGGCATCCCAACTTCAGGCAAGCCACTGGAAGAAACACATGTGCACATATATGTGTATATTTATTAAGGTATGCTGGGGTCTCCAGATGTACATATGTGCCTGTAAACCTTGGTAAATTCTAGTAGTTTACAAACTCTCATGGACAGCAAAGTTTGTGTGCTTTTGAAACACCACCCAGATCCCAGGATCCCTTTAGACGTGTTTCAGTAGAACAAGGATCCTCATTTCTGAGCACACTTTGAACTTGTCTCTTTATATTAGTAATTTATATTAGTAATTTTCATAGTTAACATCATCATTCATCACAGAAAAAGACACGTCTAACATCACAAGTGATGTTACTGCTATTGTTTTGATTTGAGTTTCAACAGCCAACAGCATAAATTTGCTTCATCTGATTAATTTATGGTTAGGATTTGCTGTAGCAAAAGGTCAATGGCAGGGAAGGGGGAGGTGACAGCAGGTAACGTCACCACAAAACACGTCACCTCGACATGCTCCCACGTTTGTGGGATGGTCAGTGTCCTTGACCTGTCAACTGGATGGGTCCTGGCAGTGTGACCTCTCCTCTGTCACAGCTCCGCCTTGGGATGAATCCCTGCTGCCACCACTTTCGCTCAACCAGGGCCAGCAGGTGTTTTGCTGTGTATGAAAGCAAAGCCTCACGGAGTGGATATAGTCTGTCCTTGGGCAGATGCGTCTCTCCATGTTAGAAGATGGGGCTCCAAATGTGCAGAGACAATTTGTTTCTGTTATATAAAGGAGGAGAAATGTTTTACTGTGGATAGAAATGCTCTTAATGGTAGACAGTAGGCAGTGGCACTTGAGGGCAGGGCCTCCCCAGAGCCACCCATGTGGCCAGTGATGAAGTGAAAAGTGTTTTCTCCATGTCAAAAGTTTGTCTCAATCAGAGATACTGCCATCCCAGGATGGTATTTGTTATTCCTGGGGTCTGTCACTGCTCCTGTTGCAGTGGAAGCAGTGCGAGTCACTCGGTGCTGTCATTGCAACATCTGTTTCTCCCATCCTCTCTCTGCAGAAGCCAAGGCAGAATACATGATGAGGTTACAGTTTCCCCTTCATGCTTCCCATCCTCTTCAGCCCCCTAACAGTCTGTATTTGAGGTCTAACTCAGGCTGTCAACACAGCCAAGACAAATACATTTAGTCTACCTTAGTTTCCTTTGCAGTTTCAGTGGGGTGTGGTATCCTTCATTTTCTGCCCCAAATTGATTGTTGTATTGCTTTTAGCTGTCAAACCATTATCACCTTTTACCTCAGAGGAAGCCACATTTCTTTGCTGGGCAAAATAATTCATGGTGATATAATGTAAGCTTGTGATGGTAATGAAATAATGTGTCAGTAATATTAATAGTCTTTTATTTCTCCAGTAAACAAGAGGCTATGTGGAGTTCATGCAGTGCTCTCTTTTGAGTAAAAGAAAGACCAATATCAATAAAAACAGGTGAAACAAACACAGGCAAGGAAGTAGCTGATTCAAAATATACTATTGTGGTTTTAAAAGAAGAAAACAAAGGTGGCTTGTTTGTTGTTTGGTTTGGTTGGGGGGATTGCTGGCTCCATTAAGAATAGCTCATAAATTTCCACCTTGAAAAAAATCTAACCATAAATCTTCATGTTTTCCGTCTGCTGATTGTGGGGAGTTAATCACAAGAACAACTGTTGCTCAGCTTGAAAGAACTTGTAGTTTCTATAAAGGAAACAAATCAGATAACAATGCAAGTAGATAAAATCAGCAGACTAGCAGGAATAAATTTCACTTCTTAGGCTGATGATTGTAAAATGGAGAAATTGCTCTTTGAGCAAAATATTTAACCTCTCTCAGAAGTTACAGTTTGCATTTTTCCCCTTCAGTGTGTTATGGCCTGTTTGGCAACACATGTGCAGGAGATTAACATAGGTAATCCTTTTAAAGGAGTCAGATGCATAAAACCAGTTTTTTATCCTGACTCCAAATAGCTTTCAAATATATGTATGTGCTCATATATGTGTACTGTGACTATTGCTGTAAGCACAAGCAGGACTGCTAGAGAAGTAAGTCTGACCTGTGTGCATGGTCATCTATCTGTGCCCAGATATGCAGGAGTTTCATGTGCAGGTTATTGAATGTGAGTAAAGAGGGGTGACTTTTTGAAGAGTTGGACCTGTGCTAAATAGGATTTAATGTTTTAGAAGTTTGTTTTATATAGGATTAACTGTCTTCTGGACAAATGTACCAAGGAAGTGAGTATTCTTACCGTTACACCTGAAACAATTATGTAAGGTTGGAATATTGCATGTTTTCCCTAAGACACGGTGTTAACGCGAGGATCACTTAGAGGTGGGCAGGGACTTTTTTTGCATGCATGCAGGAAAGTTACTACTGGTGTTTTAGAGGCAAGCATGAATGAGAATTGTGCTTCTATTTCAGTGTACTGGGATTCGTAAGCACAGACCATATGTGGGGATTAAACTAAGTCCTTAACCTCAGACCTGACCATGTAAAATTACCATTTATGTTAATAACAGTCGTGAAGAGGAAGTGTTCTCATGTGCAGTAGACCACATCAATGTGTCTCTAAGTATGCAGCCTTTAATATTCATTGCTTGCCTTTCTGATGATAACATGATTTTCAAACCAGCAAACTACAGGGAAAGCACATTAGCACCAAGGTAACCTCATTCTTCACTGACACGCCTGAATTCAGGAGGCAGCAACACTAATGGCTAATGAGTAATTAATAAAACAAGCATTCAATAAATTGTATTTGCTGAATGAGCAAGCATCTATAACCTCAGACTGAACTATTTAACCTGCAGAATATTTGAGTTTTTCAGCATGCTAGAAAAGTCTTCACAATTTCTTTTGTTGCAGTAATGAAGAAAGAAATAGTCTTCCTGCCTCCCTGCAATCAACTGGCTTTGATTTTACAGCTAGCCTTGTGAGCAGGAGACCCTGATCTCAAACAGCAGGAGCTGCAAAGGCTCCAGCTGGCTCCTTCAGTGGGGAACAGGAATGCTGCCTGGCCCAGGGACCCTTCTGCACCAGCACTGGGACTTCAGTCACCCGCTGGGATGCAGATGGCAGCTTGGTTGCACCCAAGCCATCAAGGAGCCCATGGGGAGATGTTAGACTGCAAGTAAATGCTGTCCTCAGCAGACCCTCACAGAAGGTACAGGGCAAGGTCCCTGGCCATCTGCCATGGAGGTCTTTTCACAGCCCCATCACCTGGCCCACCTCCAGCTAAGTCTGTGAGCAGAATGAACAAGTCCCTTTGGCCTGTTTGGCTGCACTAGGAAGCTGGAGCACCTGACCTGTGATCCCTGGCTTTCCTAGAGCACTCTTTACCCCAGTATCCAGGTTTGAGCTGTAAAAGAAAGAGGGCAGGCAGCGCCTCTGACAGGAATTCATTTGTTTGGAGTCAGTTTTATGGACACAATGCAGCTACACATCAATCTCAAAGTGGGGAGCAATTTCCCTGACAAGAGTCTGGTGCCTTCTTGAATCTCCCCATCAGGGCATTCTGCAGCTGGTCCCAAAACCTCCCTCTGCTTCTTTCAGAAGAAGGAATGGCTGATGTCCCAGGGTCAGAACATCCGCAGAGACTCCTTCCCTTTTCCCAGTGACAACTGAGTGTAAATGCCTGATGTCCTTCACCCCCAGGTTTGTCCAGAAACATTAAATCCTTCCCTTGTTTATGCAGACATTTATGCTGAGAGAGAGACCTGGGCAATTGCAGGGATCATAGAGCTATGTGATACTCCACCATCCATTTCATCTTCCCCCTCAGACTAGCTATGAAAGTCTAATTCTCTACTACAGTTAGAACAGCTGCCAACATCTTGCACTTCACTATTCAATTCCAGTGAGTTCAGGGCTCCATCTTGTTTTCTAATGTAACATGGCAGATGGAAAAAAGCTCTGCAGCAGTGAAAAGAGGTGATTTTTGCCTCTGAAACCCATTACATGTGACATTTTTGGGAGGTACTTTTATTTCCCTTTGTCTTTACTAAATCTTAAGAGTCTATTCTGTCTTGTTTCTCCTTGTATTTCAGTAGTGCTAGTAGACCCCCCCTCCACTCCACTCCCATTCAAGATTCTGTACAGCACTTGGCCTCAGTCTGAAGCACTTTAGAGCAAATATAGACAGTGACAGGGAAGTGCAAGGCATCTGTGGAGGAATACTAGGCATCATAGCTCGGTCACCTTAGCATCCTCCCTGATCACTGCACATTTTACTGCCTCAGATTTCATTCTCCCACCTGTCTATCACTGTTCCTTGCCTTTCTCTCAGTCACTAGCTATGTCATGTTTTAACAATTAGGGCATCTGTTAAAATCTTCAAGAGCAAGCAATGCTGCCCCACTATTCAGTGTAAAAGTGTATCTGAAAGGATGAATTTGACCCAGCAGTACTAAAGATTTAGTGCCATCTTCATTTTCTTTAACGTTTCTTTGATCAGTCATGACTACTTGGAGAAGTGCTCAAAGACTGGAGGGAAGCAAATGTCACTCCTATATTCAAGAAGGGCTCAGGGAATTAATAGGCCAATCAGCCTCACCTTGGTCATTGGGAAGGTGGTGGAGAAGATAATCCTGGGAAAAATTTCTAGGCACATAAAGGACAACAGTCATCAGGAGTAGTTGATGTTGTATCACGAGGGAAAGTTATGTTTGACCAACTTGATGAACTTCTACAATTAAATGACTAGCCTGGTTGGCAAGGGGAAAGCTGTACATAGTGTCTATCTAGACTTCATTAAGGCTTTCAACGTTGTCTCCTGTAGGATCCTCACAGTGAAGTTACTGAAGTATGGACTGGATAGGCAGATGGATTGAAAGTTTGGTCCGGAGGCTGTTGATCAGTAGCACAAAGTCTAGTGGGAGGCCAATAATTAACAGTATACCCCAGGGGTCAATAGTGGGTCCAGTCCTCTTTAACATCATTCATTAATGTTCTGGATGATGGGCAGAGTGCACCCTCAGCAAACTTGCTGCTGACAACAAACTGGGAGGAGCAGCTGATGCACCAGAGGGTTGTGCTGCCATCCAGAGAGACCTTGACAAGCTGGAGAAATAGACTGATAGGAATCTCATGAAGTTCAACAAGGGGAAGTGTCAAGTCCTGCACCTGGGGAGCAACAACCCCATGCACCAGTATATGCTGGGAACTAATCAGCTGGAGAGTAGTTTAACAGAAAAGGATCTGGGTGTCCTGATGGACACCAAGTTGGACATGAGCCAGCAACATGCCCTGGCTGGTAAAAAGGGGCTGATGGTATCCTGGGCTGCATTAGAAAAAGTATTGCCAGTAAGTTAAGGGAGGTGATCCTTCCCCTCAGCGCTGGTAAGGCCACACTGGGAGTTCTCTGTCCTGTGCTGGGCCTCTCTGTACAAGAGAGGTGTGGGCATATGGGAGAGAGTCCAATGAAGGGCCACAAGATTATGAAGGGACTGGAGCAACTCTCCCAGGAGGAAAGGTTGAGAGAGCTGGCACTGTTCAGCTCGGAGAAGAAAAGGCGTCGGGGGGAGCTTATCAATATGTATAAATACCTGAAGGGAGGGTGCAAAGGTGATGGAGCCTGGCTTGTCTCAGTGGTGCCCAGTGACAGGATCAGAGGCAACAGACACAAACTGAAACACAGGAGTGGCTGGCTGAGCACCAGGAAACATTTTTTTCACTGTAAGGGTGAGCAAACACTGGCACAGGTTGCCCAGGGAGATCATCAAGTCTCTCTCCTTGGAGACATTCAAAAGTCATTTGGACACATTCCTGGCTCTAGGTGGCCCTGCTTGAGCGAGAGGTTTGGACCAGATGACCTCCAGAGGTCTCTACCAACCTCCACCATTCTGTGATAGCACAAGGCATCAAAAGAGCTGACAGAGTCTTTATGCATTAGCAACACCTTTGCCTTTTGAAGAGCACACCAATTTTGGCTGATTCTTTGTGTGCCTCTGGCACTGCGGAGTGACCAAGTTCTTAGACTTTCCCAAATCCTGACTACATTCACTCCCCCCAGTCTAAGGTTTCTGTGAATGTTTCTTATAAAGCTATTCTGATGCAATACTTGACAATTTTCTCCTGCTTTGGGTTATTGCACAGTGGCTGTGCCAGGACAGATGGTTTAGCCAGGTCACAAGCTCTGACAAATCTTGTCTATGGCATGTAGACCACAGAAGTCTCTAGTTGACTTCAGTTTCAGGAGAGCATGGGTTTAGCCCTTGAGACCAGACTCCACATGTTACTCTCCATGGAAAAAATTACCAGGACTCAGTTTCTAAAAAAAAAAATCTCACAGGCTTGCTGTATTCACATGAAAATCAACTCCAGATGGCCAGCTTCCCTCAACAGGCATTTCTCTCAGCCCTGCACCTCTCCATTCCCTCAGTCCACTCTGCCATACTAAAAAAACTAACAACCCAGAGTCCCAGTTTCACTTCCAAGAGTTTTTCAAATTCCTTGCACCCTTGTATAGCTCTTTTCTTCTTGTCTAGCTCTCCAAAGCAGAACCTTAAGATCTACCTTCAAAACTCCCTGTCTCTGCATGGCTCTAGAGGCAACAAACAGAAATTTCTTGTTCTTTGTCAACTTAGGAAGTTGGGAGCTTGCTCCTCTCAGACATGTCCCAGACAGCCTGCAGTGATGTTGCCTGGTACCTATACAACAGCAATGATCTCCAGTAGTGCAGAAATCTGCAATGTTCTAATGGCTCTAGGAAGAAAATAGGGTGGAATTGTGTATTTGACACGTTTTGCCAAAAACACTGCTGATCAGAGTTTGAAAAGCTAACAGAGTGTAGCAGGTGTGAGGTATTTTCTTTTTGCTCCTCCCTATCAGCTGGCATTCATTTAGCTGGGCTCAGCAGGAGCACCACTGCAGTCAAGCAGGAGCAAAGTTATTAGCACCAGGTAATGTTCAGTCATGGAGAGTGGGCCTAACACTCAATAAACTATAAGGTACAGATGTAAGTTCAGTGTCTTTCTAAAGCAAAACACAAGTCCACGTGGCTATGGCCAGTGGGGGCTGGAAGGAGAGTCTGAGAGAGTGTATTCTTTCAGCTCAATGCTGATGTATGAGAAATTGCACATTTTAAACTAATAATGAAGTTAAGCAGAACTGGGAAGCAGGCACTGTACCTGTTTGCCCAGGCCATCCTACCCAGCATGTTTTACTACCAATTTGCAACCTCTCATAGCAGTAGGTGCAGTTTCCAGTTTTAGGAATACTTTGTGCATCAATGATACATGTTCAGAAGGGATTCTTGTCAAGGTGAGTGCACTGAATCCCTTTGCTGCCTCTCTTCAAGCTCTCCATCCCTCCCTTCACTGCAGACGGATATGCAGAAAACAAGTGGATGATACAAAACCAGGGCACTAAAAGCCCAGGATAGAGGGATTTCAGTCCTGGCAGCTGAGTATGCCCTGCGGGGGAATCCAGGCTTCTTCTATGGCATGTCAGCAGCCATGAACTTTGCTCATTCTGCATACAAAATGTTTTAAATATTAACTCTTTCAGCCTCTCTTGCCTGAATGCAACTATTCAGATAAAAAATGTGAGTTTTAACAGCACTCTAATTTGAAATGTGACAAGGAGGACAGTTGCAACACTGTCACAATGGGGTTTGAGAAGTGAAGTGTCTGGACTGTAAAGGACAAGTGACTTTTTAGGTCAGCTGGGTCAGAACAGATTTCCCTCCTATTTTATATAAGGAAGATGGAAGGTGTTGTTGGGCATTCCCTCCCCCTTTCAACAGCAGCTCCAATTAAGGAAACGAATAATGAAAAAAGAATACTGTTTTGTTGGGTTTTTTTGCTCAGCAGCTAGATTATGGTAATCAAGCAGCTTTTTACATTGGTAAAGTGTCAGGGCGAACTGGGGAATGTGCGGGCCAGAGTACATGCACCTGGTATTAGCTGGAAAACTTGGAGTGGAGAAACTTCAGTAGGGGTTGAACTGAGCCCTCTAAGCTTCAGGCAGGAAATGCAGAAAGCTGATGTCACTGTGCAGAAGATGAAGAGAGAGGCTGCAGCCTGTTCAGCATAGCACACAGGGATTGAATGTCCCTCTGGAAGTGTTTTGTTTCATGGGGATTTTTTTCGTTTGTTTTGAAGTTAAGAGTATTTGCCTGGAAATAGGATCTTTGTTGTTTTGGAGATTATTGGTTGCTGCTGCTAATTCCTTATTTGATGTAATAAGCCTCTTTGTAACATTCCATTTGTTTTGCTGTGGAAATACAAAGCAACAACAACAACAAAAAAAGATTATCACTTTATGGTCTGAATTTTTAGCCTCTGGGTAATTATGTGCATCTCAGTAACTTGGAGGGAAGACAACGCAGATGGGACAAGAATTTTCCTGAGTGAAAAAATCTCTTTAAACCTAAAGGTGATGATATAACTGTGAGCAAATCACATTTAATACATTGTCAGAATAACTGTGCAGTTTCCTAAGGTACGGGGTTTTTTTTTAAATTTTAACAGGTGAATTTTTTTTTTTTTTTTTTTTTTTTACTAGGCATTCTTGGTATTTTCTGTCTGGTGGCATGTTTTTATTGATTTCCAGGATATGTTATGACTTCAAAAAAAATATTTCTGGACTTTGCTAATATATAGAGGCAGAAGTGGGCTCTGCCATTGAAGGTCTTAAATACATGTCAGCTAGAATGGGAAATGCTGTGTTCTTGAATGAGGCGAGAATTTACACAATAGGCAAATCTCTGGGTAGGGTGGTGAGACATGAAATTCTCTAGAAAGGTAAGAAATGAATTTGCAAACACTGATGCAGGTACAAAAGAATCAACGATGGAAAACGTGTGCAAAGACCGAGACTGATGAGCAGGTATCACAGATCCAGCTCTTGACTGTTACATATGTCTAGGAATGACCCTGACATCTGCAGCACAGCTACTGGGGAGAGCTCTCCTTGTGACCTGCTTCAGCAGATCTGTGCTTGTAACTACCATAGCAGGTACTGTAAGAAGAGTTGTGTCTCCTGGAGTTGGCTGAGCACAGGATTGTTTGCATTTCATACTCAAATGCAGGAAAAAAAAATTAACAAGTGGGGAAGGAAAAACTGAAGAAAAATAGCAAATTGAGGCATTAATTTTTTATTACAAACTGAAAACTAGCATTTTGGGTTAGAATCAAATATGTTTGCCCTGTGCATTCTTTAATGCTTTTTAATTTTTTATTTTACTTTAGTTTCTTTTGCAAGAAAATTATGTCCAGTGAATTGTTTTCTTAGCTGAAAGTACTCATTAAGTTCAACCTCACCTCTGACCTGCTGGAACTCAATTTTCCAGCAATTCTACTGTTTGTCACAAACATTTCACCCAGCCCTAATTCTTAATATTCATGTGACGATTTTAGGCCACAGCCCTTTGCAGTAAGTCCCTCCTATTTATCACCTCCCTTCCACACAATCTGGGGGTGTGAAATCCCACTGGCACAAAATAGTTAATCACTCTTAAAGCTCTCAAATTTGTTCACTTCCTGGAATTTTCCACTTCAGTAGCAAGACAAAGTGTGGGCACTATGCATCTTTTCTTCTAGAAACTGAATTATTGAGGTTTTGAATTGCTAACACTTCCACATTCTCTTACAAAAGCATTTATTTGGAATTCCTGTATTGTGGCTGTTCCAAGTCACTGAGTATTTTAGATTTTGATTCATTTCTCAGAAAATGGATGAGTTGGGTTTTTTTTACATGTAAAATACCAATGTAAAGTGCCTGTTTGGAGATGAATTTGATTTCTGCAGTATTGTTCATTTGCCTTTCTTCATCCTGGCACTGGTAAAATGGTCTATAACAAATTAAACTAACACTGTCAGGGGACATAATTCTTCTCTCTCTGTTCTTTGAGTGGCTGCTGCAGTAACAGAGGAGACTTTTTCAAGTTCACCATATCAAGTGTTGAGCTTGTCTTCAGCAAGCTGATGACAATCCCTGCCCAAGTTTCCTTTGTTAAAAAAAACAGCTTTTTTTGCATTTTGGATTGATACTTGCTGTGATGGTCACAGATTATTCGGACTGCCAAGCAAAATTGGTTTGCTTATGTGTTTTAAATGTCCCTGTCCTGATATTAGGATTACAGCTGTCTTAGTGCTTTTTTTTTTTTTAGACAAATTGCACACTGACAGGGCTAGAAGTATAAGATACCTGCTAATGCACAGGCCATGTGCATACAGTCACTGTAGTCTATATATATATTAATCACTCTGTGGTCACCATGGTCCACAGTGGCCCGTCAGGAAGGAGGTCTGATCTTCATGCTAGCTAAATATAGGGAAGATGGTTCCTCCATTATGGCTTCAGCCCTTGACCCTTCCTCAGAGCCAGCAGCTGCTTCTCAGCACAGGCAAAATCTAAGTTTGTGGCAGCGGATTTCGCTGAAAAGAAACCTTAGAGGAGAGGGCCACTGGGGAAGATCAGTGGGGTTTTAGAGGGCTGTGGAGGTTTGAGGAGTGGGGCTGTGCTCCCGTTGTCATCCCTCAGCCTCCTTCCCATCACAACAGACCTTGGTCCCACCTAAAGCTGTGCCTCCTCTCTCCATCCCAAGGCCACCACACATGCACAGGAGTAACTGCTTTACTCCTGTATCACACCGTGGTCAACCACGTGAGCTTCCCTGAGCACCAGGAGCTGGGGTGGGTGGACATGCCAAGAGGGAAGGGGGGTCTGCTATTCTGGCTCTTGCTGGGAGATGGCTCTGCTTTTAAGAGTGTAACATTTATGGTAAGAAGCAGCCATGTGCCAGAAACTATAGGGACACCCCAAATTTGTTTAATCCAAGTTGCTGAAAACACCAGGGAGTGGTGTCAGAACTACAGTCACAACTGGCTTCATTGGGTGAGGCAGAGCTGAAGGGGTCTGGGCCCCTGCCTCAGGTCTGTTGTTGGGCAGAATTGTCTATAGGACAGTTCAGGAAGCCCCTCAGACTGTGGACACCTTTGCTAATACATGAATGGTAATCTAGTCTCCTACAGATCTTTCAAATACAGGGTTACAACTCAAAACTGGAAAAGTGTAGGAGATAGCAGGAGAAGCCTCCTAAGACTAGTGTTTGGAAGAAGAGAACGTTGTATTTAACCAGAAAAAAAGTAACAGTATGAGTAAGGCAAATAATGCTTCTAAAGTTTAGCATCTGATCTTTACATAAAAAATGCATCTTTAAAGACTTGCTGTCATTGTTTGTTCACAGACATAAAATCACATTTCTATAGAGTAAGGGATTTTAAAACAAACCAAACAATAATGTCTATAGATAGAAAGCATATCTTAACTGCTCAGATTGATTTTCATGGTGCCATTTTATTCAGTCATTCATGGATGGCCTTGAACTGTGGATTATGGTTTCTTTAGCTTTGTAAAATCAGCTTTTGGTTCAATATTATTACCTTTGGAGAAGCAAGTGTCTTCCCTAAGTGCTGTACAGACAACAGAAGGACAATAGCTGACATTTTAGAACTTTTTTTTCCCTTATTATAATGGGTCCAAACATCCATCTGTTTTTTCTGGCATGCTCTAGGTTTTCAACCATCATTTAAGTGCATTTTTCCCTCTGGACTTGTAGTACTCAAAAATATCCCGTTTTTATTGTTCAGGAAATATGTTCTTGAATTAGATACATAGTCAATTCCCTCCTATAAAAAAATTGTACTTTGTTTCCTACTGCAGTTGTTGAATATTTTGTTCTTGGGTTTAGGGACAAAAGATTTGAGAGTTAATGCTGCAAAGCTCATGTGGTGTAACTGTCTTAATTCCAGCATGGCTTTTTTAAAAATTATTTTAACTTTCATGATCATATTTTATGTGAACAGCCAGGATTTGGCTAAAAGGCTTGATGTTAATGAAACAATACAGTAATGAAACAGAGGAAGCTCCACTTTAGAGCTTGAGCTTGCATGACCTTGCAGTGTTCCAGCTATGAGTAGGCATTTCACAGTTAGCATTACTGAAAAAGGGGGCAAAATCTGATTATGAGTGTCTGTGAGAGCGCTACTAGGCTTCAACTTTAGAAAAGAATAAGAAATGAAGTAATTCCTTGGGGAAGTGAGGTGTCTGCATTGTGATACTGTGGTCTAATAAAAGATTGGTGACTTGGGTATGTCACTATTCATACTGTTTCTACTCTGAGTCATAGGACTATTTCTATTAAGAAAGAAACTTGGACGTTCATGACCCAAGATGATTCTGCTTTGTTTGGGTACCTTAAAGAAATGTGTTCTGTATATGGTAGGCAAGGTTTGAACTTTATGCAGACATAATGAATTTTTGAAATCTACATTTTGAATATGATTCTCTTTCCCCAGGAGACCTAATCGTGGGCAGCCTGGTCTTTGTTGGGGAGCTCATAACTTTCCCAGGAGTAAATCAAAACCATAACAAATCAATCCCTCAGTCAGCTGAAACAGAAGGGACTGCATTATTTGAGCTGCGAGTCAGAAATGGATTCACATGAGCTAAAAAACAATAAAACAGATTGGTCAGGATTAGAGTTTTAAATAAAGGGCCAGCAGCTTGGTTATATTTTGGTTATACTTTTCACAGATTTTTACAGATGCTTGAGCAAGCAGAAAATTTGCTGATTATTTTTCCTAAAAATCTTCACTGTAATCTAGACCAGGTGGACCTTTAAAGTTTATATTGAAGCTGTTTCTCAACACAAAACCAAATCTGGGATAAGCATATTTTTGGGCGGAAGTGAAAGACTGCTTTGAGCCTAAATTAAAATCTGAGTAATTTTAGTTGAAAATCCTGCAGAGCCGAGCTGGATACATGGCTGCAGATGTGTTTCAGGAACTGTTACTTGATTGATTTACATGCCAGACAGCTCTGTATTTCTTACAGCACACTGGGAAGAATTGCTGATCAAAAGCGTTGCCTCGCCCCTCCAGGACATGAGACTGTCCAGTCCAGAGAACAAACTGGGATCCTGAAGCAGTAGAAGTACCTGGTCTGGTCAGAAAGGCACTATAAGAAAGTCCTTAAATCTTTAACTGATACTTATCAGTTTTTAAATTTTCACCAAAAGCAAGCACTTCCCACCAAAATTGTCTGCCTAGTTCTCATCCAAACTCTGTCTCAGTGTTGCTTCACCCATTTTCCCAGGGATGAACAGGGGTCTCTGCCCACTTTGATCTGCCCTAGTCATTGCCACAGGCTGCTTTGTAACTGCAGAAGCACCACCATGTCCCAGGGGCTGAATGTATAAAATCAACAGGGAAGTGGAGAGCAGTCATTACATGGTAAATGAATCGTGGCAAACACTCCTTAACATTTGATTGCCTTAATTTCTCAGGAAAAGGAGTTAGAAGGCATATTATAATGACTAATACCAGGAGACTAGTCACACTAGAAAGAGAGCTTAAAGGAAGAGACAATGTATCCTACAAATTAACCAGCATCTTAATGGAGTCTAGCACAGGTATTTTAATGGTGTAAAACTCTTACATTTGCTTCTTTGGGTAGGGAATTTCTATTTAATATGCCTTAAGTTTATTCACTCCTTGATAAAACTGTATTTAATCCCATTTTATAAATCCTTTTATGAGAAAGATAATTCTCTGTAGACTCTAAAGTCTGGTGGGCAATATCTGGGATGATGATTCAGAAAAAGTGAACCTCCAGTCTTACTAATATTTTTGCTCATTGTGCAGTGACGTGAGGGAAGGAAGTAGTTCTTTCCTGCCCTGGTAGAAGCAAAGTCAAGATTTTCTTCCCCTCCATCAAATTTTCTGTATTTGACATGGAAGTGCAAAGAGCCCCTGGAAGGCTATACTTCCTTAGTATTGCTTTGCTATCAGCTTTATTATTGGGAAAGGCAAGCTAAATCAAGCAAAAGTAAGAGTCTTCACTCCCATTGAATTTTCCTCATGTCAAATTATATAGCTGATGTAAATCAGCACAGTTCTAGCGGCTTCATTCATGCTCATTTGTGCCAACTAAAGAGAGGTGCGGCAAGTAGCTCTTCATAGCAGCTGGCTTCTCATGTGCCTAGCTCAGATTTACTCCTCTCTTAGAGCAGTCTCTAGGATGGAGTGAACCCATTTGCAACTCTGTAAAAAGACTTGCCTCTGCAGAATAAATTCAGGAGTTGCTCCAGAGGTTATGCCCCGCTATGCTTAGAAGTTGTTTTGCATCAAGGTGACCTGTGTCATCAGGAAGAGCTGCATGAGCATGACTGGGCTCTGAGATGTTTTGGTGATGTTTTGGACACTCCACCATATTCCTGCATGCCCTGTTGTGACCACCTGTGACCTGTTGGCCCATCAATCCGGCTCTTGGGTCACACACACCAGATGCCGCCATTCAAGCACTGGAGAGCTGCTGAGTTCTGCCTCTTGTATCTGCAAACTCTCAGAGTTAACAAGCCTGACTAGTATATGGGGCATAATTTTCCAGCAAGCTTTGTGCTATATCCAGCCATTATACTTACAGATGACCTTATACTAAGCTCTTAGATTTTCATACCCTTTAGGCAGTGGCAAAGATTAATTCCTGATACTCAGAAAACACACACCCAGCACTGTCCAGTTCACACAACAGTGAGCTGGATGGCATTAACCAACTCTTTTATCAGAGCTCATCCACAAGAAAACAAGAAACTATGGAGGGAAAACCCATGACCCCTACTAGGGGGACAGATGAGGCAGCCAGGAGCACCTTGCTTCAAAGGTGCCACCAGACACAAGGGCTGCAAGAATCTGACCCTCTGCCCCACAACTAGTTGGCTGCTGTCCTGAGAGCCCTCTGCATATAACCACACTGCAGAGTAAGGTAAGCATCATTGTGTGGGCACTTTATTTAAGTGTTTTATATTGGCCAGGAAGATGTACAGCCAGTTTTTTTCATTTTATTGCTCCTCCTGGACACTGCCACAGTGAGCAGAAACTTCCTTAGTTTGCTGGGCAGGCTCCAAACAGTAGTATCCATCAGTGAAAATGCTGCCTTTCATTCCTCGGACTCCCTGAAGAGGTTACACCCCCACCAGCCGATACTTTGAGTCTACAGCAGTTGATTTTGCACAATTGTCCCTCCTGCCCCAACGCTCCTATTCACCCCCCATGGTGTGCCCAGCCCAGCCCACAGCAAAACTGAAGAAACCAGAAACACAAACACATTAAAATCCCCACCACACACTGACTTTACAAAGAGCTGCTCAGGTCTTATTGCATAGTTCTAGCACGAGGAGTGTCAAGCATTTTGATCATGCAGGGAATTAATTCAGGAAATTGGTTTGCTGTCAAGTTCGTCTTTGTAAATGTGAGCAAACTTTTTTATTTCTCACTGACAATTTCATTGGTATATTATTTTTTCAGTGAAATCCTAGCAAGGCTTTCTTTATGTCACCATAAATCCTAGGAAGGTTTTCTTTGTAGTAAAACCTCTGTCAGTGTATTTGCAAAACTGCTATTAACCATATTGCAAAAACATATGAAGTATAAGCCAGGCAATACATTGAGAAGAAATTGACAGAAAATGAACTTTTCTTTTCCTTTGAATGTCTGAAGCTTATTGCAAAACAGCGTGGAAGGCACAAGGAAGATCAAGCATGTTCACACAAGAGATTTTAGGCCCAGAAAGTGCTGTTAAAGGTTATGTTTTAAGGCCCGTCTTGTCTGATCCTTGGTTAGACACTTGTGCTTGTACAGCTCCATGAAACAGCCAGAATTACCTTTCTGATCGACAGCAGCACCGCACATCCCTCTCAGTTCTTACAGTTTTCACAAGTAGATCTGTTCTTTGCTGTTGCACCAGGCTCCTTCCCCACCTCCATTTTTTCCCTGTTTATTCCATTTGTGCTGCTAATGAGACACTGGTTTACTGACCTCTGGCCTCTTGGCAGCCTCATGCAGCCTCTGTGATATTAAATGAAATAAGGCACAGCAGCAATCTAGCAATCAAACCAACGAAGTCAACCTCTGCAAGTGAGGTGTGCTTCATTAATTTTTATTTTTTATTATTCTGGGCAGCACAGGAAGGAAGGTAGAAGAGAGGAGGCATCGTGCCTGGTGTTTGTCAAGATCAGAGCAGTGCACTGGAGATGGCATACTGGAATTTGGTGTGAAAAAAACCCTGTATCTTTGCAGCCATGGCTACAAAGCAATAGCTGCTTGTGTTTCTTGGGTTACAGGATCAGTAACAAGTATCAAGATTTTTGAAAATTGTAACGTTAGCATCTGGCTCCACATCTGACAAACCTAGAAGTTAAGAGGCAGGAAAAAAAGAACTAAAAATAAGGTGTTCTGAGGAGTTGCTTGTAAAGCTCAAAGGTGGTTTGAGGGCAGAAGTCACTGTGGCAGCAAGAGAAGAAATAAAAAGAGCAAGAGATGAGGAAAAGAAATAATTGGGAGAGTCTGGAAGGGAAGGGCTGGAGAAGAAGCTGGATTTGTTTGAGGAGCTCATCAAGGAGGGACTCACAACAAGGGAGCTGGAGCAGGCTCAGTCAATCCAAAAGGATGATGGAAAAGGGGTTGTACCAGCACTTCAAGGAGATTAAAGCAAAAGCTGGTACTGGAGGCCAGGCACCTCCACAGCTTCTCTTCGTTACCTTCTTTATCTTCCAGCTGTGCTTCACCGCTGGCCCTGTAAGGAGTAGTCAAGATCTTGTTCCACTACAAGAGTACCTTGTTTTTTCCTACTGCCTACTTGCTATTAAAAATATTTTGGTTTGTATGTGTCCAGCAACGATCGACAACCCACGAATGCAGATAGCTTCAGATCTCTAGAATGTGTCTATCAAAAGTGTCATGGCTTTTTCTGCCTTACAAGGCAGAAAGTCCATCACTTGAAAATGGTGGTAATCATTCAGGCAGGAGCACGCTGCAGCCTGAAAAGGGTTGATAATGGGATCTATAAAATAATTTGACTCTTGATGGCGAACACAGGTATTTTGGCTGACTTACACTAGGGACTCTACTGGGCATGTGGAACAATCCCACAGTCTATAGGTCTTTGAGCAACATGGGAGCAGGGGATGCATGTAATACCAAAGTCATACTTGGAGTAAATCTCTGTTCTCTTGTGTGGAAGGAATGACACAGTGAAGTTAAAACTTTGTTCAAATGCATCTACTTCATGACAAGTACCCTAGTAAACACATGGAAGACTTGGTCCTTTTTGTAAATTACCTGTGTAGATAGATGATAATTAAAACTTCTGCCTTTTGTTAGAAATACTTCAGTGTGAACTGTTCTTGACAGAACTCTTAGCTGAGTCCTTCAGTCCCCTGGAAAGGGGGTCACCTTTTTGGGGTCATTCTCTTCGGACTAATTTCTCCTCTTACTTGTTGTGTGATGTTTGTTTCTATAGAAGCAGCTACACACTGAATGGCTGGAATCTGTCTTTGATATCCCTCTGCTGCATCCTCCTGAAAAGCATCACAGTGCTTTTGTAAGATTAAGATTAAAAACATTGTATAACTCAATTCCTGCAGCCACATACCCCGCTAAGAGTGGCAACTTCTTCTCTTTGATTCTCATGAGCTGCTAGAAATAAAGTAGTTTTAATTGCTTCATAGTCCTAAGGTGAAGTCTCCCATTAGCAACAGCTACTGTATCTCAAAGATGGTAATCGCAAGCACTTTAATAGCACTTTCTGTCTTCAAAGTATTTTGCAGATATTCTTTATTTCTGAATTAAGGGTGAGTTTCTGTCCCTTTCAACACTTTTCCAGTGAGATAAATGTTGAGTCTGCCTTGGGAAAGAGACAAAGCTAATTACTCCACATTCTCAACTGGAATAGGGCCATGCTCTGCTTTTTTGTTTTCATGGTGTAAAATGGCCCCAGAGGACATATGGCTGATATTGTCCCTGCTGGTGGAAAACTTCAGGCTATATGAAGTCAGATGCTTGTAACATTTCTGCCTTCGTGCAGCTGATGTAGGGAGTGGGCTCCTACCCACCCCATGTGCTTCAGCCCTGTGCACCACATAGGGTGTCAGGGGGATGGGGTATTGAACTGGCACACAGGTGAGCTCCTGGCTCTAGAGAAGGCTGAGGATGTGTGTGCATCACCGAGCAGTGGCTCAGCCCCTGTGTTGTCAGACATCCTTGTCCAGTCTGGCAGAGACAGCCCCGTTTCAGTGAGCTTCTGTGCCCCAGGTCAGGGGCTCACATTTCATTGCACAAGATGAAGCCACGCAGCCAGCATTCATATCATGCTTCCTATCAGTACCCGGTACTTCACAGGGGAACCGATGAGCCAACTGACAGAAACTGGGGCCCCCAAGTTGGGAATGTCTCTGAATGACCATATCTGAAGGAAGAAGAGGCTCTGTCACTGGCATCACTGACAAAACTCCCATTGACTCGGAGGAGAGTATGAGAAGGCCCAACAGTGTTGACTTCTGATGTCATCTCTCTGGTTTATTTTGTTTTCCAAAGACGCCTTTGTGTTTCTCTCCCGTGCTTTGTACTCTAATTATTCAGAACATTTCTATGCTCAGGGTCCCCATTTGTAATTAGATTGCATGTGTTGTGACCCCGTTATGTACAGGTTGACTGGCATGTCACGCTGACCTTTCAGTGTAAGATTTAATAAAAGCCACGAGAGGAGGAGGAGGAGGGAAGTGAGGGTGCTGCTATTGTTCTGCCCTGGGCGCTGCCAAACCATCCCTTGTTTCCTCTGTGGACTGTCTGTGTGTTCAAACGCTGTGTGAACAAACAGGGCACAACCGGGAGGCTGGCGAGAGGGCAGCGAGAGAGTTAGCTGGGGCTTAGCTAGAAATACTTGTGCGAGTCAGGAAGCAGGCATGGGAGAAAGGAAACTAAGTAGAGACATCTGTGTAGCTTAGCTTTCAGCAGCTCTGCCTGGGGTAGGGGTGGGAGAGTCATGCCTGGGATGACATCACGTATTTTGTCCTTCGCGAGTTGAAAACAGAGGGAACCGCGAAAGCGAAGCATGGTCTGTGTCACGCGTGGTCCGGGCGTACCAAGTACATAATGGAGCAGTGTCAGTGCTTTCTGCTCGGCCTTTCACACCCCAAAATAACTCTTCAAGACAGAGAACTGAGGAGAATGTGATATGGTCCAAAAACTGATCTTGGACTTTTTCCGCAGACGACTGAGCCAGAGGCCGACTGCTGAGGAATTGGAGCAGAGGAACATACTGAAACGTAAGTCCTGACACCACTGACATTTAACCTGGAGCCAGCCAGTTCGGGTTAGTTTTGTTGTATGTTGGCTGTTTTTTATAAAACATCGACTGTTCCTGTGTCATTAGTAATAATGAAGTGCATCATAAGTGCAAATAAGTGTGCAAGTCTGTAGCAACATCTAGAGCTGCAGAAACAATTCTTTAAAATCAGTCAGTAAATTCACAAGGATGAACAATCTATGGGGGAAAAAAAATCCAGACATTGAATTTCCTTTGCAAGTCCTGTTCCAAACAGAGGGTCAGGAATTCTAAAAAGCCTTTACAGAGCTCTTACACAGATAAGCAACCTATTGTAAGTTAGTAAAGCCATTAAGGGTATGGCTTGATTAGTTTTCCTAAAAATCTTCATGGCAATCTAGACGAGGTGGAGCCTTTATTCAATAAAAAAAAGAAACGAGTGTGACTCGGGATTATTTCCCTGAAATGTTGCCCTGAAACTCTTCCTTTAAATCAGCCAAAAACTTCTGGTAAGTCCTCAAAACACTACATGATTTAAAGGGACAAAAGTCCAGATATCCTGGACTTTGTTAAGTTAGTAGATACAGTGCCTTCAGCTTCAAGGGAAGCAGGACTAAGTCTAGTACAAATCTTGTCATCTCATGAATGAATAGGGGGGAAAAAAATGACAGCTTTTTTACTCACATTGAAGTGGTTTGAATCTAAAAAAAAATTTTAAAGCTGTTTATCTAATTGTTGTTATTTTCAAAACAGAAAAAAAAGGAAATAAGTTCTTCCCTTTTGAAGTTAGTAAATCCATAGTTCAGGGAAATTTGAAAAAAAGGACTACAGAAAAAAGTATTCCTGAATGGTACCTTAAAATACCATAACTCTCCTTCGGCAGGTCCATAATTTACCTTCTCTTGTTGTTCAAATAACTGCATTGTACAGAAGCACAAAAAAGTAGTAGTAGAAGATTAATTCTCTGAAAATTAGCAGAAATGATTCATTAAACACTTGAAAATCAAATTCCTAGCAAGTTAATGACAGTGTTAACACTCAGCAGGGCTTTTTCATCTGTTCATGTTCTTACACATGGCAGACAAAGAGAAAGAGAGAAACCCCCCTGTCAGTGCAAGCAGGAGAAAAGACTGGACAGCAGAGTGAGATGGGGGAGCCCGGGGCTGCCAGGAAAGCCATTTGCTTGGGGCCAGCCCCCTCCTGGTAGCTGGGCTACTACTGTCTGCTTCTAACTTGCAGCTGGAGAAAGTCAGGGACAGAACCTGGGGAATGAGGTGGCACATCCAGGTGTCACTGTCTCACAGGGAGGTAGCAGATCAAGCTGGAGGAGGGGGAACCTGCAACGTGACCAATGCCAGGCTCAGGCGAGGAGGGACAGAGGCCAATTCTCTGAGCAGCTCATGTTGTCATCCCAGGACTTGCCACCAGTATGACCCAACATGTGTCATGCACCACCTGGCACTGGTGCATGACCAGTAAACACCACCCTGGCACTGGTGAGGGTGGCTGGGAGGTCTCAGGCAGCTGTTTTGGCAGCAATGTTTGAACCAGCATAAGCCAAAAGGCAGCATCTCCAATGCTGGGTGCCTTGCAGAGATTCCTGAAGAAGAAGTTGCCAAGCACAGCAGTCACATAGCCACCTGAAGATTTCTTACATTTCAGAGGAATTATTCCCTGAGTCACATGAGATTCTTTCTGAATTTAATAACTGCTCTTAAATTACATGGATGCATTTAAAAATACTAGGCTGAACCCAGAACTATATTGTATTTTCTAAATTGAATTTTTCTAGCTTGGTTCCTAAGCACAGATCTACCCCAAAACATGTGTGTCTTGGTAGACAAACAACTTCATAATTACAGGAAAAAGTCATGTGGCATTTCCAAGGCATCTCAACTTTTGGTGAAGCACAGCAGGAAAGGAACAAACAATTAAAAGTTACGTACATTTTAAAAAAAGAAAGCATAAAAACGCTCCACTCTTAAGAAAATAAATATAAATAGTGTCTGCTTTGTACAGCATCACTTTGTGTCCTTGCCCTAGATTTCTGAGAAGAAGAATTAACAAATTGAATGGAGCCTAGAGAGAAGGAGACATAGGAAACTGTAATGAAAAGAGTGTAAATTCTCTGCAAAAGCAGGTCATGCTAGTTGCAAAACCCCACTTCATAGCACACGTGCATTCATTCAAAAAGGAAAACCAAGCAAGCTCCCAAGTAGAGTAAATAGGATTCCTGCTGCAGTTAAAGCTGAAATCTCCTTAATGCAAATGTCATGTCTGGGACCATAATGTTCCTGTTATTATTGCACATTCTGATGGGAACAGGTGAGGCAACAAGTGGCTAGACACACAGCCTTTAAACATGAAGTGATCACTTCCTAGAGATGCTCAGCTTTAGTGAATTGAAGGGCAGAGCATTCATTGCACAAGTCCTGCTACTTGCTGGTAGCAACAGGAAGATGACAGCAGCCACAGCAAAGAAACCGCCAACAGGGACACTGGTGCTTGAAGGCTCCTTCACTGAAGTATTCCCAATTCACTGACTCTTATTTAAGTCAAAGGCATGAAATGAAATGAGTCCAGACTGTCAGGGTTAGTGTGAAGACTAAAGAAGACTTTTTGCAGTTAATACTTGCTGGCCAAGTTGATGAGGAAGGGCGCCTGAATCCCGCTCTCGCACTACCCCTGTGCTGCTTCTCAGATAGATGCAAGTACTTCAGTTGTCAGCCTGGCACATTCGGGGTTGCTTAAATTCCTCACAAAAGTGACAGGTAGGCTCATAGGGTCTCAGACTGTACTGGGGGACATTTCACACGGGCACAGAAATCAGGCCTGAAAAATCACACCCACCCAACCTCACACACAGAGGTCTAGAGAAAAACAGTATCTCCAGAACACTTAAGACAAAAATAAAGCAGTGGTTTTGTAGCTTCACAAGATTAGCATGGCTCAATCAACTTTAAAGAAACAGCTAAAACAAAGTAATTTTCTGGCTCCAGAGGAGAATATATTCGTAATTCCAAGCTTTTACCTGACCAAGGTCTTCAGCCCACCTGGCTGTCTCTGAAGGTGGGTGGGTGGGCTGAAAAGTGAGGAGAAAAGAAAGATGTCGTATGTCAAGCACAAAAATGAGTGGCCATAACTAAGTTCTATACACAACTCCTCAGCTGATGCAGTTCCACCCTGACTCTGTGTGGGCTCTGTTTAGCACTCTGTCTCTCTGGCTTTATCTTACAAGACTGTAAGTGGCTCTGCTTCTGAGAGTAGGCGTTTGCAGGACCTGCTTCTCTGAATTTCAGACTGAAAGGGAAGAAGGAAATTGCTAGAGGAGCAATTGCTAGAAGAGAATCCCGCCCAGTAAGGACAGGATCAGTGTAGGTGTTGCAGTTATCATTTTAAAAGCCCTTTGAGACTCCCTGCTGTCATCTGTTTGTTTTCAGGGTTTTTTTTTTACTCCAGTATGAGTTTCTTTCCTCATGAAAATATAAGCAGTATTTTTGGTAAAATGGCATTTAAAGATCAGAAGCGTATTGTAAAACATCATAAAGTTGACTGGCTCTTTGTCCACTTTGGTGGAGATTTCCCAGTCCTACTGAAGTCAGCGAGTAGTTGTGATAGATCTGTCAGCTCTGCTGTCCTGAGCAGCAAGAAAGCTGACTTCTAGCCTGGCCCTTCTTACCTGCTCTGAGATTTGTGTGATGTATGAACCTTAGATCTTACTTCTGGGTGGGGAAAGCCCCAGTTTTGAATACACTGGTTTGAAACTTTGCATCTTCTCCACTGTGCACAGACTTCCATTGGGTAGGACCTCCTCAGATTATTTTTGGCTGAAGAAATTATGGCTGGCAGTTTGTCACTGCCACTCTGCCAGGGATGCCTGCTTCTCCTGCATGAAGCAGCAAAGAGGAAGATAGGATTCCCCTTTGGGTTTAATTCAGTCCAAAGTTGAATAATTTAAATCAAGCCACCTATCCCAAACCAGCCTTTGGAGTCCATAGTCTCCCCTGCAGAGAGTTATTCTGGCCTGAGCTAATCCTGTCTGAATGAAGACTAGATCACACCAGGGGCACAAGGTATTCATTGGAAATCTGAAGGGTAGTGTTTGCTCTCATCTGTTATGCATGAGCGTGATTGGGGGAAGGAGCAATTGAGCCATCAACTAAGCAGTGGAAAGGGATCCTAACTGCCTGAGGAGCTGAGTACCTAGAAATCTGGGCTTTTAATGACTTTCAGTCAAGTTCAGGGGAAACATATGCACATCAGCCTGCTCCTAAGTCAGTTAGAAGTTCATATACTCAAATGTTATTGTCCTCTTGAGGCATAATGGTTGAGACTTGCCCTGATAAGTACTCATAATGTGATCTTTTGCCTTAGTGTTGAAAGTGGATCACCCTAGGATGATGCAGTGTGATGCTGTGAAGGCTCATGATGGAAGAACACTCTCTCCTAACTCTGCTCAGTTCATGGGCACTTGCAGATTTTGCCTGGCTTCCCTAGTGTAATTTTTATTTTTCATTCTCTCCAAGGAGCAGCTGCCGAGAAATTATTCTGTAGATGGAAGGGAAAAAAAAAAAAAAAAGCCTGTGTTTCTTTCCCAACCATTGACCTTGCAGCCTCACAGAATCCAACTGTATCGTTGCTGAACCCCCTGAGGCCACCAGGCCTGTGGGCAGGGAGATAACAGTGTCTGAAGAGCTGGCTTGCTGCCTGGCCCTTCTAGAAAGAGACACACATGAAGAGGTGCCAACACGGGGAAAGAAAGGAGGCTGTAGATGTTTTATGAAGTGTGTGAGGAAGCGCAGTAGCTAGAGATTGAGGAAGTTCACCAGCCCCAGAGGGACATGCTGTGCATCAGAGAGGTCCTGAAACATTAATATGCTGATAGAGAGGCTTATTTTGTTGCGTACTGTGCATGCCTGATGAGTCCACAGCCTGACATCCTTGTACATCTTTTACAGCCCGGAATGAGCAAGAGGAGCAGGAGGAAAAACGAGAGATAAAAAGAAGATTAACACGTAAGGTGAGCAGCAACTTTTATCCTGTTATGGCACTACTGTAACTTTGTCCCTTCTGCAGTCATTTGCCTTTTTCCTTTTCCTCAGCATCATTTTCAAAAGCAGAGTGTGAAACAAGTCTTTAAAGAAATCTCTAAAAAAAATCACCAATGTTATAGGGTGTAAGTTCACAGATAGTGAAGGGAATCACTTTACAGGCTATTGCTGGTAACATTTTGAAACTGCAAAAAAGAAGATCTAGGCCTTACAGCAGAAGGAGCTTTGAACAGTGAAGAATACAGAGCTTAGCATTGGTCTAGCCTTGCTCCTTGTAATTGTAATGGCTTCTGCAGCCATTACAAAGAGAGCAAAGCTAAAACAATGATGGTTGCATTTGAAGATTCTACCTAAAAAGCCTTACATTGGGAAATAAACTTTTCCTGTAAAAAAGGGGATTGTCATTTGAGGCATTTAAACTAAATAGAGACAAGCACTTGCAAAACAGTGGACAGTGCAAAAACCAATCTTGTAATCACAGAGAAGGACAAACAAAACAGCATAGTTTGGTTTCCTCCAATTTGAAAGCAATTTTCTCTTGGAACTGAAGAAGTCATTTCAGATACACACATTCAGTTTTGCAGCTGATGTGAATGTCTACAGATGCCTCAATATACACAGCCAGCAATCTGTCCTGTTATTGCAGATAAACTCTATTTCACCACTGACATATTTCCTGTCTCCAGAGGTGGAGAAAGCCCCCAAAAAACTCACATGCTTATGAAGCAGCACCGACCCCTTCCTGTACGTTTTTAGGTGGGTTAGTCTTTTTAACCTAAGTTAGCTCTAGCTTTCATGGTATAAATAATGACAAGAAAAGGGCTTTAAATATACATGCAAAGGTTACATTCAGAGAGCTGGATTGTTTAATTTTATGGTTTAAAATCTCATGTCTTATTCTCAGTTCATGTAATTCAGCAGTGTTCTCTGTCACTAGCGGGGGATTACTGCTGGTGTCTGCAGGAACTAAGAATGCAGCCCAGAGTGCTAGAATATTATTTTTTTTAAACACATTTCTGACAACAATGGCAGGAACAGTTTTGCATCTCCTTGTAGCACTGCCTGAAAGAAAAGATCCTAACTGCATTGCAGATGTTCCATGGGACTCAGGCTCTGTGCAAAGGCTAGAAACAGCGTTTTGCCAGGTTTTTTATTTCCCTGTACATCGACAGATAAACACATACAGGAATCCAATCCAAAGCTTGATGCCATTTGATGAACAACTGTAATAGATAAAAAAGCAAAGCTACCTATACCGAGTCAGCTGCCTAGGAAATGGAGGCTTCCTAACCTAACTGGCCACCGAGTTGTTCCCGTCCTCCACTATTTTATAGGAAAGATAAAGCACATGGATTGTCTGTTCCAGGCAGAAGCCACAGCTACTTGCTAATGTAGCCCAGGCTGCTATAACATGGCAACAGAGTCTGCTCCCTGAAACCTGAGCAGTCTCTCTGAGATTTCTTTCTCTGTCTTGGTTGCACTTTCAATTTGGAACAATGGTGAGAGCAGTCAGTCCAAGCTCCTGGTAGTTAGCTTTTTAGTGTTCATCCCTCTGTTCCAGATCACATTTCTTTTAGCCCATTTTGGCTTCTTCCCTAGTAAAGACTCTTCTCTCCCACATTTGTGAGGTTCATAGCAACATGAATGAGCACCCTTTGATTTTGATCATCTTTCTATAATGTTGTAAATTGTTCTGGTAACGTGTAAGTTTAATGAAAGACCCACAGGCCTTTGTTCTAATGGCTGATTTTGTTCTTACCTACCAAACGTGCTGCCATAAAAACTAGAAATCACTAGAGGAAAGAAGCTAGTAAAGAGAACAACTAGAAATGCCAACCACCTAGTGAATCCTGCAAAAATCATTGTTATTCCCCAGCCCTGTCTTCCATGAGCATGTCCCAGAAGTGTCGTTGAGGCTACAGCAGAGTGGCAGGCTCCTTCTGTCAATTTGCACTGAAGTCTTGACTACCCAAGGATTTTAAACCTCAGATCAAGCAGAAGTTTGAGCACAGCAAGTGTTTTGCCCAGCAGACCTTTTGTCTTTGCACTCAGGTTTAATGCACACAGATGTCCACAGGGTAAATTCAACATAAGGAAGGTATGCCACGTTGCCTCCTTGTTACCATGTGTAGTTGGTAATCAGAAGGGAAGGGGTTCTGCAGAAGCTGCTGAAAGGACTTTTGACCTTGCACTACAGCAACTGCTCCCGTCCCCAGTTTCTTTGATGGTGTCATTCCAGCTCCAAGGGAACAACCCACTCCATCCATTAAAAAGCTGTTCTTAAATTTCCTTCAGTGCTGACATTTTGTTACAGTATTATGATGATAAGTTGTAACATGACATGCTGTAATAAGTAAGATTACCTTGCTAGGTCTAGGTGCCTTATTAAAGTCAGCAATAAATATCCAGTTGAATTCATCAACTGGACAGGCAATTTCTAAAAAAAAATAAAATTTTTTTTAAAAAATAATTTAAAAATCAGGTGACCTATAGCAAGCTGCCCTTTAAGCACTTTTCATCCTCTCAGATTCATCTAAGTCCATATTAACTGGGCACAGGGAATAGCTGCCATTCAAAGAACAGAATGGAGGCAAATGCTGTTTGGTACAGTTTCTCTGTAGCTCATCTCCCTCCTGCCTGAGGAAGGAGAGGTGAAGAGTATTTGCATGTCACCTGAGATGCCCATGGATGGACTGTGCACAACCAGCCACCCCCTGCTCCCTCTCCCTGCCCCTCAGGGCCCAGTGAGCAGCTTTGTTGGAGTGGAAGGACATGTGGATTAGGAGGGAATTTCTCTAAGCACTGGTCTTGGCCCACAGGCCCATTCCAGGAATATTAATGTGCAGAGACCCTCTGGGAGATTTGTTGCAGGCAGGTCCCCTCCACAAGGAGGTAATTCTGGGCCCCCAGGAGTTACTACTAAGAATTTATCCTCGCTGAACCACAGTGAATTTGGCCAAGCACCAAGGCAATTAACACAAGCCTGAACTCCCCCTGAGGACTTCCATTACAGAGAGTCATAGCCTGGATTAACAGAACACGTTACAAATCACTTGCAAAGAGGAATAAAATTCTTCTTTTCTCTCAAATAGCATCATGCTCCCCATTCCCCAGAGCTGTTTACGGCTTCCTATCCCCCACTGTTGATAGCTAATTTTTCCCAGAAGTCTAGCTCCAAAGCTAAAAAATTCCAGCTGTAATATTGACAATTAAAATAATGAGCTGTTTCTTAAAATGCATACGATAATCTGAAATCTTTGCTCCCATTAAAACCAAACCTGCCCTGGTACAACTTAAACTCTCAGTTCACTGGTTGCCTCACTTGGAAATGTCTTGCTATTCAATATTCTCTTTAATTGACCTCTGTTGGCTTGCATCAGCACAGACTGTTCAAAATAATGAACTCTTGAGTGAGGTGGGACTCGTCAGAGGGAGGGGAGAGGGAAGCGGGGAAGGGAAAGGTCAGAGAAGAAAAAAGGTTAGCAGCTAATTTGGATAAACTGCATTTATAGTCAGAGGGAAAAGTCCTCTGGGCATTTTCTTCACATCCTGCTCCTGTGTCTTCCCAGCAAAGGTGGGAGGAGGTTGTGTGCACTGCTAGTTAAGGATATGAAAATTTTCACCTTGGTCTCTTCCCTAAATAACAACAGTAATATTTTAACCAGCAGGCAACAATGAAGTGACAAGACAACAACTTAATTGTGACTGAAGTGGAACAAACTCAGCATTCCGCATTTAACTAAATCCCAAGACCTGTCTGGCAAGAGCACATCCCCCTCCACTTTACCTGGTGGCATTGCTTGGGTTTGCTTCATTTCCCATGCTGAGAACAAAGGGGTTTGTGTTAAACCTTCCCTTCAAAATTGGCTTAGTATCAAAGCTCAAAACATGCCCATTTTATCTCCAGTGATCCAGAATATACAGAGGAAAGTTTGACCTTCTGTGACAAGACATGGGAGATTCTGTCCTCATTTACACTGCTTTTTGCATTAATACAAATCCATTTACTTTGAAAGGGTTTTTTGCCCTGGTTCACACTCAGATAATGAGGTCACTTGCCATAAAGTTATCCAGCTTCCTCAGCTCACAAATCTTCACAAAGAGAGGAATAGAAATGCATATGCCCAGGTGGCACACCCAAAAAAAATATCCAGACACACTCCTGCACATCCCATTGACATTAACAGGACTAAGTGAAAAAGGATCCAGCTCAGTGAGTAGGATCCCTTTCTTCTGGCTTGCAGCACCATTGCCTTGTGCAGGCAATTGCATCGTGTCCTTGCCCACGTCTCGTTACTGTGTGTTTCAAATGTTCCTTATTCTTTCTGCCTGATAGAAGAAGCAGAGCTCATTCTCAGGTGTTGCCCAGGAAGGATTGCCTAGCATTAAGCAATTTTGACCCGAGAGACCACAGCTCACAGGTCATAAAAGTAAACTCCAAGGTGAGATCTCAGATGAGCTGTGCCCTTCATGTGAACAGACATTGAACTGACAAACTGCAGTGGAGCCACTCAGAGTCTGTTAGCAAAGCTATTTTCCAAGCTATTGAAGAGTTAAGGGTGCTCTGGATTGCCCAGACATAATGAGAGACCCTCATGCTTAGCAGCTCAGAAGAAACCTCTGCAATGGCAGTGCCCTAACCATTCAGTTTTAGTTAATTGCTTTTAGAAAACCACTCAGCGTGGTTTTCCCTCTGTTTTCATTTAGTATGATCAGATTGTCACTTCGGTGTAATATACTGAATATATTCAGTGTGTGTATTTATATATGTAAATATATGTAGATTTATGGCTATACATGAACTATGGGGCATAGGCTGTGGATTTCAGGACTCTCTTTCACAGCCAGAGCACTGGCACTAGAGTCAGTGCATCTTTTTTCTGTTCATAGCTCTGCCCCAGGCATCCTGGGTCACCTTGAGCTGGTTGCTCAGTCTCTGTCCTTCACTAGCTCCACCCGCTCTGTGGGGATGGAGACACTGCCCACCACTCTGAGGGGCAGTATGAGTACCTGAAATTGCACTGGTTGTAGGTTCCTGGAGCAAAGGCAGGGCACCTAAAAATAATGCACAGTAATAAGTTACTTCAGAGGAAGTGAAGCAGCAGCTTTTAGTCTGTCTTACGTTCAGGTGTCATCTAAGAGTGAAAAATGCACATTAACACTAGCATTTCATAATGTGCTCATGCCCTTGACATTTTTTCACATATAACCCAGTGCATTGTTCTTCATACCTAAATGAAGGGTTGCAATAATTTTCAGTGGTATAAAATGTGCAGGTGACGCACCTGATTTCTTTGTTGTGCATTTGGGAACATGAGAACTTGCCTCAGATTTGTCTCATTTCATCATTTACCACCGTTTCTTTGGTTTTCACCTGAACCCACCCAGTACAACAAGGAAGCCAGATTAGCTGTTCAAGACGCAGTGCAGCACTGAGGTAAATATCAGCAGTGAGTTCCTATTGCTGGCAAAAATACCACTGTCTCTTTGGCTCTTGGTGCTTCTGTAATAGCCAACTAATATTCAGAGCTGTGAAACAGAACCCATCATTTTGTGAAAGTCCTCCTCCATCTTGGTAAGCTTATAGGAGCTCCTTCCCTTATAGCCATTTAGAAACACAGAGTTTAATTCACAGGATTTCATCGTTTGGTCGTCATCATACTCCATGTGATAAGATATTGTATTTTTTTAAAAAGATCCATCCTAATTTGAAACAACATCTAGGCTGTGTCCTAAACTGATAAAAGCTGAGAAATGTGCAGATAATATTGATGATTCATCTTTAATATTGGTGATTCATCTTTAATTCGTGCTGTTGTAAGGAGAGAAGCAGTTAATGCAAGTAAAGACAGTCTCACCCTAACCTTTGACATTTTGGGCTGTAGTCATAATATTATTTCAGCATAAAGATTCTCTGTTCCCATAGTCAGGGCTTCTGTTTTAAATAACCAGAAGCAGAATCCTGCCACGCTCTCTCAGTAATCCTGCATCAGCCTGCAGCTCTAGTACTAGGGCTGCTAGAAAAACCTAGCCATTTGAAATCACATTCAAGGTGAGCTGTAGGACAGAGAGATGCCTTGCTCATAGCTTAACTGTGATTATACTGCAGACATGGTGTAGCAGTTTGGTTTCCTTGCTTTTGTTAAAAGCTCATCTATTAATTGCAGTGTGTTTTTGGCTGGTGACTTAGGCATAGGTGTCAGGGCTGCAGGCTGAAGAGGCAATTCTGTTCTGCTGGAGTGAAGACTAACATTTATAAATTTATATGTGTTTCAATCTACTTCATTGTGCCCTCTGGCTTTTCTGACATGGCACTCTAACTCACAGATAGGTTTGTCCAGTTGTCTGGAAAAAAAAAAAAGTTATGCCAACTCTATACATTTTGGCTTTTTTTAAGAAAGGTCCCCACTGAGTCTGCTTCTTGCTAACCTCACTGCATACGTGCTCTTCGGCTGACCTCTGCATGGCTGGTCTGAATGTAGGTATATAAAATGGGGCTTTTCATGGGAAAATCATGGAAGAAGTAAGAGGAAGCATATAAATGTGAGAGAGAAGCTCACCCCATGAAACTTCATGCCTCTCATAGAAGAAGGTGGGCACGAGATAACTGTCTAGTTCTAAGATCTTTGCGATATTCAGAAGTTTCACAGTTGCTCTTTTTCAAACCAGACTTTCTCTAATGTTGCGATTTACCCTAAAATGGCTTTGGAGACAACACATGAACTGCCAAGCTGCTACTTGACTAATGCCAGCTGTCCTGCACAAGGGCATTACTTGGCAGTGTAGAGTTGTACTCCTGGTTACCCTTTCTTCCCAAGATCCTTGTCCCTTTGGTGTGTGCAAAATGGCTGGTCTGCAGCCAGGAGGGGTAGGACATGATTCCTGACCCTGAGCAGCTCACAGGTGAGAGGATCAGTGCAGCTCTGCAGATGGTCTCTACATGAGGTGTTTGAACCCAGCCCACCCGTGCATGCTCAGGGCTTTCCGTGTAAGGAGAGCAGCCCCACTGTCACCTCCCATCGCCACCATCTTTTCTAGAAAGAGAAGAGAAAGGCAACCATCCATGCCAAGAACAAGGACACAGGGATTTAAATCCAAAGGCAGGATGGGCTGCTGGAGGTATCTTGCATCAGCACCCAAATGATAGAGAAAGGTGGGATTTCAAGCATGTGCTTCTTTCTTGTAATCTTGCAAATTTTTCACTCTCCACTTAACAGCCTGGCAGTGTGGAATTTCAGTTCTACTTGGAAGATGAAAAGCAGGGAACTGAGATACTTATTTTGGGCAGAAAGTGGAATTGCATGGCCAGATCCAGGAGCCTAAATACATTTGCAGAATAGAGTCTCAAGCATTTCATGAAATATTTACCCCTTTCACTGTTCACCAGAGTGAAGTGTTGCAAAACACTCCAATTTCTAATGATTGGGAATAGCATAATACACTGTCTAGCTAATTGTTAGTGGGATATTCTTTTTCATGACATATCACAATTCCAAATGTTTCACTCTAATGGTGAAGCTTTTGCAGCTAATATACAGCCAGATGCACACGCAGGTGTAGCACCTTCTTCAGAAACACTCATGTAATTGCTTTCAACATGAAACAGCCTGCTGTGCATCTAAGGAGAACTGATCACTGAAATTCACTTGGGAATTGCAGTCCCAAGCCACGTAACTGGCTCTGCAATACATGGACTTCCAGCACACTCCTGTTTCTAATTTGAGAGGGGAGTTTTGACTGTGGCTGCCTATTCTGCTGTGGTATTTGAAAGAAATGCCTTGGAACAATGAAGATGCTTTCTTGACATGTCCAATCCACCCTTGCTGTTTTTTTTTTCTTGGCTCGTAGTATGCAATATAAACTGTAAAAAGTCAAACACCCTGATGAGACACAAAGTTGATCTGCAGCATACAGTGAAAAGTTCCATGTGCAATAGTCATCATCCTGCCTGCCTTTTCTGGAGGCAAGGACAAGTCTGCAGAATATCAGAATGGTAAGAAAAGTCATTTGTCACCTTTTCCACATAATTCAGGGCAAGAGCCACTCAGTGCTTTTTCCTGAGCCCAGGCAGCACAGACACATACACGGCAGCTCAAGACTGGGGAGCAGACAGCAGGTAGATTTAAAGTTGTGTTGTGGTCTTCATCTCCTCCCAAGACATCAGTGCACTAGGAGACCTTCTTGCATTATATCTCATTTCTGCAAGGGGTGATCAACCTCAGCCAGGGATTGGGATCTCCAGTCACAGCTGCTTCCAAAACAACAGTGGGCTGCTCTGGCAGCAAGGTGGGATGATATTCAGGTTGCTATAAAAAAGAAGTTATCTCCCAAGCAGCAATTCTGTGAAAGGCTCATAAAAACAATGGTACTGGGAAATGTGTGAACCCTCCTCGCATCATAATGATGGCTGTAGTGAAATTAATCCCCAAGCAGCACTCTGCAGGGAAAAAGTGACATCTCGATGTCTTCTTCCACTCCTTCCTTCCTCAAACCTGCAGCTGAGTCAGAGGCCCACGGTAGAAGAGCTACGTGAGAGGAAGATCCTCATCCGCTTCAGTGACTACGTAGAAGTGGCAGATGCACAGGACTACGACAGGAGGGCGGACAAACCCTGGACACGACTCACGGCTGCTGACAAAGTAAGTGGAACAGCTTCAGGAGAGCCATGATCTGAATAGCTAGAGCACGTCATGGCAGACGGCATCCCTCAGGTCCCACAGCTGTCAAGGAATGAACCTCCCCCTGATGTCTGTTCCCAGCACACCTGTGGTTTTCTTCCTATTCACAAGGTTTGTTGTTTGAGTCATAAGTCTTTGGCAAGAAGGCTCCTGCATGCCTGGAAGCCAGGAGCAAGCCTAGCAGCATGACACCACTTCAACAGAGAGGAGAGGACAATCAGGCCCTTTGAGGAAAGGCCTCAGTGGCAACCCTGTTGTTTGTTGGTATTAGTCTTGCCACATAATGCTGCCAACTGAGAGCTCCTGCAAGACCTAGCAGAGCAGTGTGACAGCAGCACTTGCCAGAATTGCTGTGCCAGGACAGAGCAGGCCTGGGTGCAAAAATGGCAGCCGGTCAAATATTTGGCAAAAGCATCTCCCACCAAAGCCAGGTAACTTCTCTCCAGTGTGTTATGACGGGGGTGTTTACTCAGGATTTATGCCCTGTTCCACAGAGTATTTTAAGCACTAAACTGAAATCACACGAGTCCTGCAGATGAAGAAATGCTGCTTATGTGGGTATCAAGTGTGCTGTCCTCTGAGCACTGGTGAGACCTTCACTGAGTGGTGTCTCTGGTGGCAGCTTTGGTGGCAGGGAAGTTAAATTGCTGGCAAATTATAACAGTCATATCCTGAAGGTCTTACTGCTGCCTCAGGCAGAAGACTTAGGCATTTTTTGGCCACTGTAAGAAAAGAAGACTATGAGGCTGGTCAGTGACTCCTATGCGTTAGTAGCTCTATGGAATTTTAAAGACTTTCAGGTACCCAACTGTTTGTTTGCTGTGAGACTCATGCTGCAATGGAGACTATGATGTCCAATGTTTAGAGACAGGAGCAGGATTCCAGGCCCTGCCACTTATTTATGGTGCCCTTGGTTTTATTCACAGAGGAAAGGGCAGCACATTCTACTTGTATAATTTAACCAAAGGACTTGCATGGTTTTATCACCACTGGTTTTCTCTTTGACAGAGGGCTGGTTTAGTTTAGCTTTGGATAAGTTAATGAAGCATTAACTGATCTGAAAAAAATAAAAACTTCCTCTGGACTGTCCACAGACCATAATATACTGGGTTAAATTAGCTTTTCCCATTTTACCTCATCACACTGGACAAGATCTTATTCATCTTAGTTATATTCTCCCAGTTGGTAGATGAGGAAGGGAGTAAATCTCCAACTTGTTCTGCAGCCTTTGAGAAACTTCAGCTGGGAAGGGAGAAAGTTTCCTGTCCAGAGAGGGCCTTCCTCATCCTGTGAAAAAAACAAGTATTTAATACAACTGTTAGATGTAGCCTGCTAAAGAATTCAGTATTAATGCAAAGTACTTTAAGGTTACTTTTTCTTTTTTAAAATGCATATGCAAAGTCCTATGCCCAGAGCAAAGGGCCTAACTTCTCCAAATGGACCTTTTTTCAGCAATGCATTGGTCAGCACAGGCCAGATTTATAGCAAAAATAGAATTTGGTAGTGCACCTTGTTTGTCAGTACATCTTGCTCAGTGTGCTGGACGTAGGGAAGTGCCTTCAGTCTGATTTCATCTTTACCAGGTCTGACTGTTAGATGAATAAAAAGGACATTTCTGAATCTCTCCAACAAATGAGGGATGCAGGGGAAAAGAGATGTCAGACCTTGTGGGAGCCAGCAGCCCACATGGCCTCCTTCATAGTCACTTAAGCAGTAAAGTGATCTGCTGAGGGTGGCCCTGGAGTTGCTGCATAACTGTGGCTCTGTCCCAGTTGATGGAGACAGAGCCTGACAGACATTCCTAAGGTAAACAGGAAAACAAAGCTGTGCAGAAAGAGCAGAAGGGGCCTTTTCTGTAAATGTCTCTTGCAAAATCTGTTGCTTAGGGCTTGTCAAGGCAAAGTTAGTTGGTGACTATATCACTGGCTGTAGCAAAAAGCCCTGTTTGGGGCTCATGCTGTTGGTGCTAGTTTATGTTCCCTTCATCAAGAAAAATTCCTGGCAGACAGGAGTACCACCGACTGGAGCAGCCACTTGTAGCCACCGATGCTGATTTCAGCATCCCACAGAAAGGCAGTGGGACACACCTTAGACCTGTGGGAGCGTTTGGCCACAGCAGCCACCTGGTATGTCCTCTCCAAACACTCAGTGAAACCCACTTGTGAGGTGCAAGTATCACAGGGTTGCACAGGTCTTGACTTTGGGCTTGGGACTTGTGCCAGTTCTGCTGACTGCCCTCTCCACCACAAAGCTGAATCCCTCCAAGTCACTCCTTTTTCTTTATTCTTCAATATTTCTTCTCCTACCAGTCCCTTTTGGTTTTCTTTTCCCTCTTGGACAAACTGCAGATGCTCTAGGTAACTGGGTCTCCTGAGGATACTGGACACAGCCACCTGTGGCTAGTTTTCTACTGGATTAGTGCATTGAATTGGTTCAGTAAATGGCTCAGCAGGGTCAGGAGGGAGGAGAAGGGCAGAGGGGCACAGCCTGAGGCAGAGAGGAGGGCAGAGAGCCCACCTCTCTCTTTCCCTCCCAGGTAAGCTCAGCCACTTTAGGTAATTTCATCCAAGGAAATTCAGGACTGTATAAAGGGAGGAGACATCTCAAATACGAGTTTGGCTAGATCCAGGCAGAGTTTTCTCACAGTCCAGCTCTGAAACAGATCACAGTGTTTGAGAAATTTGGGTGCCCATGTTTTTTCTCATGCTTATTTGGATTTTGTATATGAAAGTGTTTACATAATAAGCCAGAATTGAGTTCTGTATCTGTGTTGTCTAGGATATGTTTTCAAATTGAGCCATTCCACCGAAGCATTTATCTCTTCTGTTTATGTGATTTAGAACATGTTGTGTTCCTTTTCACATTTTAAAGTCTTTTTTATGTTTTTCTTTCTTTTTTATTTCTCTGATGTTGTCTGCTTCACTTGTAATATAGTGTTTTGAGAACAAAGTGAACTTATTTTGATCTCTCTCATTTATACATTTATGAGTTTATGTTTCCTTTGCAGGCAGCTATTCGAAAAGAGCTTAATGAATTTAAAAGCACTGAAATGGAAGTTCACGAATTAAGTAGGCATCTAACAAGGTAAGCTGAGTTTAATTTTTTAACAGTATCAGTGAATATCGTTGTTTAAAAAAAAACAACCCAGCAGCTCTTTCTCCAACACCCACTCAACACACCATGAGGTCTAAACCACATTTAGAACTCCAGGCTGTACAAGAAACTCAGGCAGACAAACTCATGCTGCCTCATTACATGGCTGTACACAGGCACATGCCTTCTGCTTAATGAAGTGTAACCTCCTTTTATTTTTTAAATCATCATGCTCGAGCTGCATGTCTGCTCTTCTGTTATAAAAAGTAAATAGGGTTGTATTCTGAAGGACAAGGAACTCATGTAGAGCCAGTAGGTAGCAAGGTGTGAATGAGTGTGCACTCACTCCCCCCCGAGCATGTGGCTGTTGCACACCACACACATCTCATGCACAGATCTCCGAGTCCTGTCCTTCATGTGCTGCAGTGGGGAAACAGCAAGATCAGCGTTATGAGAGGCACTATTTTTTATACTTCCAGGCTTTTTTTAGTTAAAAAGGTAGAGACTTGAATTAATTATCCATGGCTGCAAACTAACAACCCTCCAACCCAACAGGCTGGGGACGAGGCACGCTGGGAGGTCGGGGCATGTCCCTACACACAGCCTGTGCTGAGTCTGCTCTGGCTTTGATGCTGAGATGAGCTGAACTCCTGGCATTTCAGCTGAAGTCAGGCCTCTGCAAATCAACATTAACCCCCCTTAGTTGTAAGACATGAAAGACGAGCATTAGGTATTGCAGACAAGTGACAGTGAGATCTGATGGAAGACTGGAGCTGCCCTTGTATTAATACGTTCATCAGCTAGGTGCTCATAAAAAATGCAGCTAATACTTTTAAGAAAATACAGAAAAGCTTAAGGCAAAATGAATTTTGTATTAGGAGGGTTTTATCTGTATAAATTAATAATTGTATTAAAATTCACCACATGCATTATGCATGTATTTCCTGGCAGAAACAATCTCCCTTCTGCTTTCTAGCATGTGCTAGGATGGTCACACCGGGGTTTTTAATAAGGGAGTGCTGCTAGTGACAGTCCAGCTGCTTTTGAGCCACAGGGTCTGGAAACAACTTCAGGGTGCAGTTGGCCTAGATCTGTTGACCCCAGTTACTGAGCCTTTGAGGGACATTTGGCTCACTTCTCCAGCAGAGCAGTGACAAATTTAGAAAGGATGAGGCTGTTCTAAAACGGAGTGTTGCTACAAGCTGAGCTCCATTGAGAGTTCCATTGATTTCTGTGAGGCCTTTACCATCCAACAAACATAGAGTCTGGTTTAGTTTTCCAGAAATCTAGCCAGCTGCTTGGCTTTTGCAGGTTTCTGGGCAGTATTTTGCCTCTCTTCCAGTACTGGGGTGAGCAGACCCTCTGAGGTGACTCAGCTTGTATCTGAAAGCCACCAAGTGGCTTCAACTCACTATGTCTGAGCCATAGGTATTGCTAATATAAAAGAAATTGGAGTAAGGGTTTTTCTGAATTTCAGCAGGACTTACTGGTTAGACAAGTGGCTTCAGGAAATACGCACTTGAAGGAAGCATGCTTAAACAAAATATAGTCATTCCCTTAAACAAACTTAGATAAATCACCATTATAAAATCATTAGCAAGGTAATGAGCTATTTGTGTCATTAAGCAGTGGCATAAGCTTAGCAAAGAAAGTGTTGCTTTACTAGTGGGACACCTTAATTCATGATAGAGTGAAAAAAAAAAAAATCAAAGCTTAAAAAAATGCATTTGCAGAGCTGACAAACCCAGACTTCTGACATAGGGTGCACTTGCAGAAACGGTGGCCATTTTAGCTCTGCTTGTCTCTTTAGCCTCTGGCATTAAGGAATCATCATACTTGAGCTGTATGTAAATCTTTCTGGCTGACGTGTGTAAGGTTTGTCTAAACCAGACAATTTTTGTGGACTCAGGCGTGGTGTGATCTGAAATAACTTGCTCAGGGGTCAGACAGGATGGACCCAAACTGTACTAGTGGTTTTGGTGCAAACTGCTTGTGCTTATGAACTGTGAGTCTGGCGAGGACCAAGGAAGTGTGAATGTCTCTTTTTGGATCTGCAGTGGCAGATGTTAGTGCTGCAGGAATCAAGCTGCCGAAATGTGTCACTGTAGCAATTAGTTCTACATTTTTTTATAATGTGCAATATGCATGTGAGGATATTGTCTTACTGCTTCTCTTTTTCCTTCTTTCTTTCTTTCTTTCCCTTGGGTTTTAGGTTTCATAGACCGTAGCAGTTCAATTCTGACTACTATGCCATCTTCAAAACATAACTAAAAGGAACCATAAGTGCTGGTATTATTCACTTCCCTATTACGTACAATGTAAATCTTCTGAACTGCCTTTTTTTTAATAAAAAGAAGAGTAGGAAAAAAAAAAAAAGATAAAAAAAGGAAAATTGTATTTACATGTGATGGATACTGCAGCATCATCAGACCTGCTGGTTCAAGCTTCAACAACAGAAAATACCCCTGGTGGGAATTGTGCCAAGACTTGGCATCTATGTATAAGACTTTCCTGGCATGTGGATTTGCCATACATGTTCAAGCCCAGCTGGTGATGCATCCATTTCATCTTCTGACACCCCTCATCCTGACAAGCCTCTATCATCCAACTCTAGAGATGGTGTTCAGGGAATTACTGGCCTGGGTGAAGTCTCCAAAAGACTGGCACCTATGGCATTAGAGCACTTGCACCAAACACACTGTTCAGGCTGTGAGCACCTTATGAGGACAGTGAAGGAGGAGAACTCTACGGGCCAGCCCATCTATGAATATCATCTGACTGGAAAGGTATTTCTTTCCCTGGAGAAGTTGATGTGTTCCTCGGCTCCCAAGCAGAAACAGGCATCACCTGTAAAGCGCAGGACTCCCTACTGAAGGCTGGTTCAGTTCTAGCAACTGTTTATTGTTCATCCCTGGCAAGCATTATTTTCTAAACCCCGTTGTGAGCCCATCAGCAGTAAGCGACAAGAATGATAAGGACAGGCAAGCAAAACCCATTTCTTCATGGTCACTGCATGGCATTTGCTCAGCTCGTAGTTTGTTTTTGCACCCGAGCCTCGTGATTGTGCGAGAGCCGACGCGCGCCCACCAGCGAGAAAGGCGGGAATTCCTACTGGCCCTGCAGCAGGACACATGACAGGAGGAACCGGGGGTTCGATGAGGGATGTCTATACTCTCAGTATCAGGTGTTCCAAGAACTGATCCTAAACTCATACCAAGAAAAATAACAGACAGATTGTGTTACCTGACCTAACAAAAGGAGTCTGGTGCAGTGGTGCGGATGGTGGGACTTGTCACCGGTACCGGCGCTGAGGCGTAAGGACAGGAATTCAGAGGTGGTGTTTTGGTTTTAATTTATTTTTGTTATACTAGTTTAACACACAAGCTGACCCAGTAGAGCTCAGAGAGCTGGTCCCTCTGGGCCTGGTTTACCTGCCAACTTAAGTGTGTGCTTAACACTAAGCAAGCATGCAAACAGCCTCACTGCATTCAAGAATATGTCTGATAGACTTCATTGAAGCTGCACTCATTTAAGTGCTTTTCTGAACTTAGGCCAGCACCTTCCAAATCAAGCCCTTAACTAGTATAATGCCAGCAAGCTGGGGCAAACATTCTCTAGGATTCCTTTCCAGCTCTTAAACTATTATGCCATCTTTTGGACCAGTGGCCCAAAGCACTGTAGCAACATTACTGTAAGAAGTTCCAGGCTATTTCTTCAGGAGACCTTTATTTCTTCCGTAATAGCTATTTTGCTTTGACAGTTTGAAACAGAGAGGCCAAAGTTTTTTACTACGCTATTTCTGTTATTATTTTATTTTATTTTTCCTTCTCCCTGTCTCCCGTGCATCTATCCACTCTTCTGTGCTTGCTCCCTCTCTACCTCTCCCAGTGCCATGCTAACATTGCCCTTCCCTGCCTGCGGGCCAAAAAGCCTCTTGCACACAAACATTTAATGGCCAGTGCTACATAGTGCCAACACTCCTGCCTCTTCTCAGGCCTCCATCTCATTCCTCTGGTAGCAGGAGTAAAGCAGAAGGACCCACACAGAGCCCATGGCGTTGCTTTAGCATCCAGCCTGCCCAAATGACACTGGCAGCAAGGCCAACACACTCCCTTTACACGTAGTGGTGGTGCTCTATACCTCACACATTTGCTCTCCATCAGAGACCAGTGAAAGCAGTTCGTTCTCATCTGTGACTGTCCTTGCAATGCTATGGATTATTAGCTATTAAATAAAAATTGGCTGTTGCAGGACGGAAGATGCTATGAAGGAAAGTAAAAATACCAGCCGGTTTCAGGTACCCCCTTTTTGAGGCATCATGCTTCCAATGTCATGCTCTTCCCAGACTGCAGGGTTATTTCCAAAGAAACACATGCAGTGGTCCCTGTATCACCAGCTCACAGTTGCTTTAGATAGAAGCTCATCAGTAGTGAAAGCCTTTGATGTGCAATGTTATCAGCTCAGTGCAGCAAAGACAGAGCATTTATGTATTAGCCAGGAATACACCACTTCGGGGTTATTCTTCATGAAAACCTGGGGTTTGTGGTTTTAAATTCACTCACATAGATGTGTAACAAGATTGCATCACAGCTTTAAAAAGGGAAAACAAAACCCTCATGCTTTTGACTACATACACATTATATTAGGAAAGGGCTCTGCAACAGAGTTGTTTTGACGATTAACAAGCCCTCATGTTCCCGGTATGGATCCCATACCTATCCTGGCATCATTAGCTTGGAGGTTCAGTGTGAAAGGGAAAGATGGTCATTAAAGGAGCAGCAGTGACAGAAATCATAAGTCTCAGGAGGCTGCTGGGAGGAAAATGTGAGTTTTTTTTTTTTTTTTTTTTTTTTATTATTAAAATGAAGAGGAAAGAGATGGAAGCAGCAGACTGCTGCTGTCCGTCTGTTGTGGGTGCTGGAGTCCCCAGGAGAAGGGGTAGTTTGTGGGCAACATCACACTTAAGTACTGCCACTGTCCCTTGTGGGCATGGATGCCAGCAGTGCTCATGCCTGCCAGTCTGGTAGCCTAAATAAACCCTTGGGCATGGGTTGAGGCACATAACAGCCCAGTCCTGGGTGACAGCCAGACATTCCCCAGCACCCTGGGTGGGCCCAGGGCTGGTCCCTACTGGCCACTTAGCAAGTTTTTGTCCTCTGCCTGCCTCAGGATTCATGCTGTCTGCAGGGCAGCTACATACAGCAATGCTGCTTTCCCCCATTTTTTTTTGTGTTTTTTTTCCCTTTTTTAAAAAAATTTGTTCACTCATGGCTGAGCAGACACCAGGACACTGTATTTCTGCCATATTTCTCCCAAATTGCAAGTAGAGCTTGTTAGCGAAAAGGGGAAGGGGGATGGAGAAAGAAGCCATATAAAGTGTTTGGCACTGTAGTAAGCATCACGGAACTGGCACTTCACCTTTTTTTAGCTTCAGTGGGTCTGAGTATTTTGCAAATTTACCCCTTGGCAAGGCATTCTTCAGCAAGCTTCCAGTGCCTGAATGCTGCACTGCCTCCTCAGTTTGCACACCCACCTCTGGCATCCATGGGAAGCTGCAAGCAGATGGGGGAACAGCTAGTCCTTCTTTTAAAAACTGTTTGAGCACTTGTCTTCTCATCTCTGAAAGCCTCATGGCAAAGTAGTTGTGATTCTGTTGAGGGTGAAAATAAAAAATAATTCATAAAAACAAAAAAACCCACAAAAAAATCCACCCAACAAACAGTCATGATTTCACACACATCCCCCCCAACCTGGATAAATGTAGGACATAAAGATGATGGCATTTCTACTAAGACTCTGTTACATTGCAATTTACACCAGTCCTATTGATTCATATTAGGAAGGGATTAACAGTAGTAATAAAGTTACATCAGGTTTAGAGAATGGAAAAATCAACGCAGAACAAATCGCTAGGGCTGGTAATGGAGATAATATTCTATAGTCAAGGAAGAAATACATTTTGGTTGTAACCAACCAAATCCTGATGAGTTCTTTGTACTTAAATTGTGCAAGTACTGTGACATCTGTTCTACAACCTATAGAAAGATGAAGTGGAAACTGGGAGGGCCTGGTGAGGTGGCAAGAATGGGAAAAGCAATTCCAAAACATCTAGACAAAAGTTTTGATTATCTGAAAAAAATGATGGGGAGGAAACACAATGGTGACATCGCCTTCCTACCCACACTCAGCAGCAGTGGGCTATGGGGATCTGGTGAGGTACTCATGACTAAGGGGGAAGGTCAGTCCTGTGGCCTTTCCCCACCCTATGCCCCACTGTTGGTTACTTGCAAGCTGAAGAAGTTCCAGGCTGCAGGTTTGCTGTGACAGGGTTCAGGCCACCTTTTGGGTGTAGACAAGTCCTAGTTCATACCCTAGACATTATCAGAAGAGAAAGAAGGAGGGGAAATGACTATAATAGACTTCTAATTATTTTATGTTAACTGAAACAATTCCGTGAGCCCATTACACAAATGTATTTCAGCCTGATCTTACATGTAAGCACAGCACTTTGTCATCACTGCAACGTCACTCAACTCACCCTTTGTTACTTCTACAGTGCCGTCTGTACAGGGGAAACACTATAAACCAACAGAGTGGGAGCACTTCCAACATGCCTCGTGAAAGCTTGCACTCATAAAAATGGGCGAGACAGAAACCCATAGTTATACGTGAATGGGGGCTCCCTAATGTGCCTGCAAATAAAATCACTTTGTATAAATAGCCATGGGAGATGACTAGGCTAATAAAAAAAATCAGGAAAGAAAAAGTGGACAAATTCTGTTTCCCAGGTGTTCAGTCTGCTGGAGCTTGGAACAACTCCTGTAAACAAAGAGGAGGTGACGGGCACATTACCTGTGTTCCCATGTGTCCCAGTTACTCCTGCACTAGTTGCATTTTCCAGTTGATATCCAAGTGTATGTATATAGTTTGTCTTTGTATAGGAGTGAGTGTGGTGGCTGTCAATCATGTGCTCTTCCAGTATTGTAATTTAACAGATTATGGCTGTATGAAAATGATGTAAATAACTAAAAAAAAAAAATTAAACTGGATCTCTACGTCCTAGTTTTTGTACATACTGAAACTGCATGGTACTTAAATTATTGTTTGTCTCTGATGTATGCAGTTTCTTAAAAAAAATTAATTTGAAAAAAAAGCATTCCTGTGCCTGTGTGTTTTATCCCACTCTGTCGCAGGGACGGATAGTGTAACAAAGGGATGCAGTCAAGGATTCCAGACCCCCGCTGCCAGCCAGGCTCAGCACTGGCTCAGCTTGGCAGCTGCGGTGACAGAGTGTGTGGACACAGCCTGCCTGCACCTCAGTGGGGAGCACAGCAGAGGAGCAAGACAGCAGAGCACATCCATGGGGTGTCGTTTCAGCTGAGCCACTCATGCCACCTCTGCGGGCTGGTCAGTAAAGGTGGGCAGAGGAAGATGACTGGCACCTCATGAGAAGGCAAAAAGCCTTGGAGTGTGTGTGCGTGTTTGTGACAAGGATGTGTTGTGGTGGAGGGGGACCCTCCCCTCCCTTTGAAGCCACAGGACTTCAGACTACAGCCCCCTTGCTATCCAACAACCCCCATATACCAGGGCCCTGGGGGTGGCTGAACTGCAGTCCTACATGCCAGGTCTTAATCAACAGTTTACGACTACAGGATGAAGTGTGTTGATGTGTACAACCTCTGAACGTTTGTCTGTCCCAGTGTCTTCAAGTGAGGACTGCCACGAGAATGGATTCACTAAAGTGGCAAACGCAAAGTAGTTAGATATAAATGCAATTTATTTAAGGTGACACATATTACAAGTTTGAGATAGCCGCTGATAAATGTGCTGACTAAACCAGCACTATTAACAGATGTCAGTATTGCTAGCAATAATAATAAAAGGTATACAATGCACGTGGGGATGCTTTCACCCCTACCCAAAAGGTGAAAGTCACATCTTACCCCAGGAAGCATCCCTGCCTGGGGGGAAGAAGAGAGGATCAGGCCCATCATCCCATTCCAGAGGAGGTGCTCATCTCATGCCAAACAAAGGATTCAACAACTAATGTATTACCTTTTGACAGGTAGGACCTGGGTCATAATGAGTGTATTGATTGGTTCTTAACAAACTAATAATGTCTATTAATTAAGACAAAGGTAAGGGAAATGTCCAGTGTCTGCTTCATATCTAAATTCAAGCTTTGTTAACACCCAGAGCTCACTTTGCATGCAAATCACCAGATGAAGCCATACAGGCTTCGATCCAGGCCTTTATCACATGAAATCTGCCCACAGAGCCTTCACTTCACAAGTCATGCCCAGTCTGGCCATGCAGCCATTAGGCCTCTGGGTTTGAAGATAAGCAGACAAAGACAGCGAAGTGTTTCCTTCCTGCCAGCAAATTGGGCCGTCTTCCCTACCGGACATAAATTTGCCTACTTGTCAGGTCCAAGGCTGAATACCCAGCTAAGCACTGCTCATCTCACACTCCTCTGCACAGTTCCTTTCAAGAAAGTGAAACCAATGTAAAATCCAAGTTGTTTTCCCACACACCTCAACTGCTGAAGCTGTACCCAGCACCAGGCTAATCAAGAACAAAACCAGCAGTCTGCACTAGGCACACACTCGCACATACACAAACCAGCTCTCACCACCATCCTACCCATACAGGGCAGAGGGGTGGGGTGCAGCACTTGCCAATTCAGCTCACGTCCCTCTTGACAAATCTCTGCAAAATGCAACACCCTATGGTTGGAGAAACTGCCAGTGAGTAGTACCCACAAGTGCTATTGCTGTTCAGCAGAGGAGCCATTCCTGCACATCCAGCTACTTCCGTGTCACCTTTCCATCTTTTTTTTATTTTCCTTGAGTAGCTTCAGTGGTTGCACAGACCTTCAGGTTGTGACAAACTGGAGCCTCTATGTAGGGAAAAAGGGACAAAAAAAACCCCACCTTCTTCACTAGAATGAGCACATACCTTCAAACAGTCTCTAGCCTTCTGCAGCAAGCATGGAAGGTATCAGCTCTGCTTTGGCTGTTCGGTTTTCATAATGGTGCAAAAATTCTGACCCCCAAAGAAGCAACTGGTGCCCAGCACACTCACTGTAACTGGCAGCTGGAAACTGCTCCCCTCTCCTGATGCAGACAGAGGCTGGATGAAAGGTCCACATACTTTAGCTGAGCAAATTCTGCTCTTTTCCATTGCTGAGATGGAGACACACCATGATCAGAACTCTGGTGGCAGGCTTGTTTGTTTCCATTTGGGTAAGTTTTCACTAACCTTACACTCCTCGTTGGTGTGTGTGTTTGTATGTATTTCCATCCTGGCAGCCAAGGAGTTTGTAGCAATCCAGCGAGGTCTGGATAAAGAAATGAAGTAAAAAAGAAAATGCTAGTTTTTGACTGAAGACCCAGACCTCCTTCACCCCACAGCTTCCCTCTACTGGCCTCAGTGTTTTTGGTTACATACGAGTGCATTCTGTGCTTTAAAAAGAAAAATGTTGGTGAGACATGTCTTCAGTAAAGTCCATCTTATTACTAGCAATCAAATTGCAATCTGATGTCTTTAGGCAGGAAACAAAGAGGAGGGTGAAAAAAAAACAAATCAGTTCTCCATTAAACCCGGAGCCCCCAGTGACCAGCCCAGCAAGAGCATTTGTGCAACCTTTACCAACTGCTTCAAACCACCTCAGAAAAAGCTGAGCAGAGTCAGCCCACAGGAACAACTAGCAGCCCACTGCAGCCTACAGCTGCTGTCTTGCAACATTCCCTGATAAAGGGACATAAGATACAACAGTCACAATCACAGAATCACAGCATGTTAGGCGTTGGAAGGGACCTCCGGAGATCATAGCGTCCAACCCCCCTGCTAGAGCAGGATCACCTAGAGCAGGCTGCACAGGAGCACATCCAGGCAGGTTTTGAACCACTCTGGGCATCCTTTTCCAGTGTTTTGCCACCCTTGAAGTAAAGAAGCTTCTCCTCATGTTCAGATGGAACTTCCAGTGTTCCAGTTTGTGCCTGTTGCCCCTTGTCACTAGGCACCACTGAAAAGAGTGGCCCCATCCTCTTGGCATCTGCCCTTAAGGTGTTTGTAAGCACTGATAGGATGCCATCAGTCTTCTCCAGGCTGAATAGCTCCAGGTCTCAACCTTTTCTCATAAGAGAGATGCTCCAGTCCCCTAACCATCTTCACAGCCCTCCACTGGACTCTCTCCAGTAGGTCCTTTCTTGTGCTGGGGAGCCCAGAACTGGACATGGTACTCTGGATGTGGCCTCACCAGGGTAGTATTGTAATATCTATTTAATGTTAACAAATAGATCTATTTTAACATCTATTTGATGAGTGTGTGAGTTTTGCATACACTGATACCTTAGCCCTGAGAGGTAGGAACGAGACAGATGTATCTGTGAACCAGTTTAGAATGTAAAAGCTAGATGTCCACATGCACACATGCCTGAGAGTTGATCTTTCATCTGAAATAACCGCCAGTAGGACTCAACATTATTTTAGAGGGGAGGGTGCTGGGATGGGCACAGGGATGGAACAAAGAGGGAAACATGCTGAGCCCACTGGGCAAATCCCACAAAGGCACTGGGAGCCCCAGGCTGCCAGACACGAGCCTGGCAGAGCACCTGTGAAGCAGTGTGCAAGCACGCACACGGGCACGCAGAGAACCTGCCATGCAGGCACAGGCACACCTGCTGCTTGGCACTGCCTGGCTACCAGCTCAGTGCCCTCAGCTCAGTGCCCTCAGCACAGGTATGGGGTGAGGCTGCTCTGCCATCATCTTCCTCACTCCTGTTCCTCCCTCTCGCACCTTGGAACAAGGCTTCCAGGCAACCAAGTCTGAAACAACAGCGTGGCTGTGCCCTTGTCGCACAGCCCAGCTGCCCTACTCCTGAGCAGTGTGAGCTGAGACACCACCAGCAGCCGTTAAGCAGCTGTCAGGGCAAAAGGCATTTGGTGCAACACCATCCCTATGCCCACACCAGCAAGTCCTGCTTACAAATTGTACAAAACTGCCTACAAAATTATTTCCTGAATGGAAGAATGAACAAAGCTTGGCTTTTCAGTAAATTTGTCCTGTGTGGGTAGGAGCTCTGGTGTTCAGACATCATCTTCAACTGAAGTTGCCCCACATGTCCCATGGGGCAACAAAAGCTGATCTTCTGTCCACAGAAGCCTCCTATGAATTACTGTGTTTCAGCCACTTTTCTCTCCATACTCTCAGGTCTCTTTCTAAAGTTCAAATCCCTTATCATTTTGCAAGCATTATCCTCTGACATCTGCCATTACACTTCTTGTCTGGAGTTTCCAATACATCTGGATGTCAGCTGGAAAATAAATGGTGCGTACAACATGGGAGAGCACAGACATGTGGTACTGCTCTAAACCTCTCCAAAGAGAAAGCACTGCTTGAGGGGAGAACTGGACCAAATTAAGCTTATTTTTCTTGTTTGCAATGCCCATGAAGATACTTGGCAAGGGGGAGGCTTGAGCGGGAAGCTTTCACTCTCCAAAGTGAATGCTTCAGTGTTGTTTTTGTTGTCTTCAGGGGGGAGGAAAAAAAAAAAGCCTAAGTTAGCAAGATTCATACTTTCAGTCTTTTGAGAATTCAGTAAAATTTTCTGCATAAACTGCATCCCTCATAAATCCACAGTGAAAGTTTGGAAATTGATCCACTAGGATACACACAAATGTCTCTTCCCAGACCAGTGAAAGAAGCCTGGAGTAAAACCACTACTCTCTAGAGAACTCCTTTCCCCTTCAGAACAGCCCAGAACAAATAATGCATGCTGTTTAAAGAAACTCTCCTGTTCTTTCTTCGTACATGAAACTGAAAAAGCTGTACGTGAACTTCACTGAAGTGCAGCAGCATTTGACGATCCAACCCACATATCCTGAAAGGTTTAAGTAAAACGACTGTTGCTCATGTGGAAACATGAAGGTTTTACTAAGGGTGATGGAGCACTGGTGCTGGTAGTTGATAAAAGCAGTGGAGTCTCCTTCCTTGGAGACATTCAAAAGCTGTCTGGACAAATTAAAAAAAGGTTTGGCTTGAAAAGGGACACCTCCCACTAGACCAGGTTGCTCAAAGCCCCATCCAACCTGCCGTTGAACACTTCCAGAGAGGGAGCATGACAGCCTCCCTGGGCAACCTGTGCCAGTGTCTCACCACCCGCACACTAAAGAATTTTCTTCTAATGTTTAACCTAAATTTCCCCTCCTCCAGTTTTAATCCATTCCCCTTTGTCCTCTCACTACAAGCCCTTGTAAAAAGTCCCTCCCCAGCTTTTCTGTAGGCCCCCTTCAGGTACTGGAAGGCTGTAGTGATGGTCCTGGGTAACAGGCTCTAGGTGGCCCTGCTTAAGAAGGGCTGGACCAGATGACCTCCAGAGGTCCCTGACCACCTCAACCCTCTGTTCCGATGCTTCATGAAAGTACATCTCTGCCTCTCATCTGTGCAGCTCCAGGACCTGCCTCCTGATGGAGAAGGGCTTTTGTAAAATTAGAAACAAAACCAAGAAACAGGCTGGAGCCTTCAGCCACATACTGACGGGGGGAACACTCACTGCCAAGTCTGGAAGCAGTTAACACTAACTGACACTTCTAATCCTAATTCAGTGCATTTCTCTTCACAGAATACGAGTTATTGATTCCCTTTCAGGACTGGAACTGCTAAACACCTGCGTTGTCCTAAGTGCTTGTGTTTTTTAACTACCAAGGAATTTGCAGTGAAAAGGCCTCAATAATGCATATGCAACTTGAGGGTTTTGTGAATAAGCTGTGCAGCTTGGGGGAAAAACACTCAAATGGGTAATCTCTTAGATGGTACCCATATCCACTACTTGAAAAACTTGTGCATTCCACGTTACAAAATGCAGTCCTGTTATTCACAGAACGTATATGCTCTTCCCTATCCACGTTATCCTATCTGAACTAAATTAATTACACAGTAATGCAGATACAGCAATAGCTCTCAAAGCAGACACAAACATGCTTTTTCTGAACTGGGGGAGCTTGGGCATTTCAGGATCACTAACAGTAGCATCTCAGAATCCAGCATAGACCATTTACCCAGGTGTTTAGGTCTAACCTGAACTGAGTCCCCTGATTCCCTACCTAATGTGCAGGAAGGTAAATGTGAACTAGTTTCAAACAAGAGTAAAGTTCATAAAGCGTTTCAAGTCTGCACTACAATAAGTGCAAGCTAACCACACTCTTTCAAGTGCAATGAGCATACCCAGCACTTGGCATACTAAGCATCAACTTGAGTGGAGTAACAGCTAAGCAACACATTTTAATGTACAATTTTGTAGTCTACACGAGATGCAGAAATATAATTTTACACTTTTATACAAAAAATATTAGTTCCCCAGCAAATCTCTGTCTTGGGTTAATCAATGAATTAAATGTATTAAATATATTAAATGTATCAGGAATTACCAAATAAGAATCAAATTACAATAACTTTGAGACAAGCATTCAACAGAGTTATTGTTTATTACTGGCCTGTAATTCCAAAATATATGGACTCATCCCACTACTTTTCTCCAAACCTGGCCAAAGTTGCACTTCAGAATTGGACAGATCCATCTTTCTAGAGCATCTTCCATGAAGAACAAAGAAGGAGGTACAGCCACAGACGGCTGGCTGGCAGATAAAAAGAAAGCATTTTAAGACACTTCAGAAAAGTGTATCACCCCTCGTCACTGTGATGTCCTCTACCTCAATCTTGTGATGCCTTTTGCAGAAAATTTATGTATTAAGTATTAATAGAGTACTTTTATAGTTCTAGCAAAGGCATGTTTATTCACCAAAGAGTTACAGCAGACTAACATTTAGTAAATTCACCTTAAAAACACCTCCAAGTAATAACTAGTTATTTCAAGTATAAGCTGGCATGTAAAAACATTCTTAAATGACAAGTAAGTCTATTTACCTTGCTTCAAGAGTTAGATTTACCTCCCCAAAAGCCACAGAGCACACTGTGCCTTAAGAACACTGTAGCTGGATGGCCAAGAAACACAGGACATGATCACACTGCCACCAAGTATCTTCATTCCATCTGTATTTATTGAAAAAATATGTACATATTGATCACTATGATATTAGCTTCTTCAATAGCATCTTTACATCGAAGATGAAATGAAGACTAGGATGGGGGAAGAGTAGCAAAATGTCTTTTTAAATATCCTTTTTTCCCCAAGATGTCGTAAGTGAGGAAAGTTCTCATACTGAGTGTGCTGGAGTCCCACAGTGAGTGCGCCACAGATCAACAGCTTTGCTGACAATAGCATCAGTGTTATCTTGAGGAATCTACAACAGATCAGGGTGAGATACCTTGTCAGATTACTTCATTTGGGTTGTTTTTTTTCAAATAAAGATTTTCAATTTCCAATTCAGATTTTAACTCTTTATAAAAAATAAAACAAAACTAGAATCCCATCTCCCTGCACTACCACCCCCCCATCCCTCAGTCCTACACACACCATAGTAACTCTAGGTTTTAGAAAAAAAGCTTTTCTTTACAAAACGCTAAGATGACCCACCCAGGCATCTCACATTTCACACATCCCTAACCTGACATCAGGCAGAACTCATGCTGGCCATCCATGACCACAAACATATTGAATCTAACCAAGATTACATTGGGATCACACAACCCTGCTTTGATGCTCATGACTATTCATAGAAGTTCAGGGTAAGGTTCATGACTACATCCTTACATCAACAGAAAACATATCTTGAGTCCATAGATTCACACTCAGACAAGTTGCCAGAAATCAAGCCTCTTAAGGAGCTTCCAAAAATATTAACCTAATCTCATCTACACAGAAAAAAACTTTTTGTATCTACAAGAAATATTGTCAAAACTGTACAATCAGAGATAACACATGTATCCCAAAACCTAAAAATCTTTTTATGCTATGAAAAAAGCCTTACCCCCCCCGACAGAGAAAATGATTCCTCTCATCCCTGTGCATTCTGTCTCCACCTTGATACTATTACACCATTCTCAGTCAGTAATGTAACAGTCTCTTATGGTACGTCTGCCACAGGCAAATGACTTTAAGGCTGAAATACACTTTTTATAAACCATAAAATGCAATGCAAAGCACAACAGAGTACTTACATTTTCTAAAAACTGTGTGATCTTCTCTGCAGTATTCAGTGCTATTATCTTCATTTTAAAGGTTAATAATATCTCCAAAGCAACAAAAACAAGAATCTTGCAGGAGCCACTAATAACTTTGTCCCAAACTCTAAAAAAAAAAAAAAGTAATCGTTAAACATTATGGTAGTGCTTATGTGCTTATTTATCTGCTAGAACATTCTATGTACAATCCTATTTTTCCAGATTATTTTTCTGAATAACACGAATGTATTGAATTACTCCAGGCACGGTAAATAGAAGATATTTTATCAACTCCTAAATCTGTAGAGAGCAGAGTGACAGCAAGCAGCAATGTATTGATTGGTATGGTGTGTTCTTGTTTAGCAATGGAACTGTTTACAAGCTCCAATACGAAAATCAATCTTGTTTTAATAGCCTGAACTGTGACAACTACTCTCCACCATACAGTAAAGGTGAGACTTTTTCATAGGGCAAAAAAGGAAACAAACTTTATTAGTACTCATAATAAAGACAGTCACCAAACAGTTAAATAGCTGAAAATTCAAAAGGTTATAATACTGGACAACAACATCTCAAGAAGTTAAATATTCCAGGTGATTGCTGCATAAGATGCAAATATGATATATCAGCACAGTATAATCCACATTGTCCAAATTAGGCACAAGGAACAACTATTAAGTCTTTCAATCCATCCCACTGTGTACAGACTTAATCCTTCCAGAATTACCTAAGCTTTCTTACCACCTCTATGAAACTGTGCCTGCACCTCACAATTTTAAGAAAACTTGAGATGAAAGATTATCCAAAACCAGTGTGAAACCATCTGTCAGTTGGCAGCTTCTGTGGACTTGTATTATTTTTAGTTCTTGAATTTCAAGATCTTTGTCAGAAAGACTTTCTGAGGATTACTGCTCTTGCTACTTCTGGGCACTTGTTTAAACTGTCTCTGCTTCCATATAAAAACCTGAGGGACAAAGATCACATACTATCCTCTGTAATCTCTGAATACAGTAATACTTGAAAATATCTTCTGCAGCCCACCTATAAACTTGGATCTATGGCTATGCTTCTTCCAAAGACAACTCAATTTTTATATGACCTTCTCTCTCACCCTTCAGGCTGGAGTGCCAGGAGAACACAGCACAGGCGGAACATGAACTTTGACAGCTGAATTGAAGAGCAGGTATCACACCTTTAAACAAGGAGTTGAGAACTGAGAGTCCAAGAAAGAACCATGAGAATGACTGGAGCAAGTATCCTCTGAGGAATGGATGAGAGCTGGGGCTGTTCAGCCTGGAGAAGTGAAGGCTTTTTGGGGAAATCTCATCAATGTCTATAAATACCTGAAGGAAGGGTGCAAAGAAGATGGAGCCAGGCTCTTTTCAGTGCTTGCCAGAGGCAGGATGAGAGGCAGCAGGCACAAACTGAACTACAGGAGGTTCCCTCTGATCAGCAGGAAACACTTTTTCACTGTGCAAGTGAATGAGAACTAGCACAGGTTGCCTAGAGAGGTGGTGGAGCCTCCCTCCTTGGAGACATTCGGAAGCTATCTGAGATCACACTCCTGTTCCACACTGTACATATAGGCCACCTTTCTTTATTTCTAACACATTTTCCTTCCCAAATGTATCTGATTATAATCCAAGAGCAACTCCTCATGGGCATCGTAATTGTAATTATGAATGACAATACAGAGAGTAGCAGACCTCAAAAACAGGAAAGAATTTTTAAAGTTCATATTAAAGCTCCTGTTAATTTGAATAAAACTTACTAATACTAATATAAAATACCCAGTATTTCATTATTTTGCTTCAAGTCTCCTGACTTTAGTCTCCATAATTACATTACAGTAGGTTACATTTCATGCTCAGAAAACACTCTAATGTTTTCCTGCATTATTTAGTCTGGTTCCAGGACAAGTGTTTTAATAATAGCAAAACAGATGCAGTATCTAAATCACCAGTGTCTAACAAATTTTGGAGGAGGGTGCATAACAAAGTGAATGAGATGTCAGCATTAACCAGCTGTGTCTGCTGAGGTGTTTTTCCTCTTAACATTTCCAGCTACGTTACTCTCAATGCAACTCCACCAGTGACAGCAGTAAGGGAATTACTATGTGACATTGTGATAAACAGTCCAGCAGTCAGCACCTTGTCTACACCAGTCGAGCCAGGAATAGTAACATAAACCATGTCAGAAAATTGTTCACTTAGAACGGAAGAAGCCAACAGCAGTTTCAAGGAAACCTGTATTTGATGATCCTAACCTAATATAGCACCCTTTTACACATTGTATCTCTAGTGATGATAATGTAAGTATTCTGCTTTCACTTTTTAAGTAAGAGCAAACACTTCAGATCAAGTAGACAATCAGAAATGCAACTCTTACCCATTTTTTTATGCTTGTAGAGATGGGAAAATTCTAACAGAGATGTCATGCAATGTGCCTGTAAGCCCTACTCAGGAATGCTCAGGATGCAACTATCACCCTCTGTGAAACAGAACAGTATTCAATTAACCACAGGAGCACTATTGTAGGTATTTCTTGAACTGTGAAATAGTAGTAACAACCACAAGGGAAAATACAAAGAAACAGGAAGCTGTGAAGGTAAAGAGCATGCCAAGGATTATACAAATGAAGCCATTTACTTTTCACTGAGCTTTTTCTATAGACAAAATACAACTTACTCTGTATGTGTGTGAAGGCATGGCATTCTCGAGGCAGTTTCTCAGGCTCCTCAACCATGACAGTGCACTAGTATACAAGAAGCATCACAGCCTTGCTGATTTCTCTTTTTTCTGAAATACTATCATTAATCTCACAGTTTTTCCCCTGAGGCTGCAGCATAAGCACACTCAATCTTATTCCCTGGTTCTGGTTCTCCAGTCATCCAGGCCAGAGACATTTAAAGAGAACTAATGCCTGACCACCTCTCTGCATGCGCTTCTAGGTGTCCTTCCAATGCTAACTGGACATGATGAGGCTCCCACAAACCCCATCCTGATACCATGTCATGATCTTGAGCCCATCAGTTTCCAGAGTTGGGAAGCAGCTCAATTACTTAAACAAAGGCAAATTGACTTAAGCTTCGCTGTAGTAGTAGCTCACATGCACGTTCTTATGCCCTCCCACTACATAGTCAATGTAAGGTATTTTTCATATTTCTGTTTTCTCTGCTAGCAAATAACTTATATTTTTGCAATTAGATGTGATTTATGTAGGGCATGGAGATCACAGATGTGATAGAAGATATGCATCAATACATGAGGAAGTGCCAGTTTGAAAGGCAGTCAGGAGAACTACCAAACACTTTGCCACAAACAAGCTACCAGAGGCTAATAACCTAACACCACCCCATCAGCTATTGCAGTCATGCTAATGCCAAGTCTTCAGTGCACAATACAAACAATGTTAGTCAGGGGTATGATACGTGATTGGCAACATGAGGCCATAAAAAATGCCAGGCTTATTCACAATTACATTTGCAAAGCTGGATTACTTCTGTTGTAGTTGGATCATCTGGGGTGACAGCACAGGAATAAACTGGCAGCCAAAGTACCATTTTGCCTGTAGAGCTGAAACCACAGATGGGACACCAAGATTTTAACTGCAGGACTCTCCAGCCGAGGGCCCACATGGCACCATTGGGAAGCTCCCCATGTATGGAGTTTACTGAACAGATGACCAGACAATGCTGTTGCAGAAATCAAGCAAATAGGGCAATGGTGAGTTTAAAAAATAAAGGTGCGATCCAATTCTCTCCCTGTTTCAGAAGCAAGCTGTTCTGTCCCTCTCAAACCTGTGGTACAGGCTGGTTCATGTTCCAGGAAGCTCCCTGTCAATGTTCCAGGTGGGATACAGAGCCACTGAAATGGCCCATCTACCCCTCTCTTCTACCATTGTGGCACCTTTAAGAAGTCTGTTAAGAAGCTTGTTCCATAATATTTCAAGTGGATTAGAGCAAGCAAAGACACTGCATAAGCTCAAAGGAAAAGTTTCTACATGAAACTCATCTATATAAATTTCCCAAGCCCATTTAAATTAAACTGATGCATAAATGTTAAGATTATATAACTTGGAGAAATCTGCTATAAAACAGTATTTATACTGAATGACAAAGACTGTCAGGAGTAAAGCTGATATTATGCAACTTCATCTCACCGTTATTGGATAAAATTTTTGCATAGCATAAACAAATTTTGTACACTTCAGAGAAAAAAACATAAAATTTAGATTTAGGTGCCCAGCAGAGAAGAGTATAATTTATAGAAAGCAAGCAACCTCTCTAAGAAATACAGTACTAAATCATAAGTTAAATTAAATCATAAAAGACAGAGCTCAGATCATCTCTCACTTGACAAAAAAATAAGTAAAACTCACAGGAGAACTGGAGACTTGTTTTCAATGCTCAGCAGTTCTTACACTGCCATTTGGATACATTTCAGATAAGCATTAGGGCTTCTAGATTCTAATCCAAACTAAAACTCCAAGCATTTATTAAGTTTATATGTCACATGCAACCCATGAAGTATGTTACTTCCTTAGCAAATGAGCCCATTATGATTACAACTGAATAATTCAGAAACCTAAATTGGCAAAAAAAAAGTGCACTTCTATCATGTTCCCACAAGAACTGTTGGAAAACTGCTGTGACATCATAAGTACTAACACTGGCATTTCTTTTTACTGCAAAGTGATAAAAAAGCCAATATTGCAACCTTTTACATGAAGAAAAAAAAAAAGTTTTTGAAAAATATCAAATAATCAAAACACTCTATTTCAGTAAGGTAAAACAGCATATGAGAATGCTAACCAGTACAGTAACTAGATAAAATATTTTACATAAATGAACTGATTTTGAAATGGCAGAAGTTTGAAACCAAAGATTTTGACAAGATGAAATACAAAAATCAAAATACTTCATCTAGATTTTTTCCTTTTCCACTACCAAGATAACACAGCTCCATAAAATGCTCGATTTTCAACAGATATCTAAAAAACATCTGAATCTTCCAATAGCAAAACAGCTCTGATGCAAAATCCTCTTTCAGATCTAGTTGTCAGCCATAAGGCCTTGTAGCAAGGTCATCAATCACATAAGCTCTAAATAAAAATATCTCCTAGGGGACATGCAAGGAAGCTCCTGATGCAGTAGTCAGCAAAGACTACTTCAGATCACACGAGACTACAGAAAAAAGTCCTGAAGAGACTGGCAAGTCCCAGGTAAAGCAGTCACTTCTAATAACAAACTGCGTTAAGTTTCACACAGAGAAAGCAAAATGAAACAAGGTTAATCATGATCTGCTGAAAGTAACCCACAAATGCAAATGTAAAACACAGATGCAGGCAAACCAGATGTATCTAATTGCTTTTAAGAACGTAATAAACATTATATACATGCTTACATTATTTCTGTAGCTGTAAAAAGTAGTAAAAGCTTTTAACTACTACGTCACATGGAACCACCACTTCACAGAGATTACAATTTGGGAGCCTTATGGGTGGCTTGATGAGAAGAACTTGCCATGTTAACAACTACCATGCTGCACACTGAGTAACACTTAAAGGTCTACCACCAAATCCTTCAGGTTTTGTTCAAAAAATGTTTTCTCAGACATATTCCTTGGCAGCAGTAAAACACACACAATCACACTGTACTACAAGACTGGAGAGCATGATTTCTAATCTTACAGCTTGTTTCCTAAACCCCCCTTATTTTCATAAGGGCAAATAAAACATTTTTTAAAAGGGCTGTTCCCCACTTCATCAAATGTTAAGTCCCAAATAAGCAAGCAAGACTGCATTCACTATTCAGATTCTGACCATCTTTACTACCATTAAGCATGAGGGACCTTAACAGGCTTTAGAGGTGGGCCCATGCCAACTTTATTAAGTTCAATAAGGCCAAATGCAAGGTCCTGCATCTGGTTTGGGGCAATCCGAAGCACAATTACAGCTTGGGCAGAGAATGGATTGAGAACAGACCAGAGGAAAAGGACTGGAGGGTCTTGGTTGCTGAGAAGCTCCATACAAGAGGGCAATGTGTGCTTGCAGCCCAGAAATCCAACCATGTCCTGGGCTGCATCAAAACAACTGTGGCCAGGAGGTCGAGGGAGGTGATTCTGCCCCTCTGCTCCACTTTCATGAGACCTCACCTGGAGTATTGTGTCCAGTTCTGGAGCCCTCAACACAGAAAGGACATGGAGCTCTTGGAGCCAGTCCAGAGGAGGGCCACGAAGACGACCAGAGGGCTGGAACACCTTTCCTATCAGGACAAGCTGAGAGAGTTGGGCTGTTCAGTCTGGAGAAGAGAAGGCTCCAAGGAGACCTTATACTGGCCCTCCAGTACCTGAAGCAGCTACAGGAAAGCTGGGGAGGGACTAGGTTCCTACACTAGTCACTGAAATCCTGGAGGTGCTGAAGTAAAATTTCTCCTGAACCTTGTTACTTCTTGAAGTTTCAAGGTGGCTGAAAACAAAATCATTGTTTTATCTGTGTCATCAGCTAGTAGCAACTCTTATTAAATGCAGAAAGGATACACAGAGAAGAACCTAGCTTGGATTTTCCACTTTTCATGAGTTCTCAGACATCAGAATTGGAGAAATCATAAAAGCTTCATTTCATGCCATGCACAATAATTTTCCCCTTTTAAAAGCTGGACAGCCTATTTCCAGCTGTTGAATCCTGATATAAAGCACTGTTTCATTAACTTTGTAATACTCAACCTGCCCTAGTACTTTTAAAAATAAACTTTTCCAAATTTTTTTTTCATCTAATGCTAAGACAATATTATAACCACTACTTAAGCTAGAATTTCGGTTAAAAAACCTTAAAACTGACCACTCTTCAGATATCTATCACTAAGAGGGGATGTGGAGTTTTAATTTCTAGGAAGCATTAAGTATCAGTCACCATATTCAATGCCATCGTGCTTTTATTTCAATGTAAGAAATGATCACACAGATTACCTTGCATCAGTAACAAGTGGAATCAAATCCAATTTTATAATTTCCAAGTCAACAAGTTAACTCCATAATCTTACCAATGAAGTAAGGAGAGCTCTTTGCCTGTTAGTAATGACAAAAAGCTAAAATTACTATGTAATTACAAACAGAAAAGAAAAAATAGCACTTGCCTCTGTAAACTAGACTCAGGTAAACAGCCTGCAAAACACTTTTTAAACCAAAGATCATAGGGGAGTTTGCTCATTGCAGCACATGCTTTCAGATGCATCAGCAGTCTGTTATCTTCAATGTTCAAATACTGCTCCAGAAATTTTGGCTGAGAAAGGAATTGGAAAATTTTAGACAACTCTCATCAGAGTATCCTCCATTGTTAACACACACCGTAAGACAAAAAGAGTCTTAAAACTAAAAAAAATAAAGAAAATAGCACATTAAACCAACAAACTTGCATTATGTATTTTAACTAAAAACATACTGTTCCAAAATACAAATGTTGCTGATTTTTGCAAGTAGCTAATTAAGTACTTTAATAAACAAACAACTCCAGGTTTCTTAAATTGCTGACCACTAGTAGAACTTCCAAAATACACAGTACTCCCTAATGAAAGGAGGTGCTTAAGAGCTTCAGGCAATGTAGAGATTAAACCAGCACTAATTACTTCACTGCTACCATAATAAGTAAAATTGAGTTTCAATCACCTCAAACCTAATCACGTCAGCACACGTGAAAAAAAAAAAAAATCTACACACAGTGCAGCAAAGCCCTGATAATCAATTCTGACCGTAATCCCTGTGCAATATATTAAAAGCCGAACACTGATTTTTTGTTTGAAAGTCCAAAGTATTTAGCAAAGCAAACAGGACAGCATTAGACAGAGCCGAAAAATTAATTCATAATTCTCATTTTGGTTAAATTCTAATATAACACAATATATGTTTCCATAAATTCAGGAGTGTCTTTCTAGTTTTTATTAGGTAAATGATAGGTAACAACATCATAATTAGGTAAACAGGTAACAACTTCAGCTGTCAAAAGACAAAAACCACTTTCCAACAGCTGGAGTCTCGGTACAATGTTCATATTAAAACATAAACTCGTGAGGGAGACACTTGGCACTTCTTATGTGCATGTGAGCACAAACTTTCTTTAAAAATGCTCCTCTATCCTTCAAAAAGAATTACAGAACCTGGTATAATTTCAGGTATCACTTCCAGCAATAGGAGGTAGGCTTAAAATATATTTCTTAGTTCCAAAAGAATAACAAAGGATGAGGGCAATTTTCTGCAAGAAATTTTCATTCAGTGATTGCCAGTTAACAGGTACTAGGATACTTACATCTCAGTCGGTATTACTAACTAAAAGGTTTTTTATCTGTTAAGACTATTTGAAGAATTGCAAAAGCATTTTTAATAACAAAGCAAATTTATTGTTCTTCACAATAAAAGTTTAATGTTATAAACCTGTGATACAGAAGTTCAAAATTAATGTTCTATGAAAGCATTTAAATGTTCAGTGCCAAAAGAACTCTGTTCCATTTTTTACTGTCTCTTAACCTGCAATGTAATGCTTTTCTGAAGACTAAGTACCCTGCTCCATTTATAAAGCAAAGCAATCGTGCTTTGTCTGTTATTCAATAAGAAGCATATGGATGCCAGAGATGCAGCCTAGAATGTAGCAAACCTCCATCAGGATCTTCTTGACTTTGTGACATGTTCAATTGTTTACAATAAAGAAAATTCTTAAGTGACCGATTTGTGAGAAATACCATTCAACTAGATACAATGTAAGCTCTAGCTAACCTGCAAAGAACATAAGATGTAATTGAAGACTACCATGTAGCAAACAAAAACAATTTCTAATGTTACAATAGACAAAATGCCCTACAGGCTGGTACAATCACAGTACAAAAGCACTCTTCCTGTTTTCTCAAAACAGTTGCTGGAACAGATTCCAAGGGCATCACCTCTGATGCTCCAGTTGTCTCCATATATTAATGCTTTCCATTACTTCCTCCTCCCTCCTTCATAGCTCTCCTCACAAAAAAAGGAAAAAAGAAAAAAGTATTTTTTCCTTACCAATTGTTGTAATGAATCTTTGTGCTTGCTGTTCAGCTGATTCACAAAGCAGCTGACAAGCCAATAGCATTCTATAGGATCCTCCACCATTTCCTCCATTGCTTTAGCAATAGCAAGAAACACTTCATCTTCAGGCTCCTGGAAAACAAAGCCAGAAAAGTTAACTACAAAGAAATACTGGATTATCTGATTTATATTATTATTATATTCCTTTTCCCTGCTATTGGGGAAAACAAACTGGAATCAACATACAGAAAGAGCTGTTCTGATATTCATAAGTGAAACACTGTGCAGCAGCTGCATTATAGCGACAGATACCTGTTAGAATAGAAAAAATAAGACTTGTCTTGCTTTTAAAATCAAAACATAAATCAGGAGTTTGGAACAACTCTGATTCACAGTTCTCAAAAGAGACAGTATCACATCCTAACAAGGCAGCAATAATCCTACTTCTATGCTCCCATATTTATACTGCATAGCAGCAGAATTTTTCACCATATTCCTTGCCAAGGGCCAAACAGGTCCCTCAAACACCTTTGTCATGGATGTTGCAGTTACTAAAAGAAAAAAAAAAAAAAAAAGAAAATGCAGACATGAGCTCTGTGTCTACCTTCAATATACAGAAAATCTTTTGAGATAAACATCTTCCTAGAGACAAGTATCTTTCCCAGGTGATGAGTACCTTATTTCCCAGCAACACATTAAGCATGTAATGGGCACACCACCATCTTTTCTCCAGAGGATAGAGCTTCTTAACAGAAGTACAGGCATGCCTAAACCACAGTTAATGGTATGACTGCACATGCTGTAGATGGAGATAAGCCAACTCTAAACCAACTAGATCTCATACCAACAGGCAACTCAGGAAGTCTTTAATCAGGGAAGATGCACAAGGAAAGGCTCTAGATTTGCCCCGTTTCTTGCAATCTTCCTTATGCAGGCAGTACTGACTACATTAGGAGGCAGGGTAACAACCCAGGTATGTATCCACAGCCTGATCTACTCTAACCATCAGAAGCAGTAAGCTACAGTATCATAGTCTGCTAAATGACTCAAATATTTCAAAATATTTAGACCAATCCAACACCATCTTTATACTCCCACTGCCTCCAGAACAGAATATGTACATTACTATCATGCAATAACCTTGTATAAGATTCAGGGGACAGTGACTGCATTGAAAACAGGCTGGCAGATAAAGAGAGCAAATGCTTCCCACAGCAAAACAAACATAAGTTACAGGACTAGTAACTGTGGATCTGCTAAACACCATGACTATTCAACCCCAGCACACTACTGCTATTAGAGCAGCTAATGCCCTGAGATGCACTGACAAAGCACTTGCTCAGAAAGCAATACTGCTCTAGAAGGAATGAATTCTCAGCCCACTAGGTGATATGCCAAGAAATTTAAATCAAGAAAATTATTACTCTATAGGAAACTTGCAGGGAAGGATGGCCACGTTCCTAGGCAATGAATGGCAAAGGCACAAAAACACTCTCCCTCTCTGACAAGAGAATGCTCTATACTATTGTCCAGTCCAAAAATATTGTATTTTCCATGTCAGTTTTAACTCTTTTTTAAATGATTTTTAATTTTTTTTTTAAGTTCTGATGTCAAATTTCATTATTACATATGAAAAATAACAAAGTAAGCAGGTTTAGACTGAACACGCCTAAATTAAATACAGGATAAAAACCACTTCAGAATGTCCCATGGCTCCTTCCATCACCTTCTCTTTCATGGAGCTTTATACGTAAGATCCACACATTGTTTCTATCATTAGACTCTAGACTTGCCATCAAAACAGACTTGTTTACCACAGAGTACAGGCGTTACCTGACAGAAGCCTGGATCAGTTCAGACTAACAGAAAAAGGAGGTCAGTACATTAAAGTCTAGATCTAAAAACAAATACTTTAACTATATGATGCAATTTGCAATAAATTGCTGCTTATACTGGCTCTGAATTATCCCTGTTCCAGAACATTTAAGAAACTATGAGCTCTAATATGATTATGTCATTTGATTTCAGCGCTACAAAGAATCTCAAGTGTACTAGAGTACAAAACGCCTGAAGCCTAGCAGACAACGTACAGAAAAGAGACTTTAAGGTATAAAATCTTACATAAGTACTTATGGGAAGACAAAGAGAAAAGCACTGAAATGTCTTATTTTATACTAGTACTTATTTTTCATTCACCTTACTTCATCTGTCTACACACATTTGTGGGGCTACTTGCAGTTCAGTTTCTCACAGGTTTACAGTCCCAAGTTAAATAAAATACTATATTTAAAAGACTGTTAAAATGACAACTGACCAATGGAAAAGCAGAGTTTCGAGGCAACTTTCCTGATTCCAGTTGATGTATACGGAGGAAAACATCTACCTGTGGAGTAGAATCATTAATAAAACGAATTACACGAAGAGCATGGTGTATATCCCAGTACTGCTCCTGCCGGAACTTCATCACCAAAGCATGGGATTCATGGTGAGGAGGAATAATTCCTAGGAAAAATAAAAAATAAAAATAACAGAAAAGAAAGATCAGCAACTGTAAAGAGGAAAAGCAGCAGCCAAGCTCTCTTCCCAACAGATTCACCTTAATTCAATTCCTACAGAAAAGCAGGATCTGGCACTGCAGTTTGCTTATAAACCTGGTCAAATAACACAAGCAGAAAAACCCACAAAAGTGGAAGTCAGTGCACCAGAAAAGTGCTTTAGCATTAGATCTATTAAAAATAAAATAAAATTAGATGTTAACTCAGTATAGGAAAAATCTACTCTTGGACTATTGTTTCTCAAGCTCCTCTACATGCAAATGAATGCTCTTTTGTATGCCACATAATGATGCTGATAAGAAATGTCATTGTTGGGATAAATGGAAAATAATTTAATAGGTGCACTCTCCCATTCCAATAAGCTTTAATTTTAAATTGTGAATCTTACTTGTTTACTCCTATTCATAGTTTTTAATACAGCACTAGTTGCATATTTATACCCAGCTTCCATTTACTTTGAAAAGAAAGTGGATGCAGAATGATTTTTGCATACATCAGCTGTTCATGTTCTCAAATTCTACACTTTGTCTGAGATGGCCAGAGAATATATACATGCAATTAACTAATGCAAAGATACTGTACATTCCAGTAATATTTAATTTACGGTTAGATCTCTGCCAGAAAATTCTTTACTCACTGTATTATAGAAATTAATCTTCTCTAAAATAACATTCAGAAGCAAAATCAATCACATAGGTTGAATTAGTTACAGATTAAAACTGAAGAATACCACACAAATACTTTGAAAAGTGGCATTTTTACTTTCTTAGCACAACACAAATATTTTTCTAGTTTCCTAGGAGGAAAAATAAAAAAGGAAAAAAAAAAATCTAAGTAGAGAGGCAGAGAAAAATAAACTTTTTACAATCTCCAAACATGATGCTCAAGGTTTCACTCCCCTTTTCCTTCCCCTCACTCGAGACTCAATCTTGCCATGAACTGATGTTCACAACAAAACTGTCACAGGCTTCAACTTACATACAGCAAAGCAAAAATTGGCCACTTCCATATCACTAGTTGAGCAGAACCTTCTTCATTGTAGAAACCCATGAGAACAAACTATTCTTTAAAAAATCAGTTCAGAAACAGGCTACCTGCTGCTTTTTAAAGAAAAAAAAATATTCCTGCCAACTGTTAAACCATGAAATGGCTGAGTTTTAGTAACAAGCACAACAGGCAGAAAATTATATTTTATTTTCCAACTGCAAACCTGTCTGCATTTCAAAAAGCTGGGACAGAGCAAGACTTTTTTCACATTATGCAGAAACAGAGTCAACATCATGATTTTGTATGTACATACTGCCAGCTGCCTTCCTCAAACACAGAAGACTACCGTAGGCAGACAGAAAAGAAGTTTAAACAGAGGGATTTCTAGAAACCATCATGAGTCATACCTGAACTGGAAGTTAACAGAGACATTGCTGACAATGTGTAACCTGTGACAGCAAGGAGCCTTAGCACATGCCTAAGATGATTTTTCTGACAGGACAGAAGCTCTTCTGTGAAACTATTAACATTATTTAGAGGAGATATAAGACCTCCCATCAGAAATGGACTGGGCTGTTGTTCCAATCATTTAGGGAGAGAGATTTTGCATTGCCATTCTGAGTACCAGCCTTTCTAACATGTGCTAACACCTGAGATGCAGCAGAAGAAAAGTCCTTGTACCTCTCTTCACCCAGGGAGTATACAGAATGACAGAATACATGGCTCAAATTAATCATTCTGGGTTTAAAATACAAAATCCTTTCTAAAAATTATGTAATTTTTCCATACAATTAACTCTGGTGTTTTGTTATCATATGATCAACCTATTTTAAACGGTCACACATACCTCATTGGCTCTGCAGTGAGCTAGAAAAGTTTGACAAAGACTGTATCTTGCTATTATGATTCTGGCTGAAAGATCACAAAATAGTTTGGGTTGGAAGGGACCTTAAAGATCATCTAGTTCCAACCCCCCTGCATGGGCAGGGACACCTCCCACTAGACCAGGTTGCTCACAGCCCCATCCAACCTGGCCTTGAACATTTCCAGGGAGGGGGCATCCACTACTTCCTTGGGCAACCTGTGCCAGTGTCTCACCACCCTCACAGGAAAGAATTTCTTCCTAATGTCTAACCTAAATCCAACCTCTTCCAGTTTAAAGCCGTTCTCCCTTGCCCTGTCACTACATGACCTTGTTAAAGGACCCTCCTCGGCTTTCCTGTAGGCTCTTCAAGTATTGGAAAGCCACTATAAAGTCCTCCCGGAGCCTTCTCTTCTCCAGGCTGAAAAGCCACAACTCTCTCAGCCTGTCTCCATAGCAGAGGTGCTCCATCCCTCTGATCATCTTTGTGCCTCTTCTCTGGATTGGCCTCAAGAGCTCCATGTCCTTCCTTCCTGTGTTGGGTGCTCCAGAGCTGGACAGAGTACTCCAGGTGGTCTTGTACTAAGTCACTTATCCAAACCTCCTACACTATATTTCTTAATAATTATATTCTAAAGGATGCTGACCACTTCACCAGGACCCAGGGTTCAATAATCTTTTTCATCCTAAAATTAGTACTCTAACAGCAGGAGCTTTTACCAAGCAGGGTTACTCTGTTAGTTCAATGAGCAATGCCAAGAACTTCAAGTTTTATAATTAGATCTTGCACGTTCTGTGCACCGTTCATTTACAAACTCTTCAAAAAAAAAAAGAAAAAAAAAAAAAAGAAAAAAAAAAGAAAAAAAGAGAAAAAGGCTTACAAATACAAAAAATCAGGAATATGAAGCCACCATTTTTTTGTAGAAAACTGGAAGGAAAAAAAATAAGAAGAAAAAAATTAAAAGGCTGTTTAAAACTCAACTATAACTTTCTAATATGTTATTCCAAACTTCAGACACTGTAGTGCAATATGGAGAAGAAGGGAAACAAAAGACATTTACTTGAACACTGCTCAATACCGTATCACAGAATTGTTCTGATTGGAAAAGACCTTTAAGATCATTGAGTCCCACCATAACCTAGCTCCACCAACCATTAACCTAACTCTACCAATTCCAGTGCTTAAAATATGCTCCTAAGCACCACATCTATAGGTCTTCTAAACACCACTAGGGATGGAGATTCAGCCACCTCCTTGGGCAGCCTATTCCACTTCTAGATTACCCTTTTACCCTTTTGGTGAAGAAGTTTCTCCTAATAGCTTATCTAAAACTCCCTTGACGTGACTTGAGCCCATTTCCAGCCTAAGATAAACATCCTAAAACAGAAAAACTGTTTTGTAAAATGATCAGTCTGACACAGGAGTCAGCAGTCTTCCTGACTCTCCATCACATGCCAAAATCTTCATAGAAGAGATATATATGTGATCTGTATCATGTATTTTGGACAGCCAAAAGACAAAGAAGCAGGATAGCAAAAGACAGCAGCTTCCAAGCTTCAGACTGGCACTACTGGTCTCTGATGAAACAACATTTCAGGTATCAGCACCCTTCCTGCCCTGGTAATACAAGACTAAGCACGGCAGCCACACTCAAGCTCTTCAAAAGCGGCACACTGCTCCACCACCAGCAGTGTGGTAAACCACATTTCTCTTCCAGACATTCAGTCAGATGATGCACCTTCACACTTTATCTGGCAGTGTTTCTTCTCTACACACACCAACCCTAAGGGAAACTCTCCAGATACCTTGTAAGGGTCAGAACTTGTAAGGGTCCTTCCACAACTCCTTCCATTTCCAAGTGACATGACCTCATATCTAGCAAACGCAACACACTTCACCAGTTACTGCAAAGTCATGAGTACTTTTGAATTAGAATCTGGCTAATGCACTTCAAGGAAAACAGAATTTATTTATGGGGCTTTTTATACTTTCTGGGGATTACCATAGTTTGTCTCTGGCCTTTTAAGTTCTTCAATGGCAAATACCATTTACAGCCAGGAGCAAAACCAGAGGAAACCAAGATTTTATAAAACACAATGCTTCTCTTTAGAATAAATATCCATTGCACACCTTGTCCACTTTTTTTTTTTAAGTTTAATCACAGCTTTACTTCAACTTAATTGCCTGTCATTTTAGGCACAGAACTGAGTATCTTATCAGGTATCAATAACTTATTATAAACCATCTTTCAAAACCATTTTATAAATTTAGTTGGATAGTGTTACAAAGCTCAATATAGAAATACACTCTACTAGGCACACTTCAGCCAAAGTTCTCAACAACTATGCATGGAATATTGTTTTATAATTGTCACTGTACACTCTAGGTGGATACAAAAACACGCTAAATATGTATCAGCAGGCAAAGTAGTACAGAATAATCCGTGTAATTAACTCTCATAAGAAAAAAAAAAACCCACAAAAAAACCCACAAAAATACACCTTCCTAAATAGTCATTTCTACAAAGGATCATAGATGTTATGTTTTATACCTAGGAGCACCTTCCACACCAGTATACGATACATGGATGGGAGAGGAAACCTTTGACTAAATGTGCAAAGCTTCTCAATATCTGTAGAGAAACAAAAAGAGAAGGGAAAAAAAACACAGTAAATTTACATATACTTATAAATAGGTTTGAGCCTCTAATCTAAGTATGACAAATCCTTAGCTGGAGATCAAAACTCTCACTTTCAACATATTATCAGCAAATGCTTTCATCACTCCAGAACATGCCCTATAAACTGCAACCATTTTGAAAAAACACATATTCATTCTCTTGATTTCCAAGAAAACTACCCTAGGTCTCAGCAGAAGTAAACGGTACCATTTTTATAGACATTTTGTAAAAACAATTAAGAGATTTGTTAAAGGGACAACATTGATCTTCTGTTCTGCTAGAGATGTGACACTCCTCAGGGACCACCCGCAGTTACAAAATCTTCATTGTTTTGAGGTTAAATTGAATTAACAGCATGATATGATATATTTTCAGATGAAAATTGTTTTCATTAAAAAAACTTTAAACTTCTTGGGTATAGAGAATGAGAGAAGAAAGAAAATAAACAACCGAGCAGACATATCTTCAACAGTTTTTAAAAATCAGATTTTAAAATCTTTGAAACTCAAAGGACTGCTTGTAATAACTGAAAGATCAGTGGTAAAAAATGCAAAAAAATACATGAGTACTAAGCAAAGCAGCTAAACATTCTCTGTAATTCCCTCCCCAGCCCCAAATCACTGAAGTAATAGAGAAAACAGTGAAATCAACTTGCCCAACCGGTCATCTTTTAACAGAATTTCCAGTGACTTCTTCTCTTCAACTCCACGAAACCCCACTTTTTCATAATACACTGAGCGAAAGTTTCTCTGAGAGTCGTCAGCCATGACTGATTCCCTTTGGAGAAACAGAAATTCCCCTTAAGTGTTACAATAATACATTCCTGTTGCATCGAAGTAAAATACTATTACAGACTGATAAAAGTTGACTGCTTATGTCTCTATAGTATCAAAAAACCCAACAGAATATCAGCATTTTCCAAGGTTTTTTTTCAGACAATGACAAAAATAACTGGATCCAAACAAGGTCTAAAGATGCTCAATTTCCAAACAAAATAAAGGGATTTTAAATTTTTTTTTTAATTTTTTATTCCTGTGGTATACTACAGGACTTTTCAAAAAGTTTTAAAAACAGAAGCTGGAGATACATTTCAGTCTTTTACGTGACATGACATACTTCAAAACCAATATAAAAAATACAAGTAAGAGTCTGACAAAATTTTGGCTACAGAAACTCAAGTACAACTGTTACCCCAGAAAGTAAAATCATCAGGATTCATACTCACCAGACAAGGTAATCAGTAGCAAAGTCAAGCCAGTGGTGGCCTCGGCAGCACAGACGTGACAGGAAAAAATAAGGCTAGGTATGTAGGTTTGTTCTTCAGTTGCAGATTCAAATTAAATGTTCACACGGTTGCCATGTGCGGTATCAGCCACAGATCTGAACTTGCTATACCAGTGCTAAAAAATGTCCCGTATCTATACTGAGAAAAATGGTAAATTTCAGTGAGTACTTTGTATCAGAACAAATGTAATTGATATTTCAATTCAGTTCAGCCTTCTAAGTATCAATTCCCTCTCTTTTGGAGGCTTGCAAATACACGAAAGTTCTGTTTTGTAACCAAAAGAATTAAAAAGAAACAGCTTTTAAACCTAGTGAAAGCAGCAAAATTTGGATTAAAATAATTTGAATAAGAAGCAATGGATGAATTATGCACTGAAAATCTTTTTCAGTTATTTTTTTCTTCTCCTTGCTGAACCAAAGCACACAGCAGCAGCAAAGCAGATATTTATAAATGTGTATTTGCAGATATAAAAAAAGGTCACGATTTTGCAAACAACGGCAATATTTAAATGTGTACATCCACTAGGCCTATTTGTGTTTAAAGTCGATTTTTAGCACTCTGCGTGATCAGGGCCAAGATCAGCCAGTAAAATATAAAGCAGCAAAGGACTGAGTTAGTACTTTCTCAGCTCGGTCAACTACTATCTCAAAACCAGAGAAAAAAATATTCATAAAATATTTATATTATATATAAATATTTATAAAATATTTGTATTACTCGCAAGAGCATGATATTTATGTATTCTGCATTTAAGGGTGCAGTGATCAGAGTGTTTACGATTTAAAATGCAACCATATCTAAAAGCAGGCTTATGATGATAGAGACATTCAACTGTATCTAAAACACCTGAATTTTTTGAAACCCGAATGTAACATGTGCTATTTAGAAAACATTTAGCCCGGGCCATTTGTGGAAGGCTGACAGTGGAGTCACAGCACAGGAACAGTTCGTATCATTTGAAAATTAACAGCGTTATCTACGAGAAAGGCACGCTATTTTAACAATTTTTAACTATCACTCTACCCGCAGTATTTTTTATTTACTCATGGGAATAAGCGAGGAGCATTGCTTCCTCCCTCTGGATTAAGCTGCATTTTCACGTTAGGGAAATAACCAATGTTCCAACCTTTACCCGTATTATCCATAAACCGGAAAAAGCAAGGGGGGAAAACAAACCCTTAGCCAGGCGTTTGGAAGCGCTCCGGATAAAAAAAAAACAGAGGGCAATTAACTCCTCCTGCCTTCCAAGCCCAACGCCGTTTCGGCCCGCACGGGGGCCTTCCCGCCGTCCCGCCCTTCGGGGCTGCAACACGGCTCTTTTGTCACATTCCCGAAGGAAAAGCCGGACACGGCTGGTCACAGGGATCACCGACGGGATCACCGACGGGACCACCCACCCCCCGGCACCCGGGCCGCTGACGGCCACCCCCTCTCCCCACAGCCCCCTCCCACGGGCGAGGCAGGGAGAGGGGGACACCCCCTCACCCACCAGCCCCCCCCCCCGCACCCTCCTGCCCGCCCACACACCACGCGCTGGGGGGGAGGGGGGGGGGCGGGCCAGGCTGGGCGGGGGGGGGGGGCTTGCGGAGGGACAGCGGGGCTGGGGGGGGGGGGGAGTCGGGTCACCTACCAAGCCCGGGACAGAGCCGCGCCGGGAGACAAGGCGGGGGGCAGAGGGGGCGGGTGCCACGCCCGGCGCCCCCCGCCAGCACCGGGACCTCCCCCTCCCCCCCCCACGCCCCAGCCCGGCAGACGGCGGCGGCGGCGGCGGCGGCGGCCTCGGCGCGCGGGCTCGGGCGCATGCGCAGGGCCCGCCCCGCCCGGGCGGCGGCGACAGCGGCGCGGGGGGGGCGGGGTCCCAGCAACGGTCGGGTCCCAGCAACGGCCGGGTCCCCCGCGCCCGCGCCCAGGGGCGGGTCGGGTCGGGTCGGGTCGGGGGGCGGCTGGGGTTCGGCGGGAGGTGGGCAGCTCCCCGGTGACAGCACAGGGGGCGGGGGGGGCTTTACTGGCCCGGAATCGCCTTCAGGCGGGTGGGTGTGTTTTCCAGAGCCGAGACGGGGCTCGCTCTCGCGCGTGCGCCGAGTAGGGGATGCTGAGATTCCCGAAACTCGACACACGGGGTCTCGGCCTCGCTGTCCGAAGCCAGCACTCCCAAGAAACAAAAAAACCAACCTGTGCTCCCGCAGCCACGGTCCTGTGCCGGTCCCACAGGAGCCGGCGTTAGGGCTTCCCCAGGGTCTGCCCTGCAGCCTCAGTTCCTCAGCCGTGGAGAGCGCCACAGGGCTTTTGTGTGTGTTTGTATGGGTTTGTACGTATTTCGTGACTTTTCAGCGCTGCCGTCTCATGAAGGCTGTGTAGCTCAGGCTACAACCGGTAAGCGTCTCTCGCCCTTGTTCCCTCTCCTTTCCCTGCAAGGGGCGGGAAGGGGGTTAGCAGAGAGGAATCTGTTGCTCGTGTCATTGCCAGCCCAGCATGAAGCCCTGACAACTCGACAGTTGCTTCCAATAGGAGCTGAGTTTCCAGCTCATGCTGCCTTTCCGGGAGCAGCAACTTGAACAAGACCATCGTAAGACCGAGGGATAGCGGACACTAAGGTCTCAGAACACTAGAGCTCCCCCGAGACAGCTTCCTGCGTTAAGCTGCCTATTTTCAAACGCTCGGAACATCCCCCCCCCCCGCCCCGTGTTTGAACCTTGCCCCACGCTTTTTCAACTTTTCACCCCCTTGCTGCATGGCAGCGCTTTTGTGGATCCCAGGTCACCCAGGAGTGGTTTTGCCGAGGCAGTGCGAGGCCTGGGAAACACGCCTCCTGAAGGAATTCTCTGCAGCAGCAGGTGGCAGGCTGCTGCCGTTGTTTGCAGCGTGTCCCGCCTTCACCTCAGGTACGCCTTTCATCCATAGAAGGCACTGGTCTGTGGATGGGATCTGGTTGGTGCTGCTGCGAGCTAACCAGTACCACAAGGTTCAGAAAAACAGCTGTTGAAATCCAGTCAAACCTCTAGCATTTTAGATTTTGATCATGCATTTTAGGCCTTGTCAAGCATTACTTAGCTATTGAGGTGCTCTCATGAAAGGCTGAAGGTAGCACAATTTGTTTTTGCACTAATTCATAGTGCAGCAGATTCAGAAATATTTTGAGTACTTGAGCTATTAGGCACTGTGCCATGGATTTGCATTACAGTAATGTCAACAATTACGTCATCGCTAAAAGTTCTTAAACAAAATTAGTCTGAAATATTTAGCTGCATAAAACTATAGCATTAAATAAAAAAACCCTACCCTGAAAAGCAATGAAATTAATGCACTTCCCCTTCCTAAGTTTCTAAACCCTACATATAAAAAGCCTCTTAATCATGTTACTTACACACACAGATTTTCTTAATGGTGTCTGTAGACAGTTTCTAACATATAGATAATATGTTATAGTAGGATCCCAACCAAAGCCAATTGTAAATATGACTGCTGGCATTATATTTAGGTCAGTGGGACATCACAGAGTGTTAGGGGCTGGAAGGGACCTCTGGAGATCATCAAGTCCAACCCCCCTGTCACAGCAGGACCACCACAGAATCTAGGGCAGGTCACACAGAAACACATCCAGACAGGTCTTGAAAGTCTCCAGAGAAGGAGACTCCACAGCCTCTCTGGGCAGCCTGTTCCAGTGCTCCATAACCCTTACAGTAGGGAAGTCTTTCCTCACATTGAGGTGGAACTTCTGTACTCTAGTTTGCATCTATTGTCCCTGGTCCTATCACAGGGCACAACTGAAAAGAGATTCGCCCTTCCAGCTTGACACCCACCGTTCAGATATTTACGTAAATTAATAAGATCCCTTCTCAGTCCTCTCTTCACTAGACTAAACAGCCCCAGGTCTCTCAGCCTTTTCTCATAAGGCAGGTGTTCCAGTCCCTTAATCATCCTGGTAGCCTCCTGATAGCCTCTCAAGTAAATCCCTGTCCCTCTTGAACTGGGGAGCCCAGAACTGGAGACAATACTCCAGGTGTGGCCTCATCAGGGCAGAGGGGGAGAAGAACCTCCCTCGACCTGCTGGACACAAACTTCTTGATGCTCCACAGGATACCATTGGCCTTCTTGGCCACATGACTGTCACATGGATAACTTGTTGTCCACCAGGACTCCAAGGTCCTTCTCCACAGAGCTGCTTACTAGCAGGTCAACCCCTAACCGGTACTGGTGCATCTTATTATTCCTCCCCCAGTGCAAGGATGCTGCACTTGCTCTTGTTGAACCTCATTAGGTTCCTCTTTGCCCAGCTCTCCAGTCTGTCCAAATCTTGCTGAATGGCTGCACAGCCTTCAGGTGAATCAGCCAGTCCTCGAAGTAAACTTGCTGAGGATACACTCTGTCCCCCCATCGGGGTCATTGATGAAGGTGGTGAACAGGACTGGGCCCAGCCCTGATCCATGGGGGTCTCCAGCTGGACTCTGCACCCTTGATCCCCACCCTCTGGGCTCTATTGTTTAGCCGGTTCTTAATCCATCTCACTGTCCACTTTTCTCCCCCACACTTCCTGAGTTTGCTCTCAAGGATGTTACCGGAGATAGTGTCAAAAGCCTTGCTAAGGCCAAGGCAGACAACACCCACTGCTCTCCCTGCATCTACCCACTCAGTCACACCATTATAGAAGGCTATTGGGTTAGGCAAACAGGATTTCCCTTTGATGTATCCATGCTGGTGTATCCATCCTGATGGCCTTCTGCTCTTCCATGTGCTTAGAGATGATCTCCAGAATGAGCCACTCCATCGCTTTTCCAGGGATGGAGGTGAGGCTGACGGGTCTGTAGTTTCCTGCATCTTCCTTCTTGCCCTTTTTGAAGGCTGGAGTGACATGGGCTTTCATCCAGTCCTCAGGCACCTCTCCTGTTTGCCATGGTCTTTCAAAAATTATGGAGAGGGGTAGAGCAACACCAACCAGCTCTCTCAGCACACGTGGGTGCACCCCACTGGGGACCAGGGATCTGTGTATGTTCAGTTTACCCAACTGACCTCTAACCCAATCCTCACTGGCCAGAGGAGAGTCTGCCTTCCTCCAGGCTTTCTCTCTTACATCCAGGGTCCGGGATTCACGAGGGCTGGTCTTAGGAGTAAAGACTGAAGCAAAGAAGGTATCCAGTAACTCTGCCTTCTCTGCATCCTCTGTCACCAGGGCTGCCACCTCATTCAGCAGTGGGCCCACATTTTCCCTAGTCTTCCTTTTACTACTGATGTATTTGAAGCAGCAATGAATTAAATTAATTAAATAATTTAAATTGAGACTTTTCAAAACATAAATGAAATTAAAAGCCTAGGTTGGGCATGAACTGCTAATGACTTACTTTAACATGCTTATTTCTTTATCACTGCCCTTTTATATCTGCCTGCACTGAAAGTGGCTAAATGACTCTACATGCTGTCAATCAGTGTTGCAAAGCACACAGGCGACTCACTGCATAAGTATTTCCTTTAGGAAATTTTACATTTTCATAAACCAAATAAGGATCTCGTTTTTCTTTGCCTAGGATATAAAGTCTCTTCATTGCTATTGATGGAATCTCTTTCTTGCTACTATAAGTGAAAGCAGATTTCATCATGAATAGCTGCAGGTGTCAATCAGCCAAGTGAAGGCCTGTGTTTATAATGAAACTGATTGATTAATACATCATTAATCAATAATATCTTCCTAGGCATCTGTCTGAACCATGATAACCTGAACATTGAATTTTTTAAACTGCAATAACATCAGAAAAGGTAGCAAACACAAAAGATAAACGGGAAACAGGTTTGGAATTGGCTTGGGATTATCTCAGATAGCAGAGCCAAAGTAACTAGTACCCTGCTAGCACACTGCGTCTCTTATCTGTGACTTGGAGTATTTCTGTGTTTGCATTTTGTATTGACATGTTTATATCACATAAGTGAATTACTCCTTTACACACAAAGACACCTGAGAAGGACTCCAAACAACAAAGAACATTGCTAATGTTTTTTATTGCAAAAAGTGAATGGCATTATGTCCTTAGCTCTTCCTGAAAAGCAATGCTTTTGCTATTAAGGGTGGAATAATTTTATGGATGTGATGTGCTGCTGAGGATTACAGCTCCTGGAAAGCCTCTAGGGTTTCAATCTCTCCTGTATGACTGATGTATCAGTGGAATTACAGCTGATTATTGGAAGCACACCTTGGTATGTGACTTTACCAAAAGCAGGTGAAAATGCAAAGCAGTGGGATGTTGATTTTACGCATCATGGAGAGCCGTATTTACATGGTATTATAACACATGTAACATACAAAAAAATACATGTGGTTTTCAGGTAATTTTCATCTGCTCTGAAGTGACTAAGATGTACTTCATATTTTTTGTAAAGGCACTTGTCTAGTAATATCTTCGCAGCGTATCAAAACCAGCGTATACTTTCAGCCTGCTAATGCACTGTCTTTTGTTCCTATCGCAATACGAAGTGATTGATGTTCAGGAAAGGAGTTACAAGTTTGGTCATTTCAGCTTTTTCTAAGATACTATCTCCTGTTTTCTCCAAAGCATGAATAGTTCAATAGTTCCAGATGGTGAGTAGGGCTGTGTTAATGGAAAGGGCAGTTTACTTCTACATTCACATAACCTTCTCATTATTAATATCAATGGATCTAGAAAAGCTTGGCCCCGTTTCCTGGCCAAAACAGCATCACTCTGCTGTTTATATTCTACCTGAGAGAAGAATGCAAGTGTTGCAGTTCACAACTTAATCCCTTGTTGAAGTGAGATGGAAAAAAACTCTGTGGTAATAAAAATATCGTAGAACTGTTTGGCAGCAAAAGGGAATTGAGTCTTTTTATTTTAGCATGGCAGCAGAACAGACAGGTCTGTCTCCAAGCAAACCAAACACTGTCTCTGTAATCATAAATACACATCATCAGATGACAGCAAGGAAAAGGCTCATGGAGCTGAAAACAGGGCAAGGAGCAGCTGATCTGAGTTCAGATGTGTCCTACTCTGTTTTCTCACCCTGCTAGAGAATAAGAGCAGAAGTGACATGGTTTTGTCTACAGAAACTGCAAGGCAAGTATGAAGAAAATAACAAATTGCAGTTGCTTGCTCCAAACATAAAGAAAATAAGGGTTTGTTTTAAGGTTATGTTGGTGATTTTTCATTATAATGTCTTCTGGGTTTTAGTCATAACCTCAATTTGTTGCTTAACCTCTGATATAAATTCTGCCTGCCCTAATTACTCTTCTACCAACCTGATTAGTAGCTGCATTAAGGATAAGATTGATGGTTTTGTCTGAAAAAGGGTTGCGAGTTTTTAAATAGCACCAAAAACATGTTTTGTGCTGTCAGTGAGCATGGTGCATTTGGGGCATGACACAATAATTAATAAATAGCCCCAAATAATCTTATCTCAGTTTTGTTACTCCTTAATTGAGAAGTGACAACGAGGTGACAATGAGACAAAGACTGGTCAGTTTAGGAACAATGGGAAAATTAAATTGTATACCTTGCTATGTAGAAAACTGTCTGGATGGCTGGGCCCACAGAGTGGTGGTGAATGGAGTTACATCCAGCTGGCAGCCAGTCACCGGTGGTGTTGCCCAGGGCTCAGTACTGGGGCCAGTTTTGTTTAATGTTTTTATCAATGGTCTGGATGAGGGGCTTGAGTACACCCTCAGTAAGCTTGCAGATGACACCAAGCTGGGTGGGAGTGTTGATCTGCCTGAGGGCAGGAAGGCTCTGCAGAGGGACCTGGACAGGCTGGATTGAAGGGCTGAGGCCAATTGTGTGAGAATAAACAAGGCCAAGTGCTGGGTTCTGCCCTTGGGTCACAACAACCCTAGGCAGCACAACTGGCTTGGGGAAGAGTGGCTGGAAAGCTGCCCAAAGGAAAAGACCTGGGGTGTTGGTCAACAGCTGGCTGAACATGAGCCAGCAGTGTGCCAAGGTGGCCAAGAAGGCCAACACCATCCTGGCCTGCATCAGGAATAGTGTGGCCAACAGGACTAGGGAAGTGATTGTTCCCCTGCACTTGGCACTAGTGAGGCCACACCTTGAGTCCTGTGTTCAGTTCTGGGCCCCTCACTGCAAGGACACTGAGGTGCGGGAGTGTGTCCAGAGAAGGGCAATGAAGCCCTTGAAGGGTGTGGAGAAAAGTCTTGCGAGGAGAGGCTGAGGGAACTGGGGTTGTTTAGCCTCAAGAAGAGGAGGCTGAGGGGAGACATTACTGCTCTCTACAACTACCTGTAAAGAGGTTGTAGCAAGGTGGGGGTCAGTTTCTTTTTCCAAGCAACAAGCATTAGAACAAGAGCAAATGGCTTCAAGTTGCACCAGAGGAGGTTTAGACTGGGTGTTAGGAAGAATTTGCTTAATAAAATGGTTGTCAGAGAGTGGAACAGGCTGCCCAGTGAGTAGTCGAGTCACCATCCCTGGAGGTATTTAAGTGACGTGTAGATGTGATGCCTGGGGACATAGTTTAGTGGTGGATTTGCTAGTCTTCTAGATTAATGGTTGGACTTCATGATATTAAAGGTATTTTCCAATCAAAACAATTCTATAATTCTGTGATTCCGTGTCCTTGAGTATCCTAATCAAGAGATTTGATATATGGATGAAGTATAGTTATTGTGATCACTATATTTGGTTAGAGACACAGCAAAAATTGTGGCAATATGCAAGGATCTGCTCTAAAATGAGAAAGCAAGTAGGAATTGGGAACAGATTTTCATCTTTGCAATATTTCTCCTTTTATCAGAGCCACAGATGTGCCCAGAAGCTAATTCAAGGTCAGAAGCTGTATATTGTAGTTAGATTCTGTATCCCTCACTCAACCAAGTATCCTGAAAACTTTAGGGCCTATGCAAACTGCACAGTGCAGTGGACTGAAGGAGGAGTTGCAAAGGATTTTACTCCTCTTGAATCCTGTGACCCAGGATGGAGATGAGGATGGTTTGTTTCAGTTCCTGGGTATATTTGAATCAGACATTCTCTGAAGCGAGCCTAGCTGAGCCAGAGTTGCAAGGCCTTGCTTCAACATCCAGGACTGCGGAAGCCAAGGAGGCATTGCTCTCACCATTGCCACCCTTCTCGGCCAGGACTTGTGGTGAAAATGGCACCTGGCTAGCTCCTTGCACATTTGGCCACGGACATGAGTTCACAGCTCCAGTCTGCTCCCTAGGCTCAAAGGCAAGAGTCTCACCCAGTGGCTTCACTGAGACCACTAATTTATGGGTGAAAGCATCAGACCCAACCAAGCACTTATACCTCCAAAGAATAATTTGTCACTTAATCACCTCATTTCAGAAAGACTGCCTACCAAGGGGGAGGGGAGCCTTGTAGACAAGCAGGCTTTTGATCTCAGTGGAGCTCAGAGGGCTTTGCTGGCGCATTCATTTAAGGGATTGAGCAGCAACTAATTAATGACTCTAAATTATATCAGTCGTGGTTTGGAGGCTTGTTCTAATACATGAAGACAAGCTGTTAAACTGTAATGGTGGACTGATGTTTATTTTGTCATAGGACAAAGCAGTCTCCACCTCTCTCCTGCTTGTGATTTTCTGACAGCTTTCTAGGTCTGCACTCACGGAGTTGTAAAAGGTACTGGCAATGTCCTGCTTTCTGGTTGTTGCTGTACAGAATAATGAAAGCTGTAAAAATCACAGAACAATTTATCCCATTAATTTCCAAATTACACAAGGATGATTATAATCTGCCTCTCCAGGTAATGATTTGCAGCCATTACCATTGAGAACTTGCTGGTGTGAACTGAAAGGAATGTTCTTTGAAGGGTTCTGGACCAGAAATCCTTGCCAAACTGATCGGTGTGAACTACAGGCTGCAGGCAAATATACTCATCTAACATCCTCTCTTGAAACACACAGCAGAACAGTAGTTTTGTGCTGACTTGGATTTTTTCAGGCTGATTGGTTATTTTAGTGATTTTCTGGTCAGGAAATAGATCTGATGCTAATTTTATCAGCTTGGTTTTAAAATCAATGCATGGAGCGTGCAGTGTCTCTCACCTTCCCCTCCATAGATAAAATTCCACAAAATGCATTCACTTAGAGAAAGCTGTTGGTACTGGCTTTAGTGTTGCTAGCACTTTTCTAAATGGATTAATTTGAACTTAGACTGTGCAGACAACACTGGCTTATTGGGCATTCACGTACCACAGCAGCGTATTAGGCATCAATTATATATGACTAGTTATATTAATTACAATTAATGAGAATTATATTATGCTTAAGAACTATTTAAAGGCATCTAGAATTTAAAGCAGCAGGATTTAGTACCTGGCGGTCCTGGACTTGCTCTGCATGGCCTTGGGCATCATGGTTTGCCATTCTGTCTCTAGTTTTTCAAAAGACAAAGTGAAGGTAATGGTATGTACCTCCTTTGTACAGGAAATGAGATACTGTTATAAACAGAAATATCACTAGATATAAATCAAAATAACAGCATGTAATTTCAAATCTTCCAGCACTGCAGTTTTTAAATCCTTTTTAAATGCTAAATAAATGTCCTGGTTTGGTGGTTTTTTTGGTAGCAGGGGAAGGGCCACAGGAGTGGCTCTGCTAAGAAGCTGAGAAGCTCCCCCTGCTCCAAAACCCAGACAAAGAACCATCGGAGAGACAATAGATGTGCCTCAGCGATTAACATACAAAAGACTCAACATAACACCTGAGCAGAGAAGCACTTAGGGAAGAAGAGCTGTGCTGGAGGATGAGAAGGTGCTGTGGAAGGAGAGCAGTGCTGGTGGTTGATGAGAAAGAAGGGGAAGAAGGTGCCCAAGCAGAAGTTTCCCGGCAACCCATGGTGAGACGGCAGCTGTCCCCCTGCACTCATGGAGGAACATGGTGGAACATTCCCAGAAGGTGCCAGGAGGGGTGAACTTGGCCAGTGGACTTGGATTTTGTGGCCAGAGGATTTGCTGCCAGTGGACTCTGATTGTGCAGCTGTGGAAGACCCCAGCGCCAGGGGAGGTGGCTGTTCCCGAAGCAGCCTGTGACTCTGTGGGAAGCCCAGGCTGGAGCAGCTCCGGACCTCGTGGGAAGGACTCATGAAGGAGAGGTTGGTGGAGGACTCTCTGCCATGGGAGGGACCCCGTGGGGAAGCAGGGCGGGACTGTAAGAAATCCTTCTTCCTGAGGAGGAAGGAGCAGCAGGAACCACCAGCCTGTGAACTGACTCTAAACCCCATCCCCTGTCCCCCTGTGCCGCTGGGGGGAAGGAGGGAGAGAAACCAGGAACAAAGGGATTTGGGCCCAGGAAGAAGGGACTGGAGCAAGAAATGTCTATCATCTTAGATAGGGTCTCTCTGACAGTGACATTTTGAGTGATGGGTTCCGTCACTGGGAGAGGGTAAATCTAAAAATCCAAGTAGGAAATTCAGAGAAAAGAGAAATTCATTAGAGAGTGATCTCACCAACTTCCCCTCTGCCTCCACATTGCCAGCTGTGAAATGGGAATAATCACAACAGCTCATTTTTTTGGGATTTATTAATCTTTATAAAGACTTCATAGGGGTGAAGCAGTACAAAGTTTGCTAAATGTGGGTGGGTAGTTGTGAGCTTTGTCTAATCATAGAATGTCTTGGGTTGGAAGGGACGTCTAAAGGTTATCTAGTCCAACCCCCCTACAATAAGCAGGGACATCTCACACTAGAACAGACTGCTCAGAGCTCCATCAAGCCTGACCCTGAATGTCTCCCGGGATGGGCCCCCCACCACCTCTAGGCAACCCGTTCCAGTGATCCACCATCCTCCTAGTAAAGGACTTTTTCCTAATTTCCAACCTAAATCTGCCCTTCTCTAGCTTGAAACCATTACCCCTTGTCCTATCATTGTATACCCTTGTGAACAGGTCTTCCCCAGCCTTCTTATAGGCTCCTTTCATGTATGGGAAGGTTGCTATCAGGTCCCCCCAGAGTCTTCTCTTCTTCAGGCTGAACAACCCCAGCTCCCTCAGCCTGTCTTCACAAGAGAGGTGCTCCAGCCCTCAGATCATTTTCATTGCCCTCCTCTGGACATGCTCCAACAGGTCCATGTCCTTCTTGTGTTGGGGGCTCCAGAACTTGATGCTGTACTCCAGGTGAGATCTCACCAGAGCAGGGTAGAGGGGCAGAACCATCTCTCTCCATCTGCTGGCCAGGCTTCATTTGATGCATGCAGCCCAGGATGCAGTTGGCCTTCTGGGCTGCAACTGCACATTGGTGGCTCATGTCCAGATTTTTACCCACTAGTACCCCCAGGTCTTTTTCCACAGGGCAGCTCTCTAGCATGTCTTCCCCCAGCCTGTATGGATAGCTCTGGTTGCCCTGGCCCAGGTGCAGGACCCTGCACTCAGTCTTGTTGAACCTCATGAGGTTCACCTGGGCCCACTTCTCCAGCTTGTCCAGGTCCCTCTGGATGGCCTCCTGTCCCTCTGACATATCAACTGCACCACCCAGCTTGATGTCATCAGCAAACTTGCTGAGGGTGCTCTCAATGCCACTGTCAATATAATTAATGAAGATATTAAACAACACTGGTCCCAGCATGGGCCCCGGAGGGATACCACTTGTCACTGATTTCCGTCTGGATATTGAGCCCTTGACCACTACCCTCTGGATGTGACCATCCAGCCAATTCCTTATTCACTGAACAGTCCACCCATCAAACCCATCTCTCTTCAACTTAGAGAGAAGGATGTTGTGGGGGACTGTGCCTTGCAGAAGTCCAGATAGATGACATCCATAGGTCTTCCCTTGTGCACTGATGCAGTTACTCTATTGTAGAAAGCCACTAGGCTGGTCAGGCAGGATTTGCCCCTAGTAATCAGCAAGTGTCTCAGTCCCTCCTTCTCCATAGAGGCCCTGTGCCTGCTGTAGGCCTAGACAACAGGAATTACTCCCAGCTAGCAAGGTCGGTGGCTGAAAGGGCAGTGTCCCCCAGGACATTGTTTCTGCTGTCATAGCACTGCAAGCCAACAGCATTGAAGTGTGAAAGGGAAAAAGTCCATTTTAACAACAAATGTTGTGCTGAAACAGTTCAGCCCAGTTTATACTCACACTGGGACAGAGAGAGGCATGTTTTTAAGACACTAGTTTTGCAATACCAATATCCTTCCACTCTGCCAATCAGTTCTCAACTCTCAGCTCCATCCATAGCAGCAGAGGAAGTGCCCAGGACCTCCCTTTGCCACCAAGGCCAATTGGCACAGAATGGCCATGGCCCTATTAATTTCATAATCCGTGAAAGAGGGTGGTTACAAGCAGCTTGCTTAGTGGGAATAGTCTCTGCTGCATGCTAACTTCCTAACTGTGCCACAGAAATTATATAGAGGAATATATGTTAATATAAGCCAAAAATCATGTTTGGGACATTTCTGTCAGCTTAACAGGATGAATTGTCAGCACCTAGGGGCACTCCTGGTTCTTGTGAACCTGCTCGTTATCCTGGTCCTGATTTTCACTCTCTGATTATTTCCTTCTTGAGCTGGACAGCCTCTCACATTAGTGGTATAAATCCTCTTTTAATCACAAAAACTTCCAGAAGGTACAACACCTAGCACCACTGAAAAGAACTTAATCAAAATCTAACAATTTAGGGGAAAAAGCCTAAGAACACGTGTTTTGCTACAAGGCAAGCTCCATTTCCAACTATTTCTGCCTTCTCACAGTGTGAAACTCAAGTCTGAGATTTTCCAGGATTGGCTGAAATGCTGTGGAAATACTTACTTGCCCAAGTGACAAAGCTGGTTACATTCAGAGGCTGTCATCATTGCCTGGATGGGATATGATAATTTCTGTAAAGGTCTTTAGTCTACAAGGTGTGATTAACTGCAAAAGGCAGAGTTACTAAAACAGATTGGAGCAGACTCTGAAAGGCTTCTTTGAGAATCTATCTATCTATCTATCTATCTATCTATCTATCTATCTATCTATCTATCTATATCTATCTATCTATCTATCTATCTATCTATCTATCTATCTATCTATCTATCTATCTATCTATCATCTATATCTCACTTCTATGCCTGGAGGAGGGGGCCTCCAGTTTCTCAAACATTTGCTTGCATGTGTACCCTTTTGTATGGAAATACAGAACTTAAAATAGTTTTCCTCTATCCATTCTCTTTCAGTCCTCTTTGTATTTCTGCAGTTACTCTACCAACTCTTTGATGTGATGAAAAAAGCACATTTCTTTCAGTCAGCAGACCTGGTTTCTATTTACATTCTGCTATTAAAGTGATCTGACATAAATTGCTGTCGACAATGACTCAGATCAGGGAACTGATCTGCCTGAAAACTGACCTAGTAAAAAAACAGTGTTGTTAATTTTCAGCTAAATCCAATCATGTTACCCAGGTGGCTGCACACATGCTCCTCAGTGCCAGTACCTGGGGAAGGCAGGAACAAGAAGCTGGGGACAAGAGTAGGGACTGGTGATATGTGCTTGTCAGCAGCCCTGCCCCATCACTCTGCAGCGGCTCTGGGAGCTGCAATTATTCATTTTAAAGCAAAGATGAGGTGCCACATCAAGATTTGGGGTGCTAAATACTCCAGATGGAGCACTCCCAAGTAGAAAATGTATTTAAAAAGGCAACGTATACTGGAGATGGGTATTAGCTGGTACTAGGCTAGTGCTGTGGGACAGGTGACAGGTCTGGTGACTCCCAGGGCTGCCTGCTGGGGACGTGTGATGGAAATTTCCTCCTTCCATGCAGTGTGATGGCTGCATAAGTGACCAGCACGTGGGCTGGCCAGGCAAGAGGCACCTGGGTGCTGCTGGGCTGCAGTGGCCATTCCCCCAGCCTCCAGCCCCAGGAAAGGCTGCTCATGGAAGAGCCACACCGTCTCACCCTTATTTGAGCTGCTCTGGAGTATTGTATGGGGCAGAAAGCCCTGTTCTGTGCACTCACGTATGGCCACTCTGAAATGTGAGCTTTCTGCTGGCACTGCAGCCACACAAAGAGCTCTGCAGCTTTCCAACACCTGACAGCAATCAGTAACAAAGGCATTAAGTGCGTCTTCTCTTGGGCGCAGCAGCACTTCTTAATAACCCCTGCCCCAGCAAGCTCTTAATTCCTGAAGAGAACAATGCAATGCATTTAACCTTCTTCTGATTAATATTTATGGCTACAAGCCACCCATTGTTTTTACTACATAGCTGCTAGTCAGCAGGGGCTCCAGAAAACAGCAGAACAAGCCAGGAGAGCTATGGAAGCCTTGGTTCCTCAAAAATTATGGAAAATGGCAAGAGGTTTTCCCCCTTACCCACATTTTTGCAGTCTGTTTTGGGTTCACAAATTTACACTTAAGCGGCTCACTGTGCTGACCCACGTTTGAAAATGTTTACCTTAGCATTTACGTAGCCTCATTAATGTGGAATGGTTATACTCACTCTTGCACTTACCTATACAGTTATATATTGTGTGCTGTTAACTGTGTGCTAATAATCCCACTATCACTGACACTCTTTTGCAGTAATTGCTCCCCTAGGTGCTGTTTTCCAAAGATTTCTGTTTAAACCTTTGAAATGGAAGTAAGCCTTGTTTTACTATGAAGTTGATGGGAAAGGATGTACCATAAAAGTTGGTCCTGTTTTATTTCAGTGCCTAATTGATTAGCTGGACACAGTGATCTGGAAACCTGAGCAAGATTATACTATGTTTACTCATGAGGGCAAGGCAAACATTAAAATGTAATTCCTGAAGATCTGAGCACTGATTCTTGCTTTGTTCTTTTCTCCTCTTCAGTCTAAGAGAATAATGTGTATTAAAACTGATAAAAACGTGGTTTATGTGTATATAAACATTGGTAATCTTCAAAGTATGGTAACTGCAATGTTAAGTAGGAGAAATCACTAACATGATGAATTTCTAAGATGAAGTAAATGCTATACTCACTCTCTAAATATATATATATATATATACACACACACAAAAATACACAGTTCAGTTCAAAGGATAGTGTGATCTGAGGAGGTGTGCATTGTAAGTGAGGATGATTTCCCATCCCCTCACAGATTTGTGCCTCAAATTTGCTGTACCTTCATAGTGCCTAGGAAATGAGTGAGCACTGACATGAGTAGAATCCAACATCTTTCTGTGTGCCCTGCTGTAAAACAGAAAAAGCAGTTTAGGAAATCTTCTATCCTTTTTACAAATCCTTCCCAGAGGCAATAAATCTTTCCTCAGAGGCTAGATTTTTCCACAGATTTGTACTATTTTTTGCTTCATACTCAAGTGAGGTTTTCTCCAACATCAGAGGGGCTGGAGTAGCAAGCTCCTTACTAGGTTGATGAGACACCCACACACAAGGGAGAAAAGGAACACTGGGGTAAAAGGAAAGACTTGACTGCTCCTGGTGGATGGGAGCAAGGATTGGGTAGGCATGAGGAAATCACTGGAGGATGCTGAGGACCGTGAGGGCACAGGCATCCTAGGACACTGATGGGGAGGTAGGAGGAGGATCTCCAGGCTGTGCTGGAGAAAGAAAGAGAGGAAGGATCCAGGAGAAAAAAAAAGACCAGGAGAAAGGATCTGCAGGCTGTGCTCAGCAGGGATGTCCAATGCCCCCATTTTGCTATGCCACTGGACATACGTCCTGTGGCACCAAAACCAACCATCTCCTCAGGACACATCACTCTGGCAGGTGTTTGTTCAGACTTTGTCATAACATTAAACCTTCTAACAGCTTAGTGTGTTCAACCTTCTCCTTTCTCTCCCTCCATCACAATCCATGCCCTCGAGCCCAAAGCCCATCTATGTTACTCTGATGTGTTGAACATCACAGGCAGGCCAGAAACCAGGCAAATGTCACGATTATTACCCCCAAAAATACAAGTGCAGGGAAGAAAGACAGACAGCTGAGATCACATCCTTTTACATCTTTATTTGCCGGTTAAGATCCTTTTTTCTCCATCAATCCAAATATGCAGAACAGCAGGAAACCATGTTGTAAGCAGCACATACCAGTTGGCTGAGAATAAACTAACTACATTCCCCAAGCAATGTAAAAGTAACAATGCACATCATCTTCCAGAAGAAGAAACAAACAGATATTGCAGCCGAGAGGCACAGCAGGCAGCTTCCATACAAAGTAGTTTGGCTATTTAAAATGCTAGAACCAGTCCTTGCCCGTTTCTCCAACCCCACCCCCCATCCCCAAAAGTCCTACTATAATTTAAACACTTTTTTTTTTTGCTATCTACATAATATATAAAATATAAACTCTGTTTACTTATAACACTTACTTTTCTTGATAAATAGCTCTTTAAAAGATCTACTGTACATATGTCCATGCGTTGACATTATATATATATAGCATTTATATATATGTAGGTGTGTCTGAAAGACAATAAATATATACGTAATATTGACACAGCAACAAACTGAACATAATCTCATTTTCAAAATCAAATAAAAGTAGTACAGAGAGAAACACTGAGTGTTGCTTGTAAAGCACGGCACAGCAGGGAGCTCTGCTTCCTGCCTTGGCTGGCCACGCCACAGCCATGGCCAGTTGTGTTAACGTATTGTTTAATGAATCTGTGTTCAAAGTTACTTCAAGTTGCAGGTTTGCCACCCTGTATGCCATGTGTCACACAGACTGAGCGTCAACTCAGTGGGAAACAAGGGAGACACGCCTTGTGGCTTGCAATGGAATGAGAAACAGGGGAGTGAAGAGAATCTGATGGCTGGGGTAAAAAGAAAAGGAAGCAATGGACAGCACATGGCTTGGAAGGCCATAAATAAGCATGGTAAACAAGTTAATAGAGTTAAGTGCTTTTAAAGACGATGGCTGGCACTGCTGCAAAAAGTATCTTGGTTATCCGTTGCCAACTCTGTGTAATGAACCAGTTTTCCCACTGCCACAAGGAGACACAAATGAAACCCAGATGGCCAAGTTCAGATGCTAGGAATGGGGTCACTGCATGACACTGCGAGGCTGCAGAGCCAAACCTGCCCAAGGGCAGCTGAATTCACTGATCGGCCTTAACCTACTGGGTGGGGTTTTTTTAAAGTATGAACTTTAGAAACAAACAAACAAACCCCACAATCAAACAGTTAATTTCACACATGCCAAAACACAATAAAAGATGCATTTAAAACAAAAACAAAAAACACTTTTCATTTCAAAACAGCATTCTTTAAAAGTGGAACTTAATCCCAAAGGAATAAATGTAAATTACCTTCCACAAACATGTTTCGCATTCAGTTTTGGATTGACCATAGGCGTTCTGCTTATTCAGTTGATAGAAAATGCTGAATAAAAGCAGTTTCACCTAAGCTTATACCCTTCATTCCCAAACCCCAAGGCTTTGATTTGGCAGCTTCAAAAAAGTCATTGCTTGCCTGGTGTCTGGCTTGATACACTCACTAAGTCATGAGGTCATGACATCGGTTCATGAATGCAGCATTATGTATAGTCCCGTCTACTTAAAATTTCTTCTTTTCATGAGCAAATGGAAGTGAGCAGTTATTGTTAAAGGGCCAATTGTTTTTATTGGATAGAATTCACCCAGCAGCTCAAGACAGAGGAAATTTTAAAGCAGACAAGACTGCCAATTATTATTCAGTCATATTTCATCTCTAAAAGTTACAAACTTTGCTCTCCACAAGTAACAACTTCAACAACAACAACAACAAGAAACTGCTGTCCTGAATAATCCTGCCATTTCACAACTAGTCCTAGATACCCAGGGAGCATGGCAGAGTTCAAACAGTCCAGTGTTGAGTTTCATACGTACTTAAGAGGGTACATCACTGGACCACTGGAACATCACACCAACATGTTGAGTATGTGGATGAAGCCCAAAGTCCACTGGGTGCTTTTAAACACTTGTAAATACAAGACTTGACTTGACTTAATAATTTGTGGAATTTTGTAATGAAGGCAATACGTAATAGTAAGATCTAAAAATTCCAAACAACGAGATTCTGTCATCAGTACTTTCTGAATCTCTGCAAAGACACCATCAAGATGCTATGTTTACCTTAACCCATTAAATAAAATCTGTGCTTTGTTTTTTGTTGTGTGTTTTTTTTGTTTGTTTGGTTGGTTTTTTGCTGGGGTCTTGGTGTTGGTCTTTTTTTTGGTAGATAAATAATTTTAAATTGTCTGGGTCTTTTCCACATTTGTATGGACACAGAAATAAACAAGAGGAAGTGAATTGTCCTTGCTCTGTGACCACAGGCAGCAGAAAAGCCTCATTTTTGAATGGCTGAACTTCCAGGACAGCTGTTCACTTGTACAGTCACTGATTCAAAAACTATCCAAAAGAAGGAAACACCAAGTGGAGGGCGCCTCTGATTGCCCGGTGCTGGCTGGGCAGGAATTTCTCATGCTTTCAGCCAAAGCAAAGGATGAACTCAGCAGCAGCCCATCCTGAGCCTAACCTTGCCTATGCATGCCCTGATTCTCTGCTGCATGGGTAAAGACATATCAGCTCTACTTGGTTTTTTCTAACTACACAGCTAAAGTACTTAAGTACTATTAATTTAACACATGCATGATATTAGATATAGGAAACCCTAAGTTCCGGCAGAGTTCTTATGCGTCCAAGCAGGACTTCACTGAGTTCAGCACTGAGGATGTACACAGATCTAGCAGGAGTACAGGAGGGATGCTGCTTTCCCAAGGGCAGGGTCCCATCTTGGGCTCCCAAACACAAAGGTGGAGGAAGGCTGCTGGTGTCACCCTCAGGAGGTGCAGCCCTCAGCAGCATATTCTCCCTGTTGGCACAAGCATATGGGTACCAGGCTGCAGACACACCCTCCTGTCACTCCCAGCTGCAGTCACCACTCTCCCTTTGGGCACATGGAAGGACTTCAGTTGTGCCCTGCTGTTGCACAGCGTAGGGTCGCCCTACCCCTGGTGTGGGCCCCAATGCAATTTCCCATGGGAAATGAGACGCTGTCTCTCAGCTGACCATCCTAGCACAGGAACAGACCACTGCAGAGCAGCAAAGCATTTCACCTGGGCTCACCCTTTAGTTCTTGTCTTTGGCAACAGACCATAACGTTCAGTATCCTATGTGCACAGGTTGATGCAAAGGAAAGAGCCCCTCCAAAAGCAGCCCTGGAAAAGAGGAATTAACATTTCTTACCTAGTGTATGAACAAGCTCATTTGGGGGCTACTGAAAATTCCAGCAGTAGCCTCAGTTTGGCTATTAAGCTTCACCAATTCTAGCAGCATTCATCTCAAACCTTGTGGCACAGCTTTAAAGAACAGTACTAAAAGTGCAATTCCAAATGTATGTTTCCCAGTGTGGTACCGATTCTGAGTTCAATCAAGTTCATCTCTGCTATCTACTGCCCAAGTTCTTAAAGCCAGCAGGAATTCTGAGCAACCTGATCTAGTGGGAGGTGTCCCTGCCCATGCAGAGGGGTTGGATCTAGATGACCTTTAAGGTCCTTTCCAACCCAAACCCTTCTATGATTCTATGAATTCCAGAAGCTACTGAGCGCAATTCAATGTACTTTCAGCTGTACCCAAAGAGCAGAGGGCTTGATGCTGCCAAGAAAGATTCCAGACTGTAAAGTAACAATTTATCAGAATAGTAATACATATTCTATAAATAAACCAAAGTCCTTCCTCCTCGAAGACAGATGGAATTTTAGTATCTTTACACTTGACAACACAGCACCTTCACCTCCTAGAGAATGGAATAACTGTCATTCAATCCTGAGTGTATGCAGTTACTGCTGCCATCCCAGTTAGGTAACAACTTCCCCTACATCTAGTGCAAGATCTCTCTTGCTGTCAGCAGAGGAGGTCCCACCCTGCCCATGCTCATTCTGGCTGTCTCTCTGGGGCCAGCACTGTGGTCACACAACAAACTGCATGGGATTCAACACATTTGCAAGCCAGTACTAACTAATACTAGCATTAGATGACCATGTAACCAATACATTAGATTTTTTTTTCTGTGAAGCAGCAATATCTGCATCAGTAAGTCTGCAGAGACAATGGATGATGCCTGTCACCTAAACCTTTGGATCCAGGACAGAAAGGTTGAGCTCAGTAGTACAATCATACACTGTGTCTCGCCTGAGGACTGTTCACTGCAGGGGCTGGGAACAGGATTCCAGCATCTCTTCTTCCAGCTGGCATCACAAAACCCAGAAAGACACAAACAAAACAAAACAAACAAACAAAAATAAAAAGGGGGGAAAAAAAACTAAACAAACTACAGATAGGAAAAACTGTCAACATTTGTGAACCAAAACGACGTGCAAAGACATGAACAGCAATTCCAGCACAACTGCCAAACCACTAAGAAGCAAGAGTCACAAACATTTTGGTCCATGCTTAGTTCCAGTTTTGGATTATGTTTAACTAGATAATTATCCACCAAGCTTGCATTCATGACTTGAACTAGCCACTATTTTAAATAAATGGCTTTTGCCTTACTATAAGAAAGCTTTCTTGGTCCCCTTGGGGCTAACTGCATTTTTCAGAAGAGTGAGAGATTACTTCTTGAACAAATTCTCTCCCCTGTATTTCTCTGTGTATTTTTCAGGGTAGGAACTGGATAGCATGGTATACCATGACAATTATAATGGGAAATTCCTGATACTACCTCAGGAGTTCCCAGAGAAATCAATTTTTAGGAAAAAACAGCCAAACTTGTGAAGGGCTGCTTCCAAGAAGGAACGAAGAAAGCTTGCCCGAGGTCTCAGCAGAAGCAGACAGCCGCAGAGACAGTTGGTAGCACTGATTGAACAACGTGGATACAAACAATTCTCCATGTGGGTGTGGTTTTGCAGTATTACATTATTCCTTCATCAGTCACACTATTACACTTTGGGGAATATTTCATGAGAGGTCACACGTATGCTCTTCAAATTTTAAACACACATTAATAATTTTTGGGTGGAAGTCAAGTTTCCTAAACTTAGCCATCTAAAAATTTAGAAGCCAAGATCCTCTGCAAAGGAGGAGGACAGGAATTTCCAATGGGCACCTTTTTCTATATTAATCTTGGAATTAACTGAGTCAGCCTTTGGAGAGGTCTCTCTATATTGACTACTGTGTCCTTGCACAGCTGATCAGGACAAGACACCTGACTTTCAGTTGGCAAAAATCAGATGAGATGAACCAAACTACTGATGCCCTCCTGTTCAGAAACTTGAAGCTCTAAAATTGGGCATAGGACAGGCAGGAGCATACAGCAATCAGAGTGATTTGTAGGAGGAGCCCTAGAGAAAGCCTTAGTTCTCCTAAAAATAGCAAAACTGCAAGTGCTTTTTTTTAAAAAAAAGTAAATTATTCTGACAGTTCTCTTTCTAACCTAAAATGGCAACACTAGTGCCTTGAGAAAGTGGGTCATATTTTCTCTGTACTTCTCATCCAAATGTCCTCTTTTTTCTCTTAGTCAAAATTAACAAAAAACCCTCAAGGTTTTCTCAAGATTAATACAATTTAGTGCTCTATGCTTGTGTTCTACTTTGGTCCTATCTGAGGACCTAGCTCTGTAAACACTTAAGCACTGGAGCAGCTTTATGCAGAAAAGAAGTATCCCTGTTCACTGCAATAATTCATGTGCCTTTCACCATGTTCTTTCAAGAATGCATTCTTGAAAGAATTTATTGTTTTAAGACTGCAATCTAAAATATTAAAAAGAAGAACATGACAAACATATCAAAAGAGTTTGTCCACCCCTGCACTAATGACAGGGAATGATTACTACAGTACCAGTAGCTGGCCACTTTAAGGAGGTGAAGAGGTGGGGGCTTTGTGTAATTTTTTTCCCTGGAAACAGACCGGAAATTTCTCATCCCTTTTGATTTTCACTCACACTCACCACTTGGTAGAGGATAAAGCCTCTATATGAAATTAATCGTCGCTGTGCAGCTCTCAAGTGTGAGTTCACAAAAGTTTAAAAGAACACCACCCATCTAAGCATCATATGGTTTTGGGCTGAATCTCTACCATTTTCCACCTAAAACCAAAAATGCACGATGAATTCACTCAAAAATCCAGACCCAGGAAATAGTGTGTAAACCTTCATAAGAGTAGCCTGAGTTCAGCTGTATAATAAAACCCACTATCAGTACTATGTCATCCCACCTGCCATCCAAGAAGATTTTGCACAACCTATTTTAATCATCAAATCTGTGCAGTAAACACCGAGGTTTACTGGAACCCTACAGAAGAGCCTCCCTCCACCAATACTGGGGCATATGTACTGTGGTTGAGGGCTGCTTTGTTTTAGAAGCCACACGTTTTCCTACTTAATTGTGCTTTAAATAAAACAAAACAAAACATAACAAAAAAACACACAAGTAGCTAAACCAACACAGAGAAGCTCCTAACAAGCTCCATGAAAAGTGAGCTGCCGAGACTTTCCATCTCACACGACAGTTTCACACCAGGTCCTGTCATTCTGTGTGTTGGTTTCAGGTGTAGTACTACAGCACGGTGGTGTCAGCTGTCATGGCAGGAACTGTTCATGTCAGACACTACAGAAAAATTTAATGACATGACAGTACCTTCACAGCCCTCTGGTAGGTAGGGAAAATCTAAAAGGATCTTCCCAACCTTTCACAGTAAACAAAATTGGATAATCTAAAGCACCTGCAAGCAGGAGTCCATGATATATCTTTCCAGTCAGCCAGCTAATACTGGTATCAAAACAGTTATGTCAGCTCTTAAGTAGACTGTTTTGGGCATTTCTAAGGACCCTACCACTTTGGCATTTAGCCACCAACAGACTTAGCTGATCCAAACACCATATTTCCTTGTCCCGTATCCTCAGCTGTTTATAAGATGCCCAGGCCCTTCACAGGGGCTGAATTACCATTTCCTTTAAGAGCTGCCTGGTTCCTGTTCTTTCCTAGGAGCTGAGAGGAGCTAGCAGTACAGAGACATCCTGCTCTTCCGCATGGCTTCACTGATTAAGTATGCTGGGCTCAGCTCCGGCTCCTCGGTCATGATGGAAATGTTCTGCCACTCTCCCAACTGGTTTGACTTCTTAATGGTGTCCACCACACACAGGGCATAGAGACAGTCATCAAAAGTGGCAGCCATCGTGAGGGGCCTCCCATCCCAGGTCCTCCTGTCATCCTGGTCCTCAAATGCCTGCCGGACAGCTTGAACCATCTTAATGGTGCCCCGGAGGTATGGGGATGGGATGTCACTGAAGGCCTTCTCTGGAAGTAAGGAGTTGCTGACTGGTGTGGAGTCCTTTAGCAGGAGCTCCCGCTGAGGAGAGCTGTTGCTCTGTCCATAAAGATCAGTGCCTACTACAATCAGCCGTCCTGCTGAACCCACAACAATAATGTCTTGTTTGAACTCCCCTGGGACGTTGAAGTTGAGTGTCACTGTGCAGCACACGCCACCCTCCAGGACCATCTGAAACGTACAGAAGTCATCGCTGGTGATCTGCCGTATCCCCTTGATGTGGTCTGTCTGCTTCACAAAGGTCTTGAGCAACCCATGCACTTTCACGGCCTTTTGGCTGGTGAGGAAGGTCAGGAGGTCGATGATGTAGGTGCCAACTGAGTGCAAGCCTCCACCTCCCATCAGGTCATCGCAGCTCCAGTTGTACTTCTTGCCCAGCAGGCTTCCGCTGTGAACCTGCACCTCACACACCAGCAGCTCCCCTACGTAACCCTCCTGGATCAGCTGCTTCATCTTCACAAACGCAGGCAGGAAGCGCAGAACGTTCCCCATGATGCTCATGAGCTTGGGGTAATAATGAGCTGCTGTCATCATCCTGAAGGCATCCAGAGGGGTCGCCGTTCGGTCACAGATGACATTTTTTCCAATGCCTGAAAAACAGTTGGGAAAAAAAACCAAAAGTAAACAAAAAAGTATCAATTAAGTAAGCTGAAAGCCTCGAGGCTATACTTAAAGACTAAGCCAAGAAGAAAGATCCCTGAAAGAAGAAAACATCTCAATATGGTTTTAAAGGCACAAAGATCCCCTCTAGCATGTTTCCAAAACGCACACAAGAGTTTCTTCAGCACCACAGTGAAAATGTATCCCTTTTTATTTTCAAAATGCACTCAGAGGGCCTGGACAGAGAAGAAAGTAAGCTACAGCAAGGTGGATTGCTACCCTACATTTGACACCTCCTGGTAGTAGGTATGAAACCAACCACTCCCACTCACCCATCTCACAAACATCTCTTCTGTGATAACCTGCCTGTGTGTGGGCTTCTGAGAACTGAACCTGAGCTTCAGATCCCTGAAGCATATGAATAACAGGACCACATGGACACAGTAACTTAATGCAGGTACACTGAAAAGTCTGGGCTTGTCTTCTCAATAGTCTTCTCCCTTCAGCTTTCCCAGTCAGCCTGTTCAAAAGGCTCTGACTGGAGAGAGGGAAAATTACTGGGCTTGTTACTTGATTTAAAATGTAGAAATTGCTTCTCAGTCATAAAAAGCCATGCTATTGTGACAATGGCACTCGTCTTTTTCCAAGCAGCCCTGCTGAAATGTCAACAGTGCATCCACGCTGCCAAGGGAGAGGCATGATTGCTCTAAAACAGGTCAAATGTGGCTGTGACAATCTGTTCCCTCACAGAATTGCCCATATGGGCCCACTGTTTACTGAAGCTTGCATGACAGTCCTGCTCTATCTGGCCATCAAGGTGTGCAACTGAATGCAGTGTGCAGGCTGAGATGCCTAAATAATGGTTTTACTCTTGATTTCTCCTCATCAAATACTTTCATTCTGTATCCACACACACACAAAGTGACAGTCTCCAGTTTCCTTTTTAGCTGCACACAAAGATTTTTTTATGCTTAATGAGCAGTATCAGGTGATCTGTACAACACCTTGCAGCATTAAATAGGATCTTTGCCTTGAAAGCCTTGGACTGTTGCTGGGCCTGGCACTTAAAGAGCTGAATTTGGATCCTGTCTGCTGGAATCCAGATTTACTCATCTGGTTACTCGCTAAATAACTTTGTGTTGTGATTCCTTTTCCCTTCAGATAGGTAAGAAATTCCTTTTTCTTCAAAGAACAGTTGTGAGGATAAAATTTTATGTGTTTTGAAACTGTTAGGATGAAGTAATATAAATACAGACAGATGGCAGGGATCCGTCTGAGCCCACTTACATGAATATTTAACAGCCTGACTGGAAGAAAAAGGGGTCACAGTCCAAGCATTCAATAACCAGCTTATCCACACTGCCTATTCCCAGTCTTTGTCTGGTGCTGTTCGAGTAGCTGAATCCGGAGGAAAGGCTGCTACCACTGAAGTTAACAGTCGAGAAGGGAAAGGTCTTTCTTCAGCTTTCTCCTATTTACCTTCTACTGAATCAGGTAAGTAGAGACATACTCTTTTTCCTTTTACATTAAGCAAGAATCCTCTCTTGAGTGGCCATGGTCTTCCCTTCTCACTTTTCTCTCTCATCTTTACAATCTGCTACTGGTGACTGACTTGACATTTTCAACCTTATAGCACTTCTGTTCCTGCTCCTAAATATTTTTTTTTTTCTGCATCCCTTTGATACTGGAGGAAGCATTCATCCACCTGCCCTATATTCCTCTAACTGGTAGCTCCAACTATGCCATTGAGACAGATCACTAATGTAATAGGTCCTCCTTGAGTTATACCGACTATGCAGAGAGATCTTAGTCTGACAGATCAGTTATCCAAATAAGGGAAATCTTAGACAAAACTTGCCCATAGTCAAATTTTCCTGAAATAGTAATTTCACCCCCTAACCATACCTACTACAGCTCATCTGACCTGCTCACCACTGATCCATAAGCTTCATCTGCTCCAGTTCAGCTTGCATCACAGGCACCTGTTGCATTTTTCTGGGGTCTATGCAGACACTAATCTCCCAAGAGATGCTGCTCTATGCATGTGCTCATGAGGAAAAGTGTCAACTTTCACTAGCAATTGCATTCTGGGCACAGTGGGGGTCATTCCTTCACTGTGTGGGGCAGGGAATGCTTGGGATTGTCACAATCTGAGTGCCATTAGATGATTATAAGTATGAAAGAGAAGCCTACGGGTTTTTACATCCCTTACATTGAAGAAAAATTGCCAGCAGGATCAGTGTAGATCAGGCATACTGACTGCAGAGAAAAGGGAAGAGTCCTAAATCATTGTATGGAGACAGGGAAAAGGAGAAGTCTTCCACTTACTCCTTCCATCATTTCATCTGTTTTCAAAAGGTTGAAACCTATTCATTACAGCTAATCCAAAATGCAAATCTTTGGAGAGCCTTCCCATCTCTGTGCATATGCTGATAATACCTGCTGCGCTCACATCCCTGTCAGGGATTTGAACAGGTTTTTTGCTTGATGCCCAGAAAGCTTTTATACTCTATCAAAGATCATGCAGGTTTTTTCAGCGTGGCACTTCTCAGCACTTGAGTCTGTACATGCTACAGATCTTCATCTTCACTGTAGCTACAAATCTGCAAGCAGCCACACTAGCTTTCTTGAAGCTGAGAAAGAACATGAAAGATTTGCTTAACCGAATTTAGAGAAACTCTCTGGTGTGTTGATGCAACTAGATTAAGAAACAGGAGGATCAAAACACCATAGTTTTCTGCTCTCTCCCCTCTGCTCCCTTCTCAAAAGAAGTACAAAAGGTACCTTCCCTTTGAGCCATTCCCTGAAGAAGCAACAAGCAGAGCAGTGGGCAGCGTGCAAGGAAAACCTCCCTTCCCAACAATCCCAGTCTCATGAAGAGGCATGCTTCTACCGCAGGGTGATTCTCTCGGACCTGACCCTGTTCTCCTGGCTCAGGGTTAGGGTTTAATCCTGTCCATTTTTGGACAAGAGTCTTTAAGAAAGGATGAACTGTTGCCGCTTGTCATCTATCAGCGTGTTTTGCCATTTCACACATCTTTGAAAATCACACCACAGCAGACAGCAAAAGCTTCATTAATTACATAAAAGCAAGGAAGGGGAGTCAGCTTGTTTCAGCAAGAAAGTGCAGTGTATTTGTCCATGGTGATAAGCAACAGAGTATGAAAGGATGCACACCCTTTCCAATGCATGAAGAAATCTGGTCTGCAATGCTGCAATTGTCAATCATACAACTTCTGAGCATTGATTTCTTGAGTTCTTAGGTAAAATGAGTAAGAAAGAGAATTTAAGTACATGTTATTCTTTTTGAGGGCTCTGCACAGCCTTCACCCCAGTCTCTCTGCTTGGCTATGCTTCAAAAAGAGACAAAGTGGTGCTAGCCAGGTGGTAAGTGATGTGATACGGGATTTCTCTGACCTGGCAGGGAGGAGGGGAGGGTTCACTGCGGCCAGCTTGAGTCCAAAGCTGAAGTCAGGCAGTGCATCTCCCAGCAAAGATCTCAGGAGTCCCAGTTGTCTCTGTGAATTCCACCCACAGTTGCCAGGCAGAGCTTCAGCCTTGGACCCACTCCATTGTCCCACTGTTCCAGGCACAGAGATCCAAAACAACAACTTGCATTAACTGTCACTGTGCCATGGTGTTGGTGAGCCACTTGTATCCACAAATGTGGGGGCATGAGGTGGCAAACACATTAGACCCAACAGTTCTGCTTCCCCGAACTACTCTTCTCCCTCCAGAAGGAAAACTGGAAGAAACAAATAATGGTGTAGCTGGAAGATGTCCATAAATGAGACAGACCAGACACCTAGGGCAACAACTTAGGTATAACTTGCTCTAGCTGCCAGTAAAAATGTAAAAAGAACATGAGTTTGAGCAAAATGACAGAAGAGAATTTGAATTCTAGGTTTGGTTGCTAAAGACTAAAAGACAGAAACATCTGACAACTGCTTTGTTCCTCTTTAAAATGAACCAAAGTTTCCAGAGCAAGTCCACATCACAAAACCACCACTAACACTAGTGTCTTCTCACTTCTCAGTGTTTCACAAGGAAGGTTAAGGGCTGAGTGGTTCTTCTTGACTATTCTTTATCTCCCAGGATGCATATATCCCCCAAGCCAAAGCTTAACAATTTAGATACTAATCTGCATTTATTTTAAGAAGGTTTATTTACAAACACTGATCTTTTTTGAAGAAGTTGATGTCTAACCAACTCTCTAGAAGCACCTCAGCAAATAGAAATAAATTGTCTACACTATCATTGGTGCTGTCATTCATTTGAGTAAAGATTTTTCTAGCACCTTATGTTGGAAAGTCAAATTGCAATCATGATCTAATAGCTTGTCACCTATCTCACAGTAATTATTTTTGCTAAGAAGTCATGTGATTTATTTGCAGACCTCAGCCTTCATTTTAGAAAAAGGAAGCTCTGTGGTGTGGAGATAATTTTGAAAGCCAAACAGCCTAGAAGTGAGTGTTAAGTAAATACAGCCCAAGGTAGTAGTACTTAAATTTTTTTCCATGTAAATATGGGGGAAGAATAAGGAGAGAGAGTAAGATTTTGAAATGCCTAGAATTTGCAGCTCTTCATTTTACAGAAGGCTCTATCTAGCTCCTACCAGTAGCCCAGATTTCTTTGTCCCTGTAACATCCTTGCACTGCACAGTCAAAAAAAATGAGCAAAACTCCTAGGCCCACAGCACAAGGAGAGCAGAGTGGCTTTAATGAGCACAGGTTTTATCAGTTCTGCAACCTGCAACATCAGCCTTTTTCCCAGAAATATCTTCACAGAAAACAAACAGAAAACAGTCTTACTCCAGTTTTTGTTTATCTATTCAGCTCAGGACATGAGACCCCAACACAGTGTTTTTCTCCTCCTCCTCCTATTCACAAGAAAATAAAAAAAGGGCTCTATTTGGAGTCTGGGCATATAATCAAAACCTTCACTGGCACCAGAAAGATTCATTAGTTAGTAATAGCTACCTATTGGTCTTGGTCAGGAGGGGGATAAGAGAAAGGGCAAACCAAGGGTTTGCTACATGACGCTATAAATTAGTGGGCAAAAAAATATATTTCTAAAGCTAAAGAGGAACTGTCAACACCCAAGGAATGGTCTGAGAGCGTCAATAAATAAAGGAGGAGTGGAAGAGCACGATTACTAGGTTATTGCAAATGGATTATTTTAAAATGTTTATATAATAGTATCTTCTTTAAACACCATTTTATTTTTTTAAAGAGAAGCTAATACAAAACTATATTCCAAATGGTAACAATCCACATTATTATTAATATTGTTACAACAAGTAAACATGGGCACATTTCTCTTAGATTTTGACCACTGCAGCTGTTCTTGTTGCCTTAGTATCCTACACAGAGTCAGACGGGACATCATCTTTGGCACTCAGTTCTGCTCACAGCTTGTAAGACATGTTGCACTGATATATGCTGTATTACTAGTACATGTATTGTTAGTTGTTAGTTAGACCAGGTCATGGTCTTCATGCTAATGCAGTTTGCCATGGTTTTGAAATACAAAATAGTATCATCTAACACATGAATGAGGAATATTTTGTTCATAATTTTGCAGTATTGTAACACCAAAAAAATAAGCTGAGATATTCAGCACTTCTATAAATAAGATAAACAGCTACTCTTGTAAATGTACTCAAGTCAACAAACAAAAAGCAGACAGTTAAGGTAAAAGGCCATCCTGCTGCAAAGCAGTCATTTTGACCATAGTGACAAAAGACCTTTCCTTGGGAATATATCCAAAACAAACGGCTTATATCAAAAGCCACTGCTTCTCAGTGGAATAGTTGATTTATGGCAATTTGCTTTTCTGCACAGATGTACACAGAGTTGTCAGTTCCATGGTTTTGCACAGAAGCCATTTCAGAAATTACTCGAGGCACCAGGAGCCAGCATGTGGTTCCCTACAGCTAAAGATGTTTGATATAACTCCAGTATCAGTAGACCTGGGTATTTTGCACATTCCCACACTAGTTTGTGACACTAATCACGTTAGCACACGGCACTACTGAAACCCCATCAGAAATTCAGAAAATGTCTTTCCATTTCTATGAATTTCTATGAATTCAGGTGTACACCTATATGCAAAAACATACAGAATTGTTGTTTCCCTTAGTAATAATGACTTCAGAAATCCTCACAGCTATTTGAACCATTCCCTTCTATCCCTTTCTTTCAAATTTGCAAAAGATTCAACACTTAAAAGCTGCGATTTAGCCAGGACCTCAAAAAAAATCTGTTATCTGCACTGACTCATGGTAATATTTGAAGACTAAACAAAAACAGGAGCTGGTAATGAAGTTCTCTGATCCTTCCAAATTCATCACTCCTTAAAAGACCCAGAAGAAAATAAGTGATCTGAACTGTAACTGTGCTGAACTGTTGATTTCACAGGAGACTCACAGAGCTAAAAGCAGATTTTTGTGAAACAGCAAAAAACTCTATTTTGCTGTTTCAGAACTGTCTTAATGATAACGTCACCATCCTGGTCCTTCTTGTATGGAGCTGGAAAAAACCCTTAGTATTATTCTCCATTTCTAGCAGACATGTACCAATTAGAGACACTAAACATTGAGAATGCCTCTCAGAATTTGTATGCAAATACAGAACTTGAAGGCAGTAGCTCATACAGCCACAGTTCATTTATTTTAAGTTTTGATAGCTGGGATGCCTCTTCAGTCTCTCAAGAGACACAACAATAGTACAGTCAGTCTAGCCTGCTACATGCATGCTAAGCCATCAGTTTTCTGATCTGCTCTTCAATCAGTGCAGTGTTAGCTGATGAGCAGTACCCCCTCTTAATTACAACTCTGCAAACACCTCCTTCCCCCTTAGCTGCAGATAATGACTAATTATAAGGAAACTTTGGCCCCTTGCTTTCAGCAGCGGGCAATGCCCAGGCCTGGTTTCCAAACAGTTGTCTTAACAAAAAGTGCTTCCTTTGCTTGGCTATGTCACCAGGACACTGCTGTAATGCCTAGAGGGATATTGTGGTCATGAATACAAAGCTCATCTGGGTGCAGGAGCAGTGGAAAGGGACTGGCAACCTGGTCATCTATCCAGAGGACCCAGGTGAAGCTCACAGTTCTGCTCCCCTCCTGGGGCTCCCAGGGGAACGCAAGGCAGCCAAGGAGGTTTCTGAAGCTGCTCCAGATTAGCAAGCAGTGGCAAGGGCTGCAGCAGAGGAGAGCAGGAAGGTGGCTGAGGGAACAGGGAAGGGGAGAAGAGAGGGAACAAGAATGAGAAATGCTACAAGGAGCAAAAGGGGACACTGGAAGGGGCAGGCACACACAGACCAGAGGAGCTCCTGCCACTCCAGGAGCTGCACATCAAGCCCTAATGGTATCAGCAACATCCCCAGTCCTCAGAGGCTCATTCTAAAAGGCTCTCCTTCAGACCATTTGTGTGAGCCCTGCTAGCATATTTTCTGCAGAAGAAACAGAACAATAGAGGAGAAAGAAGTAGATTCAGAGAACAGGAGCACACTTCTGTACCCAGAGACTGGACAAGAGGAAGGGATGATGAAGAAGCAGCATCTACACTAAAATGGTGATTTTTGTGTGAGCTAAGCTATTGCCCAATATGTACATCAGGATGGAAAAACAGAATACTGGGATGGGCTATTCTGTAGGGCTGATACTATTTTCTGATGCACATGGAGATATGTATGCATCACATATTGCATAGTGTTTAAAAGCTTTTGAATCCCTCAGAAAATGGTCTAAATAAATATTGATCTGTACATTTCTAGCAAGAGGAGCTGTAAACCTGATAGAAGGCTGCTCTGCTCTGAGAAACAAGGAGCTCTTTCTGGGCCACCTCATCAAAATAATCACTCAGATGACTGGAAAACCTATTCACACAGGAGAGGTATTTTTTTATTACTATATAGACGTGTCTGCTATTATTAGATGCTGCAACTGATATTGCGATACAGTAATAATTATAGTAACAAGAAGAACAATGGTTGTATTTTTCGTATTCAGTGTGTGATCTGCCGCTCATGAGAAATGCATTTATTTCAATCAATACATCTGCCAGGGGAAAAGTGATGGCAAGACAATGTTTCTTTGAGGAAACCTTATTTAACAAAACTTTTGACAAGGAGATAAATCTGGATGATGAATGCCTAACAAGATTGGCATTAGTCACAACTCCAACGTTGGCCAAGGCAATCTTTGTTAATCACAGATATGCATAGCTGTTGCAAAAAAGTTACTACAGCATAATGAGTCATAGCTCCTGAACTGATTCATATTAACAGGGCATGTGTGTATTCCTAGGCTGCTGTAAGTGTGAAGGAAAATAACGGTGACTGAAGGAACATATTTTCCTTCGCGCTGAAAGAGACGACGAATGCACAAAGGGAGTAATCCACCACCCTGCTGACAAGCAACAGCTCATTTGGCCACAGCAAATCAATGGCTTACACAGGTTTTACAAACCCTGCATCTCTTCCTCTGCTTCAAAATATTACGAGGTAAAAGAACACACGCGCTGTTAATATTTTATAGTCAACTGGGATGATACGCACTTTGCAAACATTAGAGGAAAAATTCGATACAGTAAACGTGCATATGCCCAAACTCTGCACACCACCATCAAAGTGAGGGGCCCAGCTCACACACCTACTTCTGGCCCTGGTGCATTCTGTCATTCCAGTTCTTAGGCTGGTTTATCCTCACTGATGTAACCTCTTTTCCACCCAACTGCTTTGAAAACAAAACCCTAAACACTCAAATACTAAAACCTAATATTCAAATACCAAAACAAGTTGTGACTGCCTCTGTCTCGGCTGCCCTGTAACCACAGGCTAAACAAAGGGGACTCAAGGGACTACCCACACGATGAAAAGAAACCCTGGAAAGACACCCGGCCACTAATCACATATGAGTGGCATCTCCATCAACAGTGTAGGCATCACCCAGTTGACAAGACACATGCAGCTCACACAAACAGTACAAGAACTGCAAGCAGGCTCAATGAGTAAGAAGGTTGATAAGAGCTGTGAGCTTACAGAAGTGATTTCAGCTGGGTTAACGGTCTGTAAAACCATTCAAGGAAACAGAAAAACAGGGAACTGGTTTGTCTTGAAATAATAATAAAAAAGGGATGCTGGGTTCTTTCTAGATAGCTGCTGAGGTGTGGTGCCTAGGCTGGGAAAATACCACTGCTGACTCCAAAAGAACATAATGATGCCTGCAGGCAAAAAAGTGCCATCTAAACAGAACCAGGATGGTTCATTAGGATGAGAGAAGCCTGCAATAATGATATCAATTTCCATTATGTATTAATATTGTCACTAACTTTTATTGGCACAGAGGCAGTCATTAGGCTTATGGACTGAGGCCATGTCTGTGCATGTTACTGTTCCTGCAGGTATAAATGCTGCTGTAGCAGTATTCAAGGCACTTTGAAGTAGATGTTGTCCTTCTGTGCTTGACATTGGACTCAGAGCTGCTTCATGAAATTTTAGGTAGTCCTGCAAGGAGCAGGGAGTTGGACACAATGATCCTTATGGGTCCCTTTCAACTTGAGATATCCTATTATTCTATGATACTATATTGTTCTATGATTTATGACCTCTTCTGCAAAGACCATACAATTTTGACAATGTGCTGACTTGCAGGTAACATTTCTATTAAGTGAATTTTTGATTGCTTATTTTGTTAGTTTGGCTAGCTGGAGCCTTTGATTTGAGAGTATAAAGCATCTGCATCACTGAATTAATCAGTGATGTGCTCGAGAGCAAGGAAAGCAACCAAGTATTTCATTACCATGTATGCCAGCACACTTTGCAAAGCAAAGCAAAATTCTCTAGCTCTTTTCTAACATGAGCAAGAGCTTGATGCTGGTTTATAGCCCACCTGGCATGTCATTCTGATCTCTTCTCTGTAGGCACTTATGCAAATAACAACACTGGAGGCTGAAATACATTAAGCACTTAGTACTTTTTTAACTATTTAAAAACCTTTTACTGCTGGGAAACCAGAGAAAGTGCAAATACACCCTGAAAAACCAGCTACCTCCACACCACAAGGAAATGCTCCAGGGGTCCCAGCTTGAGATTATCTGTTCAGGCATCATGCTCAGACTTACATTCCCTGAGCCCTACTTGGATGCTTTTCATGTTCCCATATGCACCTGGGAAAAAAATATGGGACAAACCATGTTGGCTTTCCCAGATTCATATTCAATTTTTATATCTTCAGGTCCCCATCAAAGTTATAGAGTCACATCCCCACTGAGTACTTCCCCCTGCAAGAAAAAAAAAAATAATAAAAAAAGACTCATGCTGTGTACTCAGAGAAACAGAGAAAACCATTCTACTTAGACCTTATTCAAGAAAACACTCATTAATTTCAATGAATTTCTAATTGTCTTAGGACTAAATTAAAAACTCAGGGAAAATCTCTGTAGTTGGCCCTTCATTTGTTCCAATTACTCTCACTCCCTCTATTCAACTTCTGGAGCAAAATGTATGCCACCTTGCTTTTCCACAGTAATGAAATCACAAGGCAATCACAATCTATAGTCAATCTCTATTCTCCTGGGGCATTATTATCTGTATTTAAATATGTTTCTTTTTGTGTTAGCTGACAACAGCTAATGCCCAGCTGTTGTAAAGGCTTTGGGAAGATTAGGAAATCAGGCAGTTCAATTTTCTTTCGGCTTGCCTTTCCATCACAGAATTGTTTATGCTTACTGAGTCAGATAAATTTACAGCTGATAATCAGAGTTAATTTTCTTTATGTTTCTCCTGCCTACCCTTTCTATTCCCATTAAAACTAGCAAGCTGTAATTGGGTACTAAATAAAAAACTGACAAAAGATAAACATCAGACTAATGCCAGTAAGTATCTAATGCAGCCGTTATTTGGCAGATTTGTACAGGATTCATGAAGCTTTATGAACACTGAAAAATTACACCTCACCAGCCAAGTGACAGGAAACCCAAGTCTTATAAAAACCCCAGTCCAACAAGTTGCAGTGTCAGATCTGTATCTGCATCTCACATGGCATCACCGCGTAGAGCAGCAAATCTGTACTCTCCCTGCACTTTTTATTTCAGGATTGTTTTTCTTCAGTAAGCATTCAGCGATACCATCTGTTTGTGCGAGGTGCACTGAAGTTTCTAGCATGATCTCTTCTACATTAGGATTATATGAAGCATCAGCTTTGCTACCTACTTAACCCAGACTCTGCTCCAAACATTTTTCCTGACCTTAATTCTCTGCAATAGTTTCAGCTGGAGTATTTCTATTTCTTTTCCTGCCTAGTGAAGTTTGAAGAATCTGAAGAAAATGTGTCAGCCCTGCAGTGCTGGATGAGCAGGGCATGCATTTGACCCAATTTTCTGATACAAGCAGTGAAGAGGAATTCTAAAATCATTACTCACCTTCCCAAACTCTCTACTGACATGAAAGGACCCCATCTAGGAACTGGGATGCACTACCATAACGATGCATTTGAAAACTTCACCCACAAACAATTTTGACTTTAGTATATAAGTACATACAGACAGATACACACACATGCAGAGAAAGGAACATGAGGGTCCCTTTTGCATGCATAAATACAGGTACACAGCAGGTGGAGGTGAGCAGTGCTGTTCCTTTCATTTGGAAGTGATTGTATGCACACTCTATGTGTCCCTGTGTGCATCTGCGTGTGCAGGCTTGCACCATAAATCACACCTCTTTCAAACATACAACTGCAAAAGTTGAAAATATCCATTTGTAAGTACTGGGCAAACTCTACTAGAGCCCATAAGGCTGTGCCTAGCAGCAGAACCAGATTTTCCAGAGCAATGTCAAGTTATACAGGGATGGACAAATGCCAGGTTGCACAGCATATCTTGGGGAGAAGAACGTCCTCTCTGTGGTTTCATACTTGTTGTGTCAGCAAGTCCCCTCTCTGCTCACTGAGTGTCAGCAGCAGGTCTAGAGAGGCTGGCATGACTGCTCCACTCTAAAGAAAGGCTGCAGCAGAGAGGAAAAGTCAGGAAGCAAAAGAGGTCAAGATGAAACAGGTCAGTTGGACCAACCTCCCAGCTTCATGCAAGGGACTCATGGTTGCCCTTTCTATCTGCTCATTTCTGGTGTGCCATTTCACCACAATCTGGGCGACTACAAAATCACATACACAGCAGTCAGTCTGCAGGACAGTATTTTTCCACCTGCCTATGTCATCAAAGTTTGTCTAACATTTATAGATGAGACCATGGCTTGATTCTTCATGGCTTCTCGTTTCCGCTTCCCAGTCTAAGTCCTCTACTCAGGCCAGTGGTGTTTCTTTCATCTTGCCAAGAACAGCAAAGATCAGGACTGCAGAACACACAAGAAAGAGAGCTTGGCCCACATAAGAAAATCAAACCAGTTTAATTAAAATGCTGATCCTAATGAAATCCCTTTGTTGGAACGCTGTCAAGGCAAAATGCATTCTCAGAGAAGAGCCCCCGCCTCTGAGTCCATGTTGAGTAGCTCAACTCTGCCCTAGCCATTACTGGGTCTGGTTCTGCCAGTCCAGCCCTGCTCTTATTTTGAAGTTAATGATAATTTTGATAAAGGAGATTTAGAGGGAGTTGGCATCAGGCCTTAGCAAGTTCCAGGTTAAATTTACCTCAGTTTTAAGTCCATTAATTAATCACACTGGCCATTAGTCCGGTTCTTCAAGCAAGACAGTGAATGGAACAACACTGAATAGATGACATGCAAGCTTTGGTTTAAACTAACTGCCCTTGATTAACTTCTCATCCAACACTACTTCACAATTCTCAGGTTCTTTGAGAAACTTCTAAATAAATTATAAAGCTCCTCCAATTCCAAAGGCAGTAGCCTTAGAATTGGGTTACTTTCTCAGGTAATATTTTATTCCTGTCAGCAAGAGCTAAATACTGCTAAAGAGGAGCCATAAACCCATTCTGAAAAGCAGCAGTGAGAATGGATCAAAGTGAATCAGCAATTCTAACTATGTGAGAAGCTGACATCATGCTTCCCTGGCTCCAACCCTGGGTCCATAAGAAAGATGGATGCTTGATTAATCACTCTCCAGACTGTAGAGCTCACACAAGAGCCAAGGACTCTGCAGCAGCCCAACCAGCTGACTCGGACAGCAATAACTCAAAGGCTGCAATTTGCCTGCATGCCAGATTGCCCTGTCTGCAGCCAATCTGCAGACAAATAATCTCAGAAAGGTTTCTTAGAAAACACCTTTCATGTTCACACAGGCTGAGTGTGCACTGGACAAGACACAGCCATACTACAGTAGCAGCTGAAGCTGTATTTCACTATGCTTTTCCATGGCTTGCTCTAATGGACACTGGGAACTGCCAAAAACACTAACACTGGAACATTTCCCCATTACATTCAATAGCCTGCACTTACTTGGTTGTGGTAGGCCAACGTGATATGTCCTTCACCAACCTCAATGCCCGGTTTCATGCATTTGTATTGTAATCCCAGCACCCTCTTGTGCTAGATGCTCCATAAGCACACAATGGTAAAAGACTCTACTCCCAGCTGGCTTTGTTTTACCATGTACATGTTGGCTACCTGGACCAGAAAGATGGGTCAACATGGGTAGTTCCTCTTGCTGTGCCATCTTTAGACAGACCTTCTGCTACAGAACCATCAGCCCAGGTTGCTGTACCTTATGATGCCCTGAGCTCACTGCAAGGCTGTATTTGGACCCCAACCTCCTGAAGCCCCAGGAGACCTTGAAGTACTATTCCAGAAGGAGAAACTTAAAGGGGAAAGCTCTCCTGCACTTGACCTGTGCCACAGTGGGTGAAAGAAATTTAATTTTTATCCACCTACACTCTTGCAGGCACCTACCTGATTCAATGAAGAATAAAATACCTGTAAAATAGGTCAGTAATTCTTAGAAAGCACTTGCACTTACTTTTCCTTTCAGAAGCTGTAGTAACACAGTGATCACCAAGAAAAAGGAGGGGACAAAGGGTGAGGCATTTTCAAGAGAATAATTGCTTTATTTCTGAATGACAGTGTGCAGGTAGAAGCCTAATGCCCTTCAGCTACTGCATTTTTCAGTCACAGATTTGGTTCAGATTCCCATGCAAAACAGTCCTAGAAACATTTTTTCAACATTATAATATTGTTTCCCCAAAATATATTCTATTTTCTTCCTGTAGACCCTACAGAAGAAGAATGAACAAGAACTCATGAGGAGAAATCTCACAGTGGGCACAGAGAGTTTTTGCTGTAAGTCTTATTGAGATGTTAACTCTGATCTTCTCACAGAGCACCTCTCCACTCAAACACAGCAACTCAGGAGGCCCAGGGTTGGGGTGCTAGAAAGAAACTTGGCTAATTAGCTGCATTTCTTTTTCTGACAGCAGTGTTTTTCTGCCCTGCTGGATACTCAGAGGCCAGCGCTGGTTCCTCTGATTAACAGTACCTCATCATGAAATCAAAAGAAAAGCTGCAGGCTAAATAAAACTGGATTTCTGTTAGAAAGGAATTGCTCTTGGCAAATAATTATAATTGCCAATGTTAAAAGGAGATTGTGAATTAACTACAGCAAACATAAAAAATAAATTTGGAAAAAAGCTTTTAATAATTACAGTGCATATGTCAAATGGAAATTACTCCAATTTGCATAGCTCTGCAGTCTCATTGTACAATATCTCAGGTGGCTTCATAACAACAAGCTTGTATCTTTAAAATCACATTTAATTTTAAAGGGTTTTAGTAACCCAAAAGTCACTTCAGTAAGTACAGATGGAAAGCTAGTCTGGGCCATGCCTAGATACAGTTAATTATCATTTCATAATGATACATTAAAAAACATACCATCCCTACCCCCAAGCATACATATGGTTTTAGTGATAAAAAGTACTTTATAGTGGTTTGGCTTATTAAAGGTCATCTTTATTCCAGTATAAGCAGCCACAATAGAATCTACACCACTGCAACACTGTATGTAAAACATCGTGTCCCACATCTCACACCAGGACTCATTTCCATGCAGGTCAGTCAGATAGTTTCTTGGGAGTGTTTGCAATGTGCTTCAGTCTGGATGAAGTTTCTGGTTAGAAACCCAAATGTGACACCATGTGGGTAGATTTAGACAAGAGCTTTGCACTCCAGATGAGGATCACAAGCTCACGGACCCTTAAAGAGGACCCCCACTTGAGGAGTCACACAGGGATGACACACAGGGGTCTTGTGTGTCAAGGGTCTGATTCCAAATTCGTACATTTATTGCTGCTTAGGAATAGGGGAATTTATTAAAACCACCCTCTTAATTTCCTGTTCATTTTTATTACTTGAGCCTATCTAAACACAAACTGAGAACCCTCACATGCCAAACAGAAGGCTCCCTAGAACACAGAGCTGAGCGCTTTGAGCCTTTAGTGTCATCACCTACTTCCACCTTAACTGAAAGTTTGTACCTACACCTGCCACAGAAGAAACTGGGAGTCTGACTACTCTAGAGCAGGAACCAGGATAACCAACAGATAACCACAGTATGATTGAAAGCAACCATGTCTCATTTATGGCCCACAGTTCACTTGCAGATCTCAAAGCACTTGAGAAGTCAAGAAATTTGATTATTTCTCCTGGTACAGATAGCATGAAAATGGCAAAAGCAGCCATCACATCCGGCCTCTTCCTCCCCTAGTAACCTTCCTGCACCTGCAGGAATTATGCAATCCTTTCATTTTTCCATCCAATTTTGCCATCCATTTCTCCTTTTCTTCAAAAAATGCCACATTTGCACTTAACAGATTGTTGAAATAGCTCCACTTTCTGTGTTAAAAGCAACTGCTGATTAGCTGGAATTGAAAGACCAAACCTCAGCAGCAGAAGTGTTGGTCTAACTGCCTAAGGGCAGAGATTTTGCATGTAACTGGCAGGCTCTTGTTCTCCTGCCTTCACACACTTGACTGCAGGCGCCTAAGGACAGAGGGAAGTACCGGCTTTAGGCTAGATTCATCCCTGGCTATTTTTCTGTACACCAGTATGTAGAGAGAAGTTGGGAGGGTCCGGAGACAAAACATCCCTAAAAAACATGGCAGAAACACCACCTTGCTGTGTTTATACACATCAGCAACTTTGTGGAGAGACACCAGCCAGTCATGCAGGCCTTTTGGAGGGCTAGGCACTAGGGGCAAGACATTATTTGCAATGTATCTTTTATTATTCTTTCTCCAGCTAAGGGTTAATATTTACCCCACCTAACTAGAAATTAACAGAGTGCCAAACACGGCAAGAGGCTGATTTCTCCACAGGCAACTTGCTGCCAGCAGCAGCTCACCCCCAGGGCTCAGTGTACCAAGAGGGAGATGCCAGAACAACTCTTTGTGGTTTCTCCTGAGGTAAGCCAGGTTCGAATGCAGCGCCGCAGGATGCTCAGCTGCTCAGGGGAACCGCTGCAGTAAAGTTTCCTCTACGAGCCCAAATTGGGCCCAGTAACGGCCGACTGTGTATTGTTACACCTGCCAAAAGCATAGTGGCCTGGGTGGAATGAGAGGCTGGCCCTGCCTCCAGATGCCAGTCACCAAGCATCACAGTCATCAAAATCACTCTTGACAAGTGTCTCCCCTCAGGGCTCTCCAGCAGGATGGCTGGGGCAAAAGCAAAGCTTAGCAGCCTGCTCCAGGCTCAAGGGATACAATGGACCCTCATGCTGCCATACCCTGCACCACACGGGCTGTCCTGATCACGAGCATTTTGGCTTCCCACATTTATCAGTCTACTAGCAAACTTTTTACAAGCAGTAGCATGCACCGAGAATGTGTTTCTGTTGCAGCAGAAAGCATGTCCTACCAAACACAGCACTGCCCCGCAAACTTAGGCGTTTCTGTCAGGGACGTGACAATAGCTGGCTTCACCCCTGAGGCAGAAGTTAAGGGAAGCACCCAAACCAGTCAAAGTTAGTTTCCCAGGACCTAGACACCTGAGCTGTTTTACTGAATGCATCCTTACCTTTCAAGAGTACATCAATGCAAAACAGTATGTACATGTTCCTTTCCTCCCCTTCCTTGATCAAGTATCTGCATATAGGTTTCCAATTTACTTAAAGATGATCCAAGAACACATGGGTAAGATCAGACCATAGAATGAGTTGGACAGGACCTTAAAAATTATCTAGTTCCAACCCCCCCTGCACGGGCAGGAACACCTCCCACTAGACCAAATTGCTCCGAGCCCCATCCAACCTGGCCTTGAACACTGCCAGGGATGGGACATCAACAGCTTCCCTGGGCAACCTGTGCCAGTGTCTCACTGCCCTCACAGGAAATAATTTCTTCCTAATATCTAATCTAAATATACCCTTTCAGTTTGAGTTCCTCCTCATCCTATCAAATACAGCTACAGTATCAGATCCAGCAGGTGGATGACCCTTTGCCATAAGAATACAGCCAGCACAGCTCTGTACAGCACTGTCTGTGCAAAGTGCTGCTTGCATTGCTGGCACTGCTGCTGTGGAAGAGACAGGACTCGGTGGATCTGTGCAGAGAGACTGTCCTGCTCCAGGGGTTGGGTGGTGCTACAGCAGAGGCTGTAGCAAGCTGCTCACATCTCCAGAAGCTCAGAGAACTAGGAGAAAGCAGGCTGCTTGATCTTCAGGGATTTCTTACATGTGCTGTAAAAATACTGAATGCATTTTGTATGCTGACTGGATATTTAGATTCCTTAATCGAGCTTTTGTTTACTGCAAATGTGTTTAGTTTTTAAAGTGTTTTTTTCTAAACTACACAGCTAGTATTTGTCCTTGAAGCCTGACAGGACATAAAATGTGGCAACATGCTGGAACAGCCTCTCGACTGCACGCTTTGTTTTGCACTACAGCATCACATTTATCAGAGGAGGTTTTCAATTCTATAGGATGTCATCACAACAGAGCACATTTCTTCAGTTGGACAAGCCTTAACTTTACTATTATGTTATAGGTGTGGTTTCCCTTTAATACTATTTTTAATGCTACAATACTTAAGGGTGAACAAAGCACATGCATGTGCTGATGCCAGTGTTTTCACAATACAACAGGTTTCAGTTGGCTCTGTGACACTAAAAAGAAGCTGGCCTTCACAGAAATTTGGATGGTTCCCTTCTGAGTCACATCCAGTTGGGCTATTGTTTGGAAAAAAACTGTTGTTTGTTCCCAAAAAAACTGGCCCTCCTAAGTATACAGAGAATATTTTGTTCTCCAACTGTATGGTTTGGAGCGTCTGTTGTCGTCATTGGTTTGGCACATCTAAAATTGTCCCTTCCACAGTGAGAACTTATAAATCACAGAAATATGGTCACCTGGTCATAATAATCTGCTGAGGGGAAGCAATGCCAATGCCAGCTCATTTCTTGCTCTTTTGTTTCTATTTCAGAAAATATTCTATTGCATCCCTTCATTAAAAGAAAGTAAATATTCCCAGTGTGCATGTTCACTGCATTACTGAAGAGTTTTCCTTGCAATGCAAATAATCCTCCAAAACACAACAAGCAATGAATACATCCAGACAAAATACCAGGCTGCAACATGTCTTCATTCATCCACATCTGGTACCTAGCTGAGTCAGTTGCGCAGAAAAATACGACGTTAGGCAACAAAACATCAGTCTCAGAGAAAGGAAGAAGGTAAGAAAGAAGCAGGTTCTCTGGCTTCTGGCATTATTGTACAAAGCCAGGAAAAATACTACACGGAATACAGAATATAGAAAATTAAGAAAGGATCTACTGGAAGAAAGGAAAAGTTTAATTTAATAAATTGGTAACTTCTTTAGGATTGTTTCTCTTCCAAAAAGCCTCAGACTATTTCACTAATTACTGAAAAAAAGCTAAAAATAGGCAAGCAAGCCCTGTCATTCACAGCAAGTATCTACCACAGGCTTGGCTTTCCAGGACATCCTTTACCAGTGACAAGGACAGAGCAGCAAATCTCCACCTCACATATGGAAGCAATTATTAGTGTGAAAACATCCCCTCCTAGGAGGAAACAAATGAAACTCATGCACAGTTTGATTAATGACTACTCCCATGCAGATATGTAAATAGCCACATTGTTGCTACCTTAGCTTAGCAAAATTTTAAAGTTATGTGATTTTTACTCACTTGTTTATACTGCTCTGCCAAACACTGCATTTTTGGATGGGCTCCCCGTTACAGGACAGAGGGTGGCTGCAGAAATTAAGAGCACAGAGCTCTACTGTCCAGTTTTCCCCATCTAGCTGTATGAAAATGCAGTCTCTTTGCGGTTTCTTTTCCACTTGATAGATGTAACCAGTTAAATACTAACCCTAGCCTAAATAGTATCTAAGTTTTTACTTTCTCTACAGAGAATACGCCAGAAAATGTTGGTGGCTTCTGCCTCAGTCATGCCTCAAAACATCCCAAGTGCCCTTCAAAAAACAAACAAACAAACAAACAACCCCACAACATAAAAAATCACTGACAATGGCTAAAGGAGAGAGCTCTGCCAGGACTGTCCTGCTCACCCCCAGCCAGCTTTATACAAAGATGTTCTTGCGCATAGGTGGAGGCACCACAATTTGTCCTCCCCAGAAGTACAACAGGAAAAGCCTGATCAGGTACCTAACAGGTGGGAACGGAGTGTAATCCTCTACTCCCAGAAGGATATTAAAACTTCAGAATGCAAAGCATCCCTTTCATTGTCTCAGGGGGCAGCTATAGGCACCTACATTACATATTGTAAGGAGTTTTAATCTCAGCTCTCTCCTCCTCCATCAAGAAAGACCCTTCCGCTCAGGCGTAGTGGCATGTGGTAGGACATACGGCTGGTGACTTTGGTTAGAGCCTGAACTCCACAGTCCCTTCAGCCAGAATACAGCAAAGGGATCAGACAGACCATTATCCAACACCTGCCTCTGAAAAGCCTCCAGAGAAAACAAATTCACCCCCAATTGCCGTAACTGGCTGGGAAAGACCTTGGTGTGTAGCAGCACGAGGCGTGTGGGCTACGCCCGCGTTACAAAAGGGTGCTCACGTCACTAAGCCAGGCACAGGCAGCCTGGCACAGCTTTGCTGCAGGAATGTTTCCACACAGGCTGACGCCTGGGTCTGAGTGCCAGACTTCTGTGTCAGCCACAGAACACCGACAAAACATCACAGCCAGGCTGCAAATGCAGGAGCCCCCGATGCTGGGTATGAAAGGAAGGGAAGAGGAAGACCATATCCAGTTAAAACTAAAGTGGCTTTGACTGTCTCTCTTTGAATGACCAGAGAACTTCTCACCAACTGAGTTCAGCTAAGGCTTCTCAGCCATCAATCTGTAGTCCCTTCAGGGGACTGGATCTGCACTAGAGGCACTTCTGATTTCACCCCAAGTTACACAATTAACTCCTGTCTTTGGAACTAAGCTTTGTCTCCCTATGAAACACTTCACTAGGATGAGACAGTTCTAGCAAAGAGAGGCTGGGCAGTCCCTGCCAGTCCGTGGCTATTCGTCTGTCACAATCAACCACTGCAACTTATCTGATATTTCCACTGAGGCTCACAAGGGAGACCACCTTTGCATAACACACTCAGAATATATTCAGGAAGAACACAAGTTCCAGCATGACAAGGCAGGGGAGCAAAGGGAGCTGGCTTCCCCCTCTTTGGGCAAGACCCTGCTCTAGTTGCCTCACTAGGGTTTAATTTAATTTTCCAGACAAACTCACCCACTACTTCTTCACTTCTGTGCACAAAAAGTGCTTGTCCTCATTTGCCCTTCTCCACTGTCACTTCACAGAGGGATCAAAATGTGGCACCAACATGGAGAAAATCTGACGCACACAAACATGAATTTTGGCTGTGCATGGCTTCTGTGCAGCCATTTGAGAGGGGCTAAAGCCTTTTTTTATTCGCTACTTCAGTGCATACAAATGTGTAGAAAGGAGACAAAGCTTTTACCCTGCATTATCAAGCAGAGCAAAGAAAGCCTGCAGCTGTCTCTCTGCCACCTCAATGACTCTGAAAGGGCTAGAGGAGAACTGCGTGGGCACAAGACACATGAGGAATACCTACATGTGCCTTCCCCACCACAAGGTGTTTCATCAAACACGAGTTTGTCTTGGAAGTCAGATCCTGTCAATATTTTTTTATCATGGTATACAGCTAAGTATCACTGATTTAATGTTAGGCTTCTAAGCATGTTTTAACCACACAAAACCCAGATCTCTTTATCATGAAACATTACATTTGAGCATTTTTCATGTTGGAGCACTAGAAACAGCGAAGTTGGCCAGCTCCACTGCTGAAGCTGTATTCCAACTTGATAGCTGCAACTGGAGATAGGATACAGCATCTTGAACCTGTGCCTGCACACATCTACAACTGCAAGGCTTCATCCTAGAAATGGTTTCAACTTACAGGGAAAGTGAACTTTACTGTACCTGGTATAAGTTTTTTGGTGAGTTTTTTGTTTGGGTGGGAGCGTTTGTTGGTTTTGATCAGTTGGTTGTTTATTTTAATTACAAATCCTATCTGGAACACTCGGTATAACATATTTATGCACCTATTATTGAGTTATCTGGCAGATTTTTTAATAACAGTTTTGTTCCTTTAAATCATTGAGAGTCAGCCAGGAAAGATGTAAAACAGAGACTAAAGTAACTAACAGAATAGAATAGGAGAGGGGATGAAGGTCCCATTTCTTAACAGCTTGCAAACAACCTGGAAACTAGCTTAACCATGAAAAAACTTCAGAGGTTCAGACTGGCCATAGAATCATTTTTAGGCTAATTTCCTAAGGGAAAATAGCTTATGGGATCATACATTGTGTACATTTCTTCATAGGCCAATATGTTTGATAATCTGAGTTCTGATTACTTTTTTACATGTTCAACAATTCCACATGGGAAAAAAGTGAAAACCCGATTTCATTAGTTCTGCTTTTCACAGAACTATTTGAATCCAGCTCAAAGGCATATCAAAACTGCCCATGACCTGAAAGCTATGACTGTAGAGTGACACATGCCTTTACCTTCGCAGGTAAAGCATATGACAAACACAGTGTGCCACAATGATAAAGTAGACGTCCCAGCATGGAGAAAAACCAAACAAACAAAGGAGCATGGTGGGGGCTGGTGTTATACTCTCATCCACAAAATGCAGTTGTGCTAACTGGGAAAGGATTTAGATTCCAACTGCAGAGGTGCTGATCCACACACAAGGTGCTGAGCAGAGAAGACAAGCAACAGAAGCAGGAAATACGATGCTAGCACATTGGCCTTTCTCTGACCCATCCTGAGAAACGCAAGAACAGCTTAAGAGTATCCCAGCCAGCAAAGAAAAGCTTGTTAGAGGAAGTCAGTGTGTACTGTCTGGCTGTGAGGAGCTGGACTATCATCTGGATACAATACTCAAACACTGCTGACAGACATGGTGGAAAGCCAAGCCTGATAAGATGAAAATAAACAATTGGCAACCTCTGTCTGCTGGCAAGGTAGCCCACACAATCGGCTAATACAAGACACTGACCCTTGAGTCATAGATGAAAAAGTGTCACTGAATATTTACAGAAGGACTTCAAAAAAAAGAGTCCTACTTATACAAAGCAAAATCAATGACATTTAAAAGCAACTTCTTTGAGCTTGACCTAAATCGTCTTTCAAAAACCCTTGTCTCCTTATATATCACTGCATTAGGAATACAATAAACAACAAAACAAAAAAATGACCATCAGAAGCCAAACTCTAGGGCTGATTTATGCAGTCACAAGGTCACAGCAGGCCACAGAGGGTTTCAGTCTGTAGCCAAAAGACAATATGCGAGATCCTGTGAGCATTCAGGCAGAGAAATGAGAGGAAATCTCAGGGCTCAGAGTTCAGGTTCACCAGCTCCCCACCCCAGATAAGGAAAACCCAGTGCTGTTATAACGAAATACAATGAAACAGATAAATGTAATTGTGGTACACGCACACCAAGATCAGACCAGGTCATAATCTATAACTTCAGTGAACAAAGGAGTCTAAGGTGCCACTCACACCTCTGAGGCGCTGTCTGAAAACAATTTCACTCATCTGGGGAAAAACAGTCTGTTTCTTCTAGTGTGAGATACAGTGTGGAAGGATCAATGGTTTTTTTGCTTACTCTATCCTGCTCTACTTTCATCACAAAGATTTTTTTTTTTTTTTTAAAGTTTTCTGGTTGGCTGTAAAAGCCACCCAAGGGCTCAGACTTTTATATTTGCACAGCTCTAACCCCAGCAGGACATGACTCATTGGTAATAGGAACCACTGGAAACATTTTCCTACTCCTTTGTGTCTGTGGTTATTGAGGAAACTGAGGAATGAAGTTAAGATGTGTTCAAGTGCTTCTCCATAGCAACCTGCTACGCTGGCTTTCAGCTGTGTTGTCCTTAATCCCATTAGCAATACTGCCCTACTCAGCATGGACAGGAGATGTGACAGTTCTCATTTACTCTGAAATACATTCCTAGCGGAATCTAGAATCTGATCTAGAAGGAAAAACCTACTAGTTTTGACTAAGTAGGTCTTATCTGGCACACAAATCATCACACACTGCAACCTCCTTGAAACCTTTCCAGGTTGTCAGGTGTCACGAAGCACATAGTCAAAACACATCAGGCAATACTGTAATGGCTTCACACTCCTTTCATAAGTGGGTACTGAGCTAAACCACCTGGTGGTTTGTCTTCATCACTACCTCACTGGACTGAATGAGGCCAAACATGAAGCAGCCCAAGAATCTCATGACTCCCACCGCTGGGCAGGACACATCAAGCTCTCAGAATCCTGCACAGCAACTCCCTCTCTACTCACATGGCCAGCTCCAACCATGGAGATACCCAGGTGACTGGGCCCAATGAACCCGACCACACTTCCCCAAGACAGAAAGACACCAGTGTCTTTTTCACAAAACCCCAGAAGATGGGGGTGTGAGATCCTCTAACGAGAAGGATTATTATGATCCCAAAAGGGAAGGATGCATGCAGCACTTTTGCCTAACAATCTATTCTATTAACAGACAGTGACTGCTCCAACCATAAAAGCAGTTGCTACCTTCTTTCTGCCTGGAAGATGACCCAAAGACCAAAAGAGCAACTGTCACTTCATTTGGGTCACCTCTGCCTACAAGGGGGCAGGTTTCCCTTCTGCACAACTTAGTCACTTATAAAATCTCTGGTCACTTTCATCATTACCAACCACAACATCCTGCAAAACAGCAGATAATTAATAATGATTTGTACAGCCTGTGAAGAAGCATAGAAAGACTATGAGCCCTGCATTCATTTCTGCTGCTTTCTGCCATCACAAAGTTAAGCATCTAGTCTGAACTAATAATCTGGGATTTCTCTCTGGACTTAAACAGAAATACACACTGCCAGAAGGCTATTTACTTTATCTAATTTAGGATGGTGCCTGTCTTTTGACCACCTACAAAGAGCCTGGGTAACCATCTGAGACTAGATACATAACTTTTAGACCTAAACAGAGATCATCTAAAGTTAATTGAGACAGGCATCCACTATAAAGGAGGCAGAAAATAAGCAGCAGGGCAGAAAAGTTAATTTGCACCTCCCACATCTCAGGCTAATAAGCAAACTATTAGAACAATCCTTCCTACGCTGCATTATTTCGTAACACCTTGTTTGGTAACAGAGGACATCTGTAAGAGAAGCACTGCTGAATGTCATTTATACTGGGTCTGTTTATAAAAAAAAGCAAGTTTTTCACTCTGGCTAAGCAGCCTATGGAGATGCCTACATTCCAAAGCACAGAGCATTGGTGCCAGTGCCTCAAGCCATATGAGAGTGACTGTGGGGCTCAGTACTGCTGGCGTGCTACAGATGGGGCAGCTCAGATTTGCAGCGGTTCTGTAGAATGCTCACTTGGACAGCTGAAAGGCAGATGTCTAGCAAGTCTAATAATAAACAGAGATTATCAGTTCAAGATGAAGCCTAAAATGAGAACTCATACATGCAAATCCATGTCAATCAGTAAATTTCTGTACCTTTGCCAATGTTTTAATCTCAGTCAGACAAGCCAAGCTAAAAACACATCTTAGCAGAAGGATGCTCACTGTAAGTGGAGGCAATGAGAAAGGCATCTGCTCTGAGCTACTGCATGACTTGCCTCTCTGGCTGGAGACAGTTCAGAAAGAAATCTGAAGGGTGGATCCGGCAGAGAGAGCAACGGGTATTTCATTAATTAGGGAGATGATGTACTTGCAGAATGAGCTGAAGGCAACGACAGCACTGCAGTCAGGCTCTGCTGTTCTCCTCTGTGACATCCCCACATCTGACATATTATCAACGGGCAGCTGCTGCAGAAATTGAAGCAATGCTGAAATGACAACTCTATTAAAGGGGCAGATGGTCCTATGAGCAAATGTTTCACCAAGGACTGGGTAGATATCATCAAACTCATTTCTCAATGACTCAAAAATGACAGCTGATATCCCACGAGATGAAATTTCAAAGTGTTACTGTACTGTGTAGCCAGGGGCCAAGAATATTCTTGAATATGACCTGACAAAAATATAATGAAGCTGGTGCAAACACAAGTCTATTAGTATGGTTAGAATCCTTGGTAGCAGCTTTTATGAGAGTCATGGTCGAAATGTGCCATTTTGGGAAGGCAGCCAAACTGCTTATACATGGAGTACAGCTGCACAGTAAAACCACTGCAGCTTTTTGGATGGATTAACATTCATAATTAAGTTGGAAAAGGCAAAAAAAAGTAATAAAAGAGGTGCCAAAGTAAACCATATTTATCATAGAAATATGCTGCTCTTTTTAACTGAAAATCAGATTCTTAAGACAAATTTACAAGACTAAATATTGACTGTAAATTACTTCTCCTGTTACCTTAATAGAAAACTTCGAAATTCAAACTAAATATTAATGTATAATGTCACTTCTCCCTATACACAAAGGATTGAGAATGCCAACAAGTAATGCAATGCCTTTCACACATAAAGCTGCTTCCAGTTTTCTCTTTGCCAATTAGTAAATCAAACTTGATACATTCAATTATTTATAACTACCAATAAAACATATAGATATCCTTGAAGCATAAGTCAATAGGGTGAAACTTCACAGCTGATCTCTGGCAAGAGTAGTGGTCTCTAAGGCTTTCAGGAAACCATCCACCAAAACCCAGACACAGCTAACCAGGTTCAAAGCATGCAGACAACATTCAGAGGATGTAGGGGTTAAAATTCACATGAAGCTGATCACATAGCAAAAATATGGGATATCCCTTCACTGCTCCAGTGGGCAATGCCAAAAAGTGATAGTCCTTACTCCATGAAGTCACCCCTTGCAGGGTTAACCCTCTATCTGAAGGGAACAACGATACAACAAAGCTCAAAGATAATTCTCACTACAAATTGCATAACCAGATTTAAAAATCTTTACCCATATGGTCAAGTTTAGGGACCTTCAGATCCACTCCTAATCTTAAACTGCATAAAACATTATCTCAGTCTAGCTATCAATTTTGTACATACAGGGGAAATTCCTACAATCTTTCCATGCAACTAAGTCAACATTTACCCTGCCTTGTTATTACAGCACTAACAATTTCATTGGCAAAATACAATAAGGCTTAAAAAAAGCCCTTACCAATATATGCCTATACGTACATGCACACCTAAGCATCATGGGTTCAGAGGCAAAAAAGCTGCTTACTACCATGAACAGTCCCTGCAACTTCATGTGATTGTTCTTGACAAAATGACAGCTGGAAATGCTTACAGGGTCGGAACCATGTGTTAAACCATTTTCTTCAAAGCGTGAAGTGCTACCATGTTATTTCAACTCACACTGCTTTTCTGTAATGTGCCATTCATATTTGCAGTATGAAATTTCACATATATTATCAACTGCTGCTATTAGTGTTTTGCAAATGTATTTCTATCTCTGTGCACAGTGAATATTTGAACTGGCAGCTGTGATGGTTCTTCTGCATGGTAAATACTACAGGGCTTTGGTTCCACCTTCAAGTTCAATCTCCAAGAAGCCTACAGGCCTCTCAAGTACTGAGGGCATTTCTGGTTTTTGCATTTCAAGGACAAAGTGGAAACAGAAAAGGTACATAGAATGACAACTGCAATGATCAAGGGGACAGAGAAGCTGCTTTACCAAGGCAGACTGAAAAGGCTGGAGGGGTCTCCAGCTCAAAAGGGGAAAGTTCAACAGGGGTTATGAGCAAGATTTACAAAATTATGAAGACAGTGAATAAAATACTCATAGGACTGTTTTTCACTAAATTCAGTATTATTAGATATGAGAGGCATTCGATGAAACTAGCATGAAATCTTTTTTAATTTATAAAATAAGGTACATTTCTACTGAGACTGGACAAAATTAGTGGAATTTGTTGCCACAGTGATGACCTGTAACGTCTGCCACAGGCAGACAGTATCAGCAGGTTCAAAAAGGGATTATCCAAGGGCAACAGGTCCATAAACAAACAGTACAAGGAAGAAGCAAGGATGCTCCTCCTTACCCGATTGCTAAGTGACTGCTAGTTTGGGGCACCTAATTTGGGATTGATTTCCACAGTGTGCACTACCTCACTTGCAGCTGTGGGTATTCTGAAAGTCTCCTGCAACAGGCATCCAAAAAAAGGTAGCAGCCAATATTCATTAAGCCTACTGAAAAGGAGAGCTATAAACATCTTCTCCCTTTACACTGTCCTAGGGGAATGAACTCCCCAGCAGATGAGCAGTCTTTTTTACAACCATATATTTGTAGTTATTTCGCTTTCAAACCATCAAGAATCCTGGTAAACTCCCTCTGTGGGTGCCCCAACAGGCTGATGCACTTCCCTCTTCAAGCCTGCTTTTACCCTAAGAATCCCAGCTCACTCACTCCTCCACCAAGGCTTGCTTTTATTATTCTGCACAGAGACTGGCTTACAATGCAGTAGCCTGATGAAAAGTTCAGCGCTACCCTTGAGCGGTCCTCATGACAACCCAGCTTCATGGGAACACATGCTCTCTCCATGGCACAGCAACCCGCAGCAGGATGACGTTGGAAACATTAATTACAAACATGCCTGCCAGGCCTAGAGCTCACATGCTCTGAACAGTAAGAGTAGAAGGACGTTGGAGAAAGGACTTCAACAGATGTCAGAGGACATGGAGGAGTAGTTCTCTTGCTGACTCCATCTCTGTTGTTTTTCCATTGTAATCATTATCTGGCATGCAAAGCTTTTGTACATACACTGTATGAACATAACATTTTCCATCTATAAAGGAGCTACTTTTTCTTTAGTGGCCATCTAGTGATGACTGACATCAGTGACAGGAAGAATTTAGTTTGGCTCTTCTCTCTCTTGCTTTAGCTGTCCTTCACCTGCATCTAATATTTTGGCACACTGCTAAGAGCACAGAAATAGGTTAGCAGAAGACCCAGCAAAAACAAAACAAGTAAATCAAACTTCAGCTTAAATATTAGGTGGAAGGAAAAAAAAAATCACCTTTGAGTCTTTCTTCTTGTTTTCTATCTAGATACTAAAGAGATCTTAAAACTTCAGCTCCACGTGTCATTTGGTCATATGAACACTCATCTGATGCTGATTGTTCATGCTGATGAACTTCACTGTCAAATCCAGTAAGACCTCAAGCCTCAACAAAGGATGTGACTGACTTCTGAGTCACCAGTAAAAAGGATATGACCTACAAAACTTGAGAACTCTGATTCATCCAAGCTTGGGGCATCTTAAACCTCCATGGATTACTGGTTTGTATTTATTTTCATGTGTTACAGTAAGATTCAATAAAGAAACACCTCATTGTTTCAGGGAATAGAGAAGGTTATTTAAAATGGAACCAGCAGCCTTGTGCTGTTGTGTGGGAACATTCCTGAAACCAGGACAGCATCCTACCCTAAACTTAGGAAAGTTTGTAACTTGCTACATAGCTAAAACACCCCTCAGTCAGCTCAAATTCACTCACAAAGTTAATAATTTTAATAAAGCAACTGATGTTTCAAGACCTTTGGCACTTTTAGTACCCAAACCAAGGCCAAGTCCCTTTCATTTATTGTTTCCATGGTCACACCACTGCACCTTCCCTGGTGTCACACTGGCAAAGATGACAAGAATGATGCTACTCCCTTCAAGAGCAAGTTAAAATACCTAACACCTTTTGTAATCAGCCCCTTAGGTTCCCTAAGCTCCTTGGACACCAGGGAAATACCAATTATTTCCTTGGGATTACTCCTGATCTCACTAAAGAGTCAAGGCCTAGTACAACTTTGTACTGTCAGTAAGAAAATTAGCCAAGTACTACCAGAGAATAAGGTGGAAATAAGGGACTGGGTATCTGTTTATATTTAAAAGCTTTTTTACTTTGCTCTAGGCAGAGAAACATCAGGGTTTCCAAAACATATCCACAGGAGGCCTCTTTGCAGCAAACATAGTTATTCTTAAGTTAGTTTTATCCTACCTAGTGAGTGAGGCAGAACAGTTAAAAAACTTTCCCCTGCCTGTCCCAGTACTGCTGCTGCAGCCTCTCTACTACCACCACACCTGCCTCTTGATGTGTCTACACAGCACACAAAAGTGTAATTGGACTTCAGGCAGTCACCTCCAGGTAGACTCTGAACTCACCAGCTGAAGAAGACATAGCAGGCTTCATCACAGGTAGCAACAGCAAGGGCACAAGCCTACTCAACTGCCCAGGCATATATCCGCTGCCTGCAACCCTGGAACAAATGAAGTCCTCACCACTGTGTCTTCTTCATTGGTGTTACTACCTGCACTGACTACGTTAGGGCTGGCATGGATGCATCTACCAGTCACACAGCATCAGCAGATCCTGTTCAGAGAACCAGCACTGCACATCCTTGGGCTTGCCTACAAAATCCTGCCCTGACTGGCAGCTTCCCACAGCAGAGGACCTGGGGCAGGACTGCTGCAAAGGGCCTCACTTTTAGAAATTCCATCCATACAGAAAGGTACCACTTCTGCCTGAAGAAGTGGTGACCCACTGCTTTCATCACTGACAGCTGAAACCTCCTGTGCTATACTTGGGGGGGGGGGGGGGGAAGGAAAAAAAAAAAAAAGAAAATTTTTTCTCCCTCTCTTCTCATTTGCTGTTTCTACATCTGAAGCCACCACATACATTATCAGTCTGTCTCCCAAACTCTTGGGTAGGGTTTTCACACAGAAACAGTGGCAAGAAAGCCACCTTAAAACCAACACAAAAATGTGATACATAAGATTGTGAGCTGTCTCAGGCAGGAGTTACTTTCTTGCTCCGTATTTAAAGGGTTACACCAAGTTCATATTAGGCTGTCATGTGCTAACACAGTGCAAGGTGATTACCCAAAAAAAGCAGCCAAGAGCAAGCCTTTTAACTTGCTTTTTTACAACTTGACCCAATTCCAAGGAGTTCATGCCCTTCAGCAACAGGATGAGACCCTTCTCCTTCCCTTCAGAGCACTGTCAGAGTGTAAAGCAAGTTGCCACCCTCTGACACCATGTAAAGGTTGTCACCAGCCACTCTTCCCATCTCACAGCTCCTCAAAGTCACTATTTTTATTCCCAGAATATATCTTCCAGACAGAATCAAGACTGATTTACATCTCAGCAGGAAGCCAGTATTCTTCCAGGCACTACTGGCTTTGGTCCTTTTGTTTAAACCAAAAAATTTCCCCAAAAGCTGCATGAAGAAAGGGGCTCTTTAGCTGTTTTGTTCTGTGGTTTGCTTGCAGAAGTCTCTTGCTGGAAGTATGCAGGGCTCACACTGCAGCTGCTTTGGTTGGAAATACAGGCAAGAAGATATGATTTAGCAAGTATTGTCTGCAGGGATGTGAGGTGATAAGTAATTTAGTTCTGCTTCACAAACTCTTCTGAATGTGCTGCCTCAAAAATGCTCTAAAGATAAAACTATGCTACAGGAATGGTTGGAAATTTTCCTGCTATTACTTTCTTTCAGCACCAGGATATGTGCTCCTGTCCTAAAATTTACTTACAATTTACTTCTGTTTAACTTACATTTCCTCCTGGCCTGTCTTTGTGCCCAATATGGTCATAAGCTGTCAGAGAAAAGAGTATGTTTATTTACACACTTCAAATACAGTTGTTCTGGTCTTGAAAGGAGCCTACAGATGCTACTGGAAAATAAACAACAGACTTGTTTAGATCACTGTCCTAAATCTGGCCTGATCTGTGGCAAATTTCCCTGCTTATTACAGCCAGAGGAGGCAAGAGAATGAATGCCACTCAAGGCTAAAACGCTTTACAAAAGACACCATAATATAGGGCTGATCACATCATATGCTTCTATGTTCTACCAGCCCCTGCATCCTCCAAAAGCTTCTAAAGAACAAACACCAAAAGAAATAGGGCTAACTATGAGAGTCCTAAATATTCCTGTTCCCTGAGCTCACATCAGATGCTGTCTCCTTTTACGAGTGATGTCTTGGAAAAAGAGAAGGTATGTACCAGGGGGACTGCCACACACCCAAACAGGGAAGCTGTTAAGCTAAATCAGGCTGTGCTTACAAGATAGAAGAAACCAACACCAACCCCCTCAAAACCCTTCTGGACACAGATCATACATCAGTCAGTGTAAAGCAGCCAGTCAGTTATGATATTACCTGAGTCAAAGGTCAGTGCACTGGCAAGGGAACAATAAAAGTTTCTTCCCTGCAAGACAGAGCTGAACACATCAATGCTGAATTTACACTAAGGTTAATTTCCCTGTTTAGTTACTATAGCAGAGTATTTCTTGGCAATTCACAAGAAGCTTCTGTTGTTTGTTTTCCAGTCTCTCTGCATCTGAAGTGCTAAGCTGATGCCTCACACAGTAGATCTTTTCAGGCAGTGCAAAGACAGGTCACTGTTAAAGACAGGGCACCATGAAGGCTGAGGAGGAGGATGTTTTCACTTCAACACCCCAAGACTGGTAAGGCTTTTTCAAGTGAGAATGGGAACTGTAGGCAGACATTCCTGTGTTTGCTTTTTCCAAATTTGTTTCTGGATATCAGAGAGAGCAAATCACTATGCCCGGTAATAACTCTACAGTCTTTTTGTTCCACGAGAAGAATAAATTCATTTTACTGTGCCAAATTCTGGTTTTTGAAAATTACCATTTACCTACCTACCCATGAAGTTCCCCATAATGACAGCAAGTGTACAACTCCCTTCCTTGGCTCAGCTAGCATGGGCAGCACTTTTTTGTGCTGCTTGACAAGTGACACCTTTCAGCACTGAAAAGCCACCATTTCAGAAACTGGTGAATGAACTCCTGGTGTCTGTAGAAAAAAAAAATCATGTAAAAAAGCAGGGATCAGAAATGCCCTTGTAAAACAAAATATATACTTTTCAAAATATGTGTTTGCCAGATCCAAATGAATTATGAGCAGGATTCACACAGGAAGTGTGAATTGTAACTGCAGGATGCATTCAGTTGTGGCTGGAAAGACTTCAGCATCACCTGCCAGTTGTTTTTTCCACAAGTATTTGTCCTTTCATAGACAAGCTAGGGTGCAAAACTTCAGAAGTGGCCTTGCATTTCAATATATACAGAATATCTGACCATATCGTTAGAAAAGTACAGCCTTCTGGTATAGAAACAAAACAGGGCAGTGGTTTTCTCCAGTTCTGATTAGAAGCTTTTGGTGGTGTACCCCACTCTATACTGCCAGCCACAACTCACTTGGGGTCACTTAGGATCTCTGGCTCGACTTCATGAGGCGACTGGAAAATGCGCTGGAAGGAAGACATACTCCTTTTGAGGTTTACAGGTGAATTGAGTTATCTTTTTTCCCCCCCACGTTTTCTTCTTAAAACTTCAGATTTCTTGGGGCTTTTTAAAAATTTATCCTCTAAAAATACCAGCCAAAGTCATGTAGTTAACTACTATTTAGAAATCTGTGGAAGTCATGCATTAAGAGGCCTTGGTATTCAAAGCATATGACCAAGAAACCCACTCTCCACTGACCTTATATGCTTTTTTTTTCCTGACAGCTCAAACACCAGCAGAAAAGGCAGCAGACTAGAAAAGCATTCTGGGTATCAAGAGGCAAATGAGAACAGTAATTAGTTTAGTCTGATTATTTTATGCCAGAACTGGAAGTTCTTTTTTTACTTTCTCCTCCTTTCATAGGTGAAAAATTATCTCTACACCCTTCCTTGATCCCTGGTCAAGACAAAGAGAGGTTAGAAAGCCCAAAGGGAGGTTAGAAAGCCCAGTGTTGGAGCAAGGCATCTCTCCCCACGTTACAGTGGTGGTGCAGCCAGTGCTGCAGAGCTCTCATCTCTCCAGGTTATCAGCTCACCCGGCCATCTGGCAAATTACAGACCTAAACAGTGATGTTTCTTTCTACATTTCTAGGCCCAAAGATTGGCAGGGAACCATCCCCTTCATTTTAGAAGAAAGCCTATGTCCAGTGGCTATTGTTTGCCTTCTGAGACTGGACTGCATTATAAAACTGGCTAACAAGACTCCTCCATCGTCAGTAATGATAGAAAAATTAAGGTAGGGGGATGAGCAGCTAGAATCCTGGGAAGGTTAGGTGTTAGGACAATCGTTCATATACACAATCTCCCCATAGTTCTTCTGATCTAATTAAATGCTGCTGGCTTTTGTACAGAGCCCAGTGCTTATTTTTCACTTGCTCCTACCTGATGCCTTTTTTTCAAGTGAACAGGAAACTGCTAAACGTCAACACTTTCAGAAGCAGCCATTGATTTTGGACTATTCTGAATCTCAAAACATACTATGGAAGCCTGTAGCACAGTTGCTTCAGGTGTTTTGAGTGATGAAATGAGTGCACGTGTTCAGCAATCACAGAAATCAGGCCCAAAGGATCCCTCCTCTTCCTTAGTGTTCCCTGCAAATGGGAACACAACCGCCAGCGGACCTCAACTTGTAAAAGTGGAAGTTACCAGAAATGCCACAAAGCTACCTGGGGACTCTGCAACCTCCTCCAGGTGGCAGGTATCCAGATGTCCCAGTGATGGGCAGGCATTTTGTAAGTCTAAAGATCAACAGACAGACAGACAGTCACCACTGCAAGCCCAGTCTGTAACAGAACTACTGACCTCCAGACTTAAACTTGAACTTGAAGAACATGCGTCCCTTTTTTACTAATTACAATTAAGCCATCCCATATTACTGTCAGTGGAGTATGATACAGCATATCCTCTCTGATTCTCCAAGGTCTTAAATGACTCAACCACTTTAGTTTATACGCACAGAGACACTTTCTATGACTATATTTAGTTTTAGAGAGGGTCTGGAAAAGTGATATCACCACTGGAATGAGGAAGTATTTATCCCCCGACTGGAAACACATGATGGTGATGTAAAGGCACTATTTGGAGAGCTCTATTTATATTACAGTTTCCTGAATCTTAACGTGACTCAGAGAATCTCGGGACGTAACGTAGTGTCACCACTGTAGTCTGCAGGAATCATGGCCAAAGTTTCACAGAAGCTTGACTAACAGTAAGTTACCACAGCACTGTGAAGCAAGGCTGGGCCATGGATGCTGAAATTTAATGACCCGACCAGTTTGTTATCAATGGATTTAAACTGCATTATTTATGGTAGACCAGCGACAGAACTACATGGGAAATAGCCAACAACTGCAGTATAATAAATATGCAAGAGCAGTTGGTGTAGACTGAAATTTGATTCCATTAATTACTGCTTGTTGAAATTATTCTGCTTTTACAGAGCAATAACTGTCTTCCCAAAGCCAATTCCCTCCTGCTTCTTGACCAGTGAGGAATTCCTGTGACAATCAGTTGTTTAGAGGCACTTTCTATAAGGTTTACAAAAGCAGAGAAGATCCAGCTGCACAACAAGCTCCCAGGCACAAATCTTAAGGACTCAGTCTGAATGTTCCCTGAAAAGACTGAAAACCTTTTCCCTCAGACAAGAAAATGTCTCCAGTATAGGAAAGGCATTCAACCACTTCCCTTTCTTTTTACTTTTAAAAAATAAAAATAAACTAGAACTCTGTACTCTGAAAGAAAAATAGCCAGAAGCCTTATGACTATGACCAATCTGTTTGGCGTAGTAGGCTGAGGAAGAACATGGCAAAGGTTATTAGAAAGAGGAAGGAAAAAAGGAAGCAAGATGTCACACCTTTGAGCGCCAGTGATCCCACTGAATTATGCCAAGCTCATTAGAAACAAGAGTAAGGAAACCTGCCATTAGCATTCCTAACTTGGTATTAATACACCTAACATCTTGATCACTCTTGCAAAGCCAAGGTGAAATCCAGCAACAAACACAGGAATATCCAAGATGAGAGGTTTCTTGTGCAAATCATCACCTAATGACTCTGATGTGCTATGTGGATCTGTAAATATGACCCCCTGTTCTGCTCCAGCCTTATTTCTGGAACTCATCCATATCAGTCTGTAACAACTGGATTATACTGTATACTGTCCTGGTCTGCATAGCAGGACATAGATCAAGCAGAGCACAAACTGCTATCTTGTCAAAATGGCAGCAGCTTCATGCCTGCTTTGCATGAAACAGCCAAGAAGAACAGTGAATAACTCATATTTACAGTTCATATTTGACTGACTATTCACTTATTGGAAAGTTTAATATTTAATGAAATCACAGGGTAACACAATGGGGCTACATGACAAAGTTCTTACAGGCAGAAACTCCCACTGATAACAGGAGCAAGTGGGATGCCTAAATACAAGACAGCAGAAAAAGGGGCAGGGGGAGGACTGAGAAATTTCACATATGAAGATACAAGCCCTACTTGCGGACAGCATCACAGGCACCACCAGCACCATACTACTTAACTTGGAAAAAGAAACAGAGCCAAGCTTGTAGTTTAACTGGGTGTAGGCTGAGAGAATATGGGTTTTTCAAAATGTCTGCTTATTTACTTCTTCAGCATAAAATATGGGTTTTACACTAGAAGTGTATTTCACCAACAAAAGGCTAATATCAGTAAAAAAGTTTAGGTGTTTACATTGTGAAAGAGCTATGTATGCTTCAGTCTTCAGGAAACACCTTTCCTTGCTCCTGCCCCCCTTTCTCATTCTTTTAAGTTTTGGCAACTCAAAAACTTTGGCTAGTTCCAAGACATCTACAATATAATCAGAACCAAAAGTTTGGTTGCTGAATTTCCTGCCCAAAATACTTAGTTTAGGTGGCTAAAAAAAAAAAATCAATAAAAAACTAAAATATCAAACCCACTTATGTCACCACTGAAGTCTTTCACAGAATTTAAAAAAACAATTGTAGTCTTCCATAATTGAGCAGTGGTGCTTGCACTGAGAAATTAAACATTATATAAGGTTCTTGTCTCATTACTGTCACACATAACGTTAATTTAATTGTTTGCCAAGATTAGAATGCTAATATAACCATTGATTGCTTATATTCCTTACTACACAAACACTGTAACAGCATTAAACTTACAGCATTCAGCATTGCTAATGTGATTTTTGCAATACTACAACAGTATTGATGCAGTATTTCAGGTTGTCAGGGATATGTAAAAGCCACAATTTTTATAAACTCTGCCCAAACCTGATTTCTCCTGTTTTACTCAGACCATCCTTAACATGCTCTCCCATGTTCTGTGGTGCAGTTATATACAATACTCTGATGGGGTTTTCTGCCCCTTTGCATCTTATCTCTGGCTAACCTTTATCAATGGACAGTTTCACTTGTGTTATCTGATGACACACAGGTGTAAGACCATCTCCAGGCTTCTCACTTTCAGTACTCGGTAAATTCTTGGCCTGTTTTTTGGACAGCACATCCACAACATCTAGCCTTCAGCTCAAACACAACATGGTAAAAGGGAGTGTTTCATTTCCTATGAAATTTTGTCACCTCTTGCTTTTCAGCCTGGGGACAACAAGACTCAGCCCTGTATCACTAGCCACAATCTTGGATATGCACTTCTTTCAGATCTACGTATTTGGATTATACTGAAGGTCTTGCTGAAACAGAGCTTCCCCTAATAGCTGCTCCTGACGTTCCTCAACTCTGCAGGACACTTCCAGATCAGAAACATGCCTCTTTGCAGTTCCACTTGAAGGAGGTTAAGCTAAAAAGATAAATGAAACTTTTGTTCCAAATAAAGCCACCTGCAAGCAGAGTCGTTAGTAAGAGAAAACACACTTTAAATTCACAACTTATTTTAGCCCATGTTAACACAGAGGGGTAGACAGGATGTCCTGCACATAGTTTTTTCACAGTACCTGTGCACTTCTTCCTCTCTCAGGCATCCGTCACCAAATATCTAAGTGACCCCAACATAATTTCCCCAAGTCCCAGTTAAGAGAAGCTTGTTATCTCTCGCTCAGAATGCTCTGGCAAAGATCACAGTCCAAGCCTATCACTATCACCGCACTCACCACCATCTTCACCAGCTCTCTCCACACATTCTTGAATCAAACTTATCTCTGGTTTAAAGGCTTTCAGCGTAAGGTTATCTTTGGCTTCAAGGCTATCTCACACTACCTATCATTCCACACTCACTACCAAGGCATCAATTCCTTTTTTTGATCATCCTGTGAAAGCTCCTGCTATCACCCAGCTACCAGATCTTCCAACAAGTATTTTCATGCTTTCCTTGATTCCACCTTTACTACTGCTACTGCTATTCTCCTTCATTTTTTTCTTTGTCAACCTTTCAGTGCCACTTACATCAGAAATGACACCTGGCATCAAAAAAATATTATGCCACTGCCTTCTCTATGCTCTCTCATGTACCATCTATATCCATCTGTTATATATTGATTTCTATAAAGATGAAAAGCTCTTCAGACAGAACCAGCTTCCTGCTCTGTTCCAATACAGTACCTAGCACAGTGATGTCCTGCTCATGTGCCATATATGGCCTATGGTTTGGTAACATGTAACATGATAACACATGTTGTATGTATGTACCAAGTAACATATGGTAACAGAGTGTGGATCTAATACATGGCCACGTGCATCTTCACTTGTTCTGAATACAAGCAGTCTGTGTACCAAAAAGAGCCAAGAAACAAGCAAACAAAATACACCACTACTGCTATTTTTGCTATCTGAATATAAAACTGAATTTTTAAAGATAAATATTTTAGAATACAAGTATCCTAATTTACTTGATTAGTAGCCACCCACAGAATTCTAGTCTAAACTCTGGAGTAATTTGTGAAACCTTTCCCAAGCACTCACTGATTCCTCAGTTTGTCCATTGTGAAAATAGTTCTATCTGTATCATGCTTTATTTTAGCATAGCTTATTCCACTCTTCTTACAGGAAGAAACAACACTGTTGTAAACCATCTTTATAACTATGCAGCTGCACCAGTATTGTTTCTGTTAGTACAACTATTTCAGGTTTCATAATAGCTTACTAAGTGAGAAGTCAAGCCTGAGTGCAGCCCATTGAGTCATAAACCCATACATAATATCATCATATGGAAACAACACCATCAACAAGGAAAATCAAGTAAGCCTGCAGGAGTATTCCCACCTTTACTCTGCCTTCTTTCTTTTTTGTCCCCATTTCAAAGATGAGCAGTTCTAACACATTCTGGAGTCAGGCTTTTTGTTTCCATCAGACCTGTGGAACCAGCACCTTACTACAGCTCTCTGGGGCCATGTCTACCCTGCAAGCAGAATACGACTGCCACACACGCTGACACACTCAAGTGAGTTTTACTCTAGCAGCAATAGCAACAAAATCACACCAGCATGGACTGTCACTGACCAGAGGAAGCAGGGTGACTTTGTCCAGGGTGCGCTGATCTTCGTGATTCTCCAGCTTCACTTCTGCTGATTGCCAGCCTGGCTAAGCTAGGTTATGCAGAGCACCAACTAGACATCTTTGTATGTGGGGACAGTTCCAAGCTGCCAGGGCAGAAAACTGTGCCTCACTGTTTTTGTTCCTGTTGCCCTCTACCCTTCTGTACTTGAAAGCCCAGAAGCTATGCTGCTATAGCCCTGAATGTGTGAGAGATGTGAGAGACATCTGTCCTGCCTGAAGTACAGAGAAAATCTTCGCCTTCCGCAAGTACTGAAAGGATGGAACCACATTCAAATATGGTCAAATCTACAGGCATAAAACAATGCAGTGGCACACGTGTCAAAAGCATAACCATCAATGAGAACTTTCTGATTGTCCAGACTAATAAAGCAAGCACAGACTAACCAGCTCTGACTGCGCAAGATTTTTTTTAATCCAGCCTTTTAGGTGACTTAGCATTGGCAAAAGCCTGAATGGCAAAAAGGGTCAGAAAAGAATTTTATTGCAGTGTCTGCTCAAAACTATATAAGCTCTCAGTTACACTTTTCCGGCACGCACCAGTGAAGTGGAAAGAGCTTTAGCATGGTTCACTGCCCAGAATGCAAAATAAAACTAAACAACAGAAAGGCTGCTGAAGTTCCAGTGTATCTATCTCACTCATTAAGGCTCCTGTGACATACAAATAAAATACATAAAAAAGAAAGGTCTGTGTGCATGAAAACTTGTTTTCTCTCCCAAGCTCATCAGTTCATCAAAGAGAAGATACTGTGTCTTTCTATAGACCTTAGATCACCTTCAACCACCATAACTCCACACTGCAAATAAAACAAAACATTTGCAGTAAAATGGTTTAAAATGTACTCAAAAGGTGCATGCAATTCTTAATGTGTATTTTTATTTTCTAGAGAGAGATCACAAAGTTCCTTCTTCTATAAAATACTTTTTTGTCAACCCTATTAGGCCAACTACAGTTTAGAATCACCCCTTTGATGCAGCATGAAGCCTTGAAGAAGCTACATGTGCAACGGAACTGCCAATATACATATTATTAAACGTTTAATTCTTGTGTTTAACCAGGAAAGAATAAGCATTTATTTGCTAAGGTTCATTAGCATGTGGGACACATGGTGTAATTCCACTTGAACTAATCAATAGCAGAAAGGACAGTAATGCTGAAATGATCTAAAATTGATCTACAAAAAAAAAAATAAAATTTGGGCTTTGCCAAAGTCTCTCATGTGTCTCCTGGTGGCTAGACAGCAGCAGAGGTGGGGACGGTTCACTCATTCCAGCTACAAGCATTGAATGATGATGACTCTGTCTCTGTACCAAAAGTTCACCCAGCTGACAGAGTTAAGCTTGCAAAGCTAATTGAACAACAGATTCCCTATAAATTGGAACATATTATTGGATGCCAATAGAACAAGCCCCTTCAGAGATATTAAATATAACAAGCCTGATTCTTAAGACCCCAGAGACCACTTCGTTTCCTTAAGTCTAAAACAGCTTTAAAGCATTTATATACCTTCTACAGGAACATTTTAAAGTATTTTTACAATAGAAGTGCAGTAGCATAGATGAGATGCATAGCCTTATATTCTACCAGTAAAATCATTGGGTGTTTTATACAAAAACTGCTAACAAGCAAAGAGTCCAAGACCAAAATATCTGATCACAAGCCATCCTACAGAGCCCAATACTGGCACTGACAGACACATTCGTTTCAAACAGCAATCACAAATTTCACATTATAGCATTGCTAAAGTTGTGGACTATAGTAGAAGCCCAACAGAAGGCAACAATAACATGCCTGTCTGTCTCTGACAAGAAATATATATGCAGTTCTCCATGGGGAAAAAGCAGGAAGATAAATCAGCATCAAAAAGGCAACCTTACTGTTTCATAAAATGTAAAAGGCTTAAACTTGCAAACCTAAATAGCCAAAGTTATTAGCCACCCCATTTTATCAAATGCACATAAAAACTGGATTACTCTGATTATAAACATTTTTGAGGGACTTTCACATAAGGCTTTTGACAAGTCACTTGCCTACAAAGAATCACCTACACAGGCTCAAAACTGTTGGGTTTTTCCCCAGTTCTGATTCTTGTGTGAATCTTCTGTGTGATTTTTCTCCCTGCCACTGTATAGTTTAATAGTATTTCTTCATTAGGTTCACATGCTGCTGTTATTGCTTACTTCACAGCAACCATGAACAGCAGATTCCTGTCACCCAAAGCCTCTGCTGTACACATCTGCACCTCTAATAAGCTCCCTACCAAGATCTCTTCTGAGAGGCCAAACACAATACTTGTTTCAGTTTGTGGTGGCATTTACTCCAAGTCTTGAAGTCAGAAGTGAATCTCAGACCACACTCTGAGAAATAAATCCATATAATTGCCAAAACTGCTTACTCAAGAGCAGTAGTCACTGTTTCAGTCCAGACTGTAGAGACTATACACATCTTTCAAGCTCCAGAGGCACAGAAGTTGGAAGGACTATCAGGAGAATTGAGACAGGAAGGGGAATAGTTCTGCTATTCCACTACCACCAGTCTATAATTCAATCCAAGTCACACAGCAAGACCAGCAGGATTCTGTATTCTTCAATATGGCAATGAGCATAGTAATACCCTCTCTATTATCCTTGCCTACATAAATCTCAGAACATTTCAACTACACAGTAACCTAAGTGGACACATCTAAACATTTAAATGTGGATGCCCTCTTCCTAGTAGTGTTCAAGGTCAGATTGGATGGGCTTTGAGCAACCTGATCTAGCAGAAGATGTCCCTGCCCATGGCAGGAGGGTTGAACTAGGTGATCTTTCCCACCCTTCCAACCCAAACCCTTCTGAGATTACACGAAACAGGAGAAGCCATCTTCCATGTATTGTCAAATATGTAGTATTCTGATACACAGAGCAAAGCTATAGCTGGCAAGTAAGACTGAGAACTTGTCATAATTAAGGTTTTAAATATTTTTTCTGTGCTCATTACTTTAAATGCTAGTCTTGTTTTCTTGAGCCTGACATTTCCATGCTTGGGGCCACGTCAGTCCTCAAGATAAAAAAAAAATATCATTTCTCTCAGAACAAAAGGTCACTTTTTACCACTTCATGATGATAATGCATGCACTTCCATGCCAAACCCAGCTAGTTTGCTCCAAGGGGCACTTTTGAAAATTAGGTCATTTTTTGTGGTTTGTCAAGTCCATTGTTTCCAAAAGTAAATAGCCATTATCCTTAAGGATTGAGTAATCACTCCCCTTCCTTAAATCAAGGGCTCTGAAGGTGAGAGGGGAAAGGCTGCTTAGTTCAGATAGCCTCAGTGGGAAACAGCAGCCAGCTTTTGTGCTGTTGTATTTGCAGGAAGACTGGGTGTTGTTTTTATTATAGATAGGTTTTGTTTTGTTTCCCAATGAGAGGAATTGAAGGAATTCGAGAATAAAGAACTACCATGAAACCCTACAACAGGCCACGCAACTTCCACTGGCTGTTAGTGTGTTAAATGGCAGCTTGAAGAACACAAAAGAAAACAGAGCTCAGGCAAAGGAGTAGAGTTTACAAAAAGATGTGACACGGGAGGGCTTCAGATGTTGAAATCTCTTGCTCTAGCTCACTTCTCATAGACAACCATTAAATTTTCCCCAAGAGGATTCCAAGCTCCAGACAAAAAGCTCTGCTCAGCTATGCAGACTCACCTCTCACTGCCCTTGGTTTGGCACATCTGTGTCCTGGTTTGATCCAGGATGAAGCAAATTTTCTTTTTATGGATTCTTTTTTTCCTTCAGTGAACTCTCTTTAAAGCAGCACACTAGCTGAAAGTAGCAGCAGGTTTTTCAGCTGGTGGACTGGTAACAGTGTTTATAGCTACTGCCGAGAGACCAAGGACCCTTTGCTTTATTTGTTGGACTTGCTACTTCAGACACTAAAGGAGCAGATCAGTTGTATCTACAACCCTCCCACAGGGAGGAGCAGATGAGACAGATGGCAAAATTGGCAAACCAAAGTATTCTAGCCATATATCTAGGTAGGTCTTAGTATAAATTCAGGGGTCATTGAAGTCAAGCCTTCTTCTTCTTCCATCCATGGTTGGCATCCGAGGAGGACTCCATCCATCCATCACCATTGATCCCTAGGCCCGTGCATTCCTGACCTTCATAACTCCCCTCAGCTCATGTCTGCTCTGCCACTTTCTCTGGCAGCTCCAGGACATTTTGGGACTGTTCACAGCTCAGGAGATGCCAGGGGAATTGCTGGGGTGGGGGGAGGCAATAGGGTTTTGCACATTCCTGCACACATTTGTATGTATTTGTACATCTTTTATCATTAGTATTTAATTAAAGGTGTCTAGTTTAGTTTTCAATCTGGAAAGTCTCTCTCCTTGTTCTCTCTCTCCTTTCCCCACGTGGGTGGGAGGGGATCAAGAGCACTGTTGTTGCTGGCTTAATTGCCAATCCTGAATTAAACCATGACAGTCTGTGTGCAGGAAAATAATTCACATCAGCCACATGGTAAAGAGAGTGTAAGTCACTTGTAAAACCAGCTCTCAAGAGAATATTTCATGTATCTGGCTTGAAAATGCAGATAATTTTTTATCCCCTTAGTGCTTTTAAGCCCCTCAAAGACTGTGTTAAATCCAGCAGGCCATGAAAGTTCAGCCCTGTGTTCTCCACTCCCACCAGAGTCAGGACAATGTAGTTGAGAACTTCTGACTGCCTCTGAAAAATCTCATTCAAGGACCCAGTCCGAAGCAGGCTAAATTCACTGGACAACTCCTTTAGACTTCTGCAGACTATGGCTCCAGCCCAGGTCACATTAGCATCCCGCAGACCAGCATGGTTTAGCAATTTACTACCCAACACCTCTCAAAGTTCTCAGCATCTCTGACTGAGCCAGAGTAAAACTTGCTATTTAACACTGTTTTCATAGTGCCTGTGGTACATTCGGGAAATGATAGTTTTCTCCTCCAAGTAGCTGTGACAGAACCAAGCTGTTATTTTCTACAGACTATGTAAAAGACTAATGCTCTCACTTAAAATGAGTGCTTACAAACACCAAATACACAAGATCATGCACCCTCATGGGCTTTACATAAGTGCAGCTACATTTGTCCACAGAACACAGGCAATTCAGTTAATAAAAAGCAGACACTCATTATAGCAGTCACCAAGAGCCTTGTGGTATGGCACATTACTGTCACATAACAGTAAGGGACTCAGAAGCCTGCATGTAAGCTACAGTTTGAAGGAAAAGACACATACTTGAAGGTACTTCACATAAATGAATGTCTTAAAGAACTATCAGATGGCTAACAACTTCAGTCCACCAACATAAAAAAATGGTAGGTAATGTGTTGCTGGGAAGGATAACCAAAGCTTGGTACTGATGTACAGGCCTAGATGTAATCCCACTCTACTAAAAAGTAAAGGGTTTCTCCATCATAATAAGGATGAAGATTTAAAATTTACAATTAATAACTTTAAAAAAATGACTTTGATTATAAGAATTTATTTTTTTTATTCAACACTAATTGTTATTCACTGATTTTCAGAGTCCAGCACCATGTCACACAATTTAGGGTCCAGTTTCAGAAACTGTCAGGTCTGACTAACCCAAGGGAGACAGAGCCTTGCTGATAGGTGCCAGAGAGGCATTAACCTGACATATTTACAAAGACTGTGAATTATATATGAGTTCCTGTATGAACCAGACCAATTTAATGTACCTCACATACTTCATGCGTTACATTTGGATCTCATAATACAACGATTGCATTTCGCTGTTCTGTGAATTTAAGGCCAGTGGAAGCATGAGACAGATGTCCCCAGAGCCTCATATCCTGCTCCTGAACAGAACAGCAGCTACAAATTTTTGCCACAGCAATTGCATCAGTGCATCCAATCCTGAAGGGGCTAAATACCTAAAAGTACAGGGGTTTGGATTTCCATGCTCATTGAGCCCTCAGCCACCTTTTTGAGAGGACAGCAGTTGCCAGCTGAGGTCATTGACATGAGATGGGCAACCTACCTTAGTTAAGTTACAAGATTGGTCTCCTACAGCATCTTAGAGACTGGAGAGGCTCTCCCACAAAACTCAGCAGAGCATCCTCAGGGGGCTCTTCTGAGGGAACCTCACTTCTCATGCACAATTTTCCGTATATTTTATAATGGGGAGCACACCCACATATCCCCAGGGTCCTATGCTGCCATACTAATGTTTAACATAACCCCACGCACTCAAGCTGTATTTCTGTAACACCCTCCAAATGCTCTAACAAGATCTCCACATTCAAGAGTCTGGGTCCATCCCTGGGTTTCTTGCATAGAAAAAATCCACTCATTTCTTAGTACAGGCCTTCTATATTTAGATATGTCCAATATTTAAGTAAGTTTTCCAATCCCTGTGTGAAACTGTTCTGCCTTGATGCTGTAGAATTTCAGCTTCAGCTCAGGACACAGAACAAATGATCCTGTAAAGCATATGCTAGTTTTTAACTGACTACATCTGATCATCACCCTTTTCTGCCAGCTCTTAGATACTGCTAGAACATCACCCACTTAAATGGTAAGAGCTGCTGTCAGGTTTGCAATGAATAAACTGAGTTGCTCACTGAAGGGCTGAAAAAGAAAAATCACAGCTACTGCCTACCTGACATGGCTGTGATCAAGGCATGCCAGATCCATCATCATCACACACACTGCCTTCCTACAGTGCAGTGTGAAAGCACATCACGTCCTGCACACCACTTGTAGCAGTACAGAGTGAAAACACAACCCTTCATAACACAGTCGTTCCAAGAGGTCTGAGAAAACACATCACAATTTTCTCCGATCCATCCAGCTCTATCATTGCGATCACTGACATGTTCAGCCTTGTCTTTGGAGACTTTAAACATTTTAGATCCTCTGAAGGGTTATCTTTGACCACACATCAGAACATGGACTGCAATCACAGCACCATAAAACCAGCTCTTCTGTTTTTATTACACCATTTGGATATGACTTAAACTGGAAACCAATTTGGGTGATTATCCACGTTCAAGCATTTGTTTCCCGATGGTCTAACCCTCCAACCTATTTTAATGATATTTGAACACAGCTCAAAATATCATGCAGGTCCTTAGTACACTGAGATAATCTCAGCAATCACACTGAAAGATGGGTATGACATATTAATGCAGAAATCTCTAATAGAGGTAGATGCGAGTCTGAAGAATGGGACATAAAGGATTGAAAGGAACTTGTTAAGGTATTAAGAGTTGGAGTTGCATGGTATTATGTGACTAAATTAAGAAAGGACAATATAGTCTTACTACAAAGGTACCTTTTTCAGCAGAGATCCCAGCCTGAACTACAGCCTGCTGAGGAAGGCAGCATCTTCAATAGGGAAAATATTTAATATTAGATGTATCACAAAAATGCACTGTAGAAAAACTCTGCTACATGCAGGAGATTGCCTAGGTGACCTCAACAGCTTTGTCTGTCTCAAATGGCTATGAATGTATGACACAATAGAAGAGTTTGTCTGTCAGAGACAAACCTGAAGCTGAATAGCTGTTTTTATGATTCATCCACAGCAGATTATCCCAAAGATGCAATACAACCAGTTCTTCCAGATTTTAACATCTGTCTCTCTGAACAGGCTTATTTCTTTGTAACAAACTGTTACTATTTACAAGGAAGGGCAGTCTTGGGACTAACAACATTATTGCACATCTGTGCCAGCTAAAATAACCACTCTACACATGTAACACTAAATAAAACTTGGTAGAATACATTTAAGCGACAGCATTAATCTGCTCTCTATCTGATCATAGTGTTTTTAGTAGCTTTTGCTCATGGTACATTAACATTACAACTTTTGTAGCTTCAGTGCTGAGTTGGTAAAGCAGTAGAGGGTGGGAAAGGAAGACAACATCATCTTAGCATTGTGGATGGATTAAAATCAGAGGAGAACAGCTACCAAGGAAGCAGTCAGAAGTGGAGCTTGCAGGAAGAAAAAACACAGCATGAGGGAAACAGCAATGGTCACCGACCAGTATCTTTTTTGTGACCACTTCAGCTTCTCCAAGTCCATGCTTCTGTGTCTACTTAACTCCCTGGTGACAAGATGCTTCAAGAAGAAACCACACACGATACCCAGTTCTTCCACAAACACATCCCACATGAACATCATAGCTGTTGGTAGGAACAAGGAGAGCCCTTTGCTCTCAGGCCAGGTTATAGTCAGCTGAGCTGAAACACCTCACCCCAGATCCAGCCTCATGAGCCTTTTATTGGATTTGCTGAATTCCTGCTAAGTGAGGTACACTTTCTACAAGGTTATGATTCAGAAATACACTGAAGGAGGCCATGATCAACAGCTTCTAATAAAAATTACTGTCATTTTTCTTTTCTGGAAGTCAGATATGGGATGTGCCAGGATGAGACATGTTGAAGACCACGGGGTTAGTGCACAGGTACACTTGTGCCTATGCAGTCCTTCCCTTCTTTGTGTGCCGCAAACTTCTGATCCCCACTAACTACTGTCTGGCAAACAGTATTAAAAAGTCATAAGTGAATTCATATGGGCTTCCTGTAACTGCTCCTCAGTCACAGTGAAAAATCAGCCTAATTGTATCAGCAGCCTTCCTTGCTCTCCACTCTGCAAAGGGTAGACCCTTCCCAGAGGGCCAGTCGAGCAGGTGAAGAGAATAAGCACATTTCTATGTCCCAGTCAGACGGAGCAGGGCAAACGCTGAGCGAGCTCATGAATAATGCACCGTCTGCTTATGCAGCTCCAGGGCACCCACTTCAAATCAGCCTGTGGTCCCTGAAATTATTTTTGGTATACTTGGCCAGTCTCTTTGGTAGGCAAATCAAAAGGCTGCTTTCGAAATTCTCTCTGCTCACTTGAGTCTTTCACTCCTCTCTGCTACACATAAACCAGAAGAAAGGAGACGTGATTTTCCGGTCACTCCAGTTTCATGCTGGTGCTAGACTGATTTCAGATTTACTCCTCATGTATACTGCTGTGACACAGTGAGGCTCAAAGACGGCTTAACAACATACAGGGATGTACCAGTGATTCAGAAATGAGTCAGGAGGAGATCAAGCTGCATGTAGTACCATCAATGCCTTTAAAGCAGATGGTTAAGCCTGAGGTATCACAACATAGGCTAAACCAGCCTTTTCTTCCAAGCTGTAAAGGTGGCATCTGAAATAATGAACAAGCAGTGCAAATGGGAGAAGGTGAAGTCACCAAATATTCCTCCACCCTGCAAAAAAATCTTTTTTAAACACTGGCTCTCAGCCCAGAGGTCTGACCCCAGGGGATATGATGTCAGTAAGCCAATGCAATAGCAGAAGAAAACCTTGAAATGTAATGTCAGCTCCGCCTTGTAAATCTCATCTAATCCAAAATATTTCACATGAGAAAAACTTGGATTAAAAAAAAAAAAGGCAGGAGAACAAGAACATAGCTCAACTATACAAAGTCATGCAAAGACTAGAAATAGCCATGTTAGGAAAAGGCTATGCTGTTCATTGGGCCAAATCAAGTAAGTCATGGTGACTCTCTGTTCCAAGCTTGATGCTCAGAAATGTGCCAATGTGGACTCTGAACCACTGAGAGATGGACAGCAATTAGCTACAAATCACAAGCAAAAGGCTCTAAACATTTTTCGATCCAAGGACCATCACCCTTTTCTTTTAAAAAAATAATCAAGAAGTACTGTCTTGTACCCTGGTCCCCCATTTGTGTCATTTGCAAAGGTATAAACATTCAGTTAAGCCTGATATACTAATTAATTGCATTTTTCCCCTTTGCAGATTGATTGTCTGCACCTAGAGGAAGGTACATATCTGCAAACTCTATTATCTTACAGACTTCATATGGAGTAACACTGCTGTACTGTACCTTTACTCCATTTGAAGATGAAGCATCACTGACATCCTCACAGCTCTGTTTCTGCTACTATAGTTTGGTTCAAACCATAACTTTTAATTCACAGAGCAGAAATACTGTGCGAGGAAAAAAAAGTAGAGAATTTCTGTCATGTGTTCTCACTCTGGAGACTGATAATAAACAAGACCTTCAAGAAGGACTTATTAGGACCTAAATATCCTTCTTCCTTTCCTCTCCTCCCTCTCCAGACAAAGCCCTGCTTCATTTGCCAGCGGATAAAATTGCCAAGCCTCTGTCCATCATATTTGAGAGGTCATGGCAGTCTGGTGAGGTTCCTGCTGATTGGAAAAAAGGGAACATAGCCCCTATTTTTCAAAAGGGGAAAAAGGAAAACCCAGGGAACTACAGGCCAGTCAGTCTCACCTCTGTGCCTGGCAAGGTCATGGAGCAGATCCTCCTGGAAAGTCTGCTAAGGCACATGGAAAATAAGGATGTGATTGGTGACAGCCAGCATGACTCCACTAAGGGCAAGCCATGCCTGACCAATCCGGTGGATGGTGGCAGAGGAACTGACCCTACCTGGATTCGTGCAAGGCATTTGACACTGTCCCACATCACATCCTGGTCTCCAAACTGACAAGGCATGGATTTGACAGATGAACCGCTCGGTGGATAAGAAATTGGCTGGATGGCTGCACCCAGAGAGTTGTGATCAGTGGCTCAATGTCCAAATGGAGGCAGTGTGTCCCTGAGGTGTCAGTGTGGTGACATGAGTGGTGTCCCTCAGGAGTCAGTATTGGGACCAGTGCTGTTTAACATCTTTGTTGGAGACATGGACAGTGGGACTGAGTGTATCCTCAGTAAGTTTGCTGATGACACCAAGCTGTGTGGTGTGGTTGACACCCAAGAAGGAAGGGATGACATCCAGAGGGACCTTGACAGGCTGGAGAGGTGGGCCAGTGCCAACCTCATGAAGTTCAACAAGGCCAAGTGCAAGGTCCTGAACCTGGGTCAGCACAACCCCAGGCACAAATACAGGCTGGCGGGAGAATGGCTGGAGAGCAGTCCTGAGGAGAAGCACTTGGGGGTGGTAGTTGATGAGAAGCTTGACATGAACCACCAGTGTGTGCTGGAGCCCAGAGAGCCAAACACATCCTGGGCTGCATCAAAAGAAGTGTGGCCAGCAGGGCCAGGGAGGTGATTCTGCCCCTCTGCTCTGCTCCAGTGAGACCCCCCTGGGTCTCTGGTGCCCTCAGCACAATGAAGATATAGACCTGTTGGAGAGAGTCCAGAGAAGGGCCACCAGATGATCAAAGGCCTGGAGCAGCTCTGCTATGAAGACAGGCTGAGAGAATTGGGGCTGTTCAGCCTGGAGAAGAGAAGGCTCCAGGGAGACATTATAGCTACCTTCCAGTACTTGAAGGGGCTACAGGAAAGCTGGGGAGGAACTTTTCATCAGAGAAGGTAGTGATAGGACAAGGAGTAATGGTTTTAAACTGAGAGGGGAGACTGATGTTAGATATTACAAAGAAATTCTTCACTATAAGAGTGGTGAGAAACTGGAATGGGTTGCCCAGGGAGGTTGTTGATGCCCCATCCCTGGAGGTTTTTAAGGCCGGGTTGGATGAGGTTTTGTGCAACCTGATCTAGTGGTAGGGCTCCCTGCTCATGGCAGGGGGGTTGGAACTTGATGATCTTTAAGGTCCCTTCCAACCTTAATGATTTTATGATTCTAATAATAAGGAATAATCTTAAGCCTTGCCTGACCCAGAAGAAACAACACTGAGAAGACAGTGCCACTCAGTTTGCTTTCTCTCTACCTGGGCCTGGCAGAGCCACACAAGCCTAGTTGCTGCAGCACAGCCGGCTGCCTTAAACACACACTCCCTCCTGCTCTGGCTCTCTCCCATCCCCACCCCTCCCGGCCTTTATTCAGCCAGTTTCCTCAGGCCAAACTTGTCAGCATCAGCATGCTTTTCCACTTTCTGTACTCATCTTTTTTTTTTTTTTGCCATTTCTATCAGGGGAGGTGTCTCATGCTCAGTGTCCCTCACAAGAGCAGTCCCTCCCTCCCCTCTTATCACTTCACTGAAACACATCCTCCTCTCCCAGGCAAGTGTTATCAGGTGCTTCTGAGCATCCGCTTTCAAAGACAAGAAATACCAAAGAACACTGCACCTTTTCAGCACAAGGCTTTGCACAAAGCTAGGCATGGCTTGCCAAAGTGCTGCTACAGTCAAGGAACCTGCAGCAAGTGTCTGGCTCCTGCAAAGGGGAACAGAGGCACGACTTAGGGGGTTTCCACCCCTTCGCCAGAACTCCAACCATCCAACAGCCCACGCTATCTACCATCCAGGAAGTCTCGGTCTTTAGCACGGCTTCCAAATTCAGCTAACAAACCAAACAAAAGCCACCAAATAAAAGAAAATCATCCACACAGAAAGCAATTTAATATTCTGCAATTTGCCTAAAGCTTGGTGCTGGGCAGACAGCAGCAACATGGCACATCTCTAGCCCACTGCACATTTCTGTCATCTCTTTATCCCACTCCCAGTATTTACAGCTTAACCATAAAAACTGCTTCAAGATGAAGCTGGCAACAAGGCATCAGCCATAAAGCAAACACTACACTGTAAACAAAAATAAGGTATTTGTTTAAAAACCTTGCTCTAGTCACTTTTTTCGATCTCACAGAAGTGCCGAGACAATGCAACCAAATGGATTTGGCTTTCCATTTCTTCTAAGGCTGTGTTCATCAGAAGACGAGTTTCTTTGGAAGATCTGGACAAAACAATAACTGCTAGACAGAAAGAAGCCTCAAAGAGATCGCTTTCTGCCAGTTGCAAATAAGAAGGCTTTCAAGTCTCTAGGTTTTAGGCACCTTGAAGTTAATTTAGGATATTATCACTGGGATAATGCCTGGCAGCACTGACAGATGCCTAATACTGATCAAACTCATGTGGAAGATCATTTGGAAGATATTGAACGACTAAAAATGTCAAAGCCAGTGAGTTCTTTAGGGCTGTGCATTTTTAGCACTTGACCTTGAAAGCAAATCTGCTCCAGTCTTCCCAGGTGCCTCCCACCAAGTAAAAGTCACCTCCACACCAATGGCTAAGTAACTGATTGCTCACAGCACACCTGCATCTACCCCACTTCTTTTCACCAACAGAGAGAGGGACGAGCTACCCAGGGGTCCTACCCTGCCCTGGTGGATAACCTCCTTCCTACACTTAACCCAAAACAACTGAGGCAGTCCACAGGGACAACAACATGCAGCATGCCTGAGGTGTGGACTGGCAAGACCCTACAGCACATCCACCTCCCTTCTCCTCCCCTAATCCATGCGACATCTCACTTTCTGGAAGAGACCTGCAGCCTAACACTGCCTCTAATCACTCACCACTCTTGATGTGCTTCAAGTCAATGGGCTATCATGGATACCCACAGCTATCAACAGCACAGAGTTTTCCCATCACCGTAAAACTTCTCATGGGAGAAGTGAAAAAGCACCACAGAAAAGCATTTCCACAGCTGTGCTAAGGATCTGTGAAACTGGGAAGCAGGGACATGTGGTGGACTCCTGTCCCCAGCTGCCTAAACTGTTCTTTGCCTGCTCCATCTCTGCATAATTTAATCCCCAGGAGGAATGAAAAATGACCGCATCCATATTTCCATGCCCGAGTGCACAGGGAGATACAGGTATGAACACTGATGATTAAATTGTTCTAGTAAATCTAGAGATAAATCTGAGATTACTCCACACAGGTCTTGTTTCTGGCGTGTCTGAAAAGCAAAAAGCCAGCTGAAAGTAGTTTAATCCTACCAAAATGAACATCTGATTATAAATAACTTGAGTTATGGCTCCATATTTTCAATGTCTTGAACCCTGTGAAGAAATTTACAGTTGCTTGAACATTCAAAAGAAGAATAAGAAACAACAAGAAGATTGACAACTCATGGCATTTTGGATTAATTATTCTCTAGTTCCTTTAAATAAAGCATGTAAAGCATATTGTTCCCCACATCATCCATGGTATTTTAATTAATTTCCTCACTACTGTCCACATCAATCCATCTCTGTCTTGTAATTACAGGTTCAGAGACTGGGACAGCACAGCTGTATTAAATCAGAACAGAGGCTCATGGTATGCAGTTCTCCAGTCACAGCTACAGAGGCTGTCTTCATCTGAAGTTAATTTTTTGAGTTGTCTTTCTCTGTGGCCATTTTTTTTTTTTTTTTTTTTTCAAGAAACTACACCCACTATCTGCTGCAAGCAAACTGAAGCAGCACAATTACCCACACTTTTAATTTCCCTAATATTAGTTTCAGGCCCTAACAAGCTTCTCAGCACTAGGCAAGCCTGGGATAAAACATTAGATAGACTGAAAAAGAAAGGAGAGACTGAAGAGGTAATCTTATTACTAAAGATAAGTATTCCATTAACAATAGTCAATTGCAAATTCATATTTTTTTATTTGCTGCCAGGTCTTGAAGAATATGATTATCATACTCTCAGTATCACCATTAACAGTCGTAGCAACTTCACGAACCTATTGCCGCAGCACAAGCCCATCCAAAGTTTGTCCTAAAGAACACAGAGACAAACAATATATACATATATTTGCAGTCATTGCAATCAAAAGAATATAATCCCATATCATCTGCTTGGTTCCTACACTCAGAGTCCCCAGCTTTAAGCACCACATAATCCACATGGATTTAGGCTAGTGTACTCAGGCCAGACAGACAGTTATAAAAGCGTGGAAACATCCATCACCCTTGCCCTGGTCCAGAGCTGCACCTGACACCCACAACAGGAAACTTTATTAGTGCAAGTACTGTCTGCTAGGAGGACTCTAGAAACACACAGTCCTCTCAGATACAGAGCCAAAGCCATGCCCTGTCAGCACCTTGGTAAAATATATATTCTTTAAGAGTAAAAAAAAAGTGTCTTATACTTCTGTGCTATTAAATTCACCTTACAGAAGAGACATCTCCCATGCTGTTAATTCTTTGATGTGCCCACTTCAGTGAAAGGAGATATAAATCCTCCCCAAAGTAAGCAAAAGCCTCAAAATAAACTCCTTGTTCCAAAGAGCTCACAAGGCCAGTTAACATTACATTTGTTGCATTCCATTTAAGACTCTTCAAGGGAACCTTTAATGATTTGCCAAAACCCGATTCAGCAGATAGAACATCACCCCACAATTTGCTTTTGAGCATCAAGCAAAGGAATTTTTTTCAAATACTCTGCCAATTTACCAGCTTGGTGACATGCACTAAAATGCAGACGTAGCTGAGAGAGCACACGACAAGCTCCAGCGGCTACCAGCACCCACCAACACCCTATCTGCTTTCACTCAGTGCTCTCAGATAATTCTGCCCCACACAAGAGGCCCTAGGCAAGCACTCTACAGGGCTGAAAAAATGCCCAGACCTGAAATCAAGTACCTTTTTACATCTGAGCACCTCCTAACAGCAGCTGCAAATCTGAACTTGCTCACATTGGCTTAAGGTGATGTTCAAGGTTGTCTTTGCAACCATCATTACATACGTGTGCTATTGTCTGTCTTCCAAAAAGGCGGCTGCTCCTGTCATTGCAGAAAGGCCTGCCCATTTGTGAAAGAAAGGGGTTTCCCACTGTGCAGAGGGCAGAACATATACTTCATTAAAAACAAATACACAAGTCTCCCAAGCTGATGAGCCATCACTGCTCTTAGCAATCTGGCTTAATAAGATATTTTTTTTTTGCATCTGTTAAATAAAGCTCCATCACTGGTAAGATGATTACTGGCATTAATTACCCACAAAATATTTGGTGCCAGATACAAGCTTCAGACTCTACACAGCCATGGATCACTCAATCCCATTAATCTTTCCTGGAGAAGGGAGTCCCTCCAACACTTCTTGCAATTCCTTTACAAACTGTCCTGCATGCATTAAAAGGGACACCAACTAGAGGAGCGTAGAGCTTATTTTCAACTGGGAGTTGTGTTTGCCTGCACTGTCCCCACACTCTTCTCACCGTGGTTCCAGACCACCTGCACAGCTACCCAGGGAAAAGCCCCAGACAGTGACAGAGATCAGTTCTCTTCCAGCAGTTCACACACTTTTTTCATTATCACCATCCACTCTAACAGCATTCAGCCACAGCAGGTGCCACAGTAAAAGAGAAGAGCAGACATCAGAGAACCAAGCTCCTGTCCCTGTCACCAGTGTCCTGCACAAGCTTTATCAAGTCTCTTAACTGCTCTCTCTTCCCCATTCCATAGTCTTGGAAATCCGGAAAAATGAAAACAGCTTCAGGAAGGCAGATGAGTGCAGTCTAGTTAAGATACACAATCTACATTACAGAAAATGAAAGCTCAGGACAGAAATCCTCAAGCTTATTCTCATCATGCCACTGTTGCTCGGAGCAGATAAGGAATCTCAAACACACCCCTAAGTGTAATAGAATAATTTTGTCCCCACCTGACACTTCAGAGGTCAGGTGTCTCTGCACACAGATGGCAGCAGTTATGGTCTCAGCAGCTGCCAAAACATCAGTGCACATCAGGCCTTGTGAAGGATCACTTTCACCTATGTGAACAAATCTGCAATTTCAAACAACCACCACAGCACCAACACAATTAAATTTATATGAAGAGCTGTGAGACAGCACTATAATAAGAGGCATAAATAAGTCTGCTAGCTAGCATCAAATCTCACAAGCAAATAGATCAGCATGTATGAAATAGAAGTGAGGTGGCTGTGAACATAGACTTCCCTCATTTTAGGCATACAATGCATCAAAGTATTTTTTCCTAATGGTTAGATGGTGAGGTCCAGTAAAAATTATAGCCAGAAATACATTTCAGGCCCATGGTTCTTTCAGGCTATGCCAATAGTCAATAGTCACTGACCATGTCCAAATGTACTTGGGCTAGCTTAGCAAAGACATCACCCCTGCATCTCATGACACCGGTTTTTAAACAATTCTTCAGCAACATTAATAATGAGTCCTGCCTTTTAACCAAGGATACAGAATTCAGGACACCTTCTCATGTATTTGGATGAGGCTGTTATCTTATTTCCACAAGCCAGTCTCAGGGCATGCTCTGCCCAAAACATGAGTCTTTGTCAGAGCATCTCATACTGTTTAACCACGAAATATCTTTCACAACACTGAATTGTCAAGTTCTGCCAAAGCAAGCAGCAAGTCACAAGAGTTCTGCAAGCTACATCTCACTCATTTTAGCCGTAGTCTTTCCTAGGCTATGGCTAATGTTTCTAAGCACCTCTGCTCCAAATATTTTCCATTTTATTTTTCATTCCTGCAGACAGGCTGCTGTAACACATTATAGAAGCACAACTGTACTGAGATGTAGAATTGCAAAGATATAGTTGTATCTTAGGATTTTTTTAATGAACTTGTACAGAAGCAGTTTGCAAGAAAATTCCTACTTACATGAATTATTGCATCTGACAAATATTCCCTGTAAGGAACTAGGGATTTGGCCTTCAAGGAGACTACTGAAGTAAGCAAAGGTTTGCAGAACTGTGTCCCAGGACTCCCACCAATCATTTCCTAAATTGACTGAGATGTCTTTGCCAGGAGGACACAGACATGCAAGGACAGGATCCTTTCCCTACAGTGCAGTTAGTTTTTCTTTCAGGCCACAATGCGTCCTCAGTAACATCTTTATAGATTTCAACTATTTCCTTTGATCCAGTAGAGCTTTACTTGCATTTACAGTGGAGCAAGTGAGATCAGAATCTGAGCTTTTCCATTCATATTTCAGGCACGTTTCTGGAATTTATTTTAACATGCATGAGCTTGGCTGCAACTGTTTCAGGTGTTCTCCAAACTATTCTCTCCCCTTTCCTAGCCCCACACAGAACAGTAATAGTTGCATTGTCTTTTATGGGCTGAGGAAGTGAAGGAAGGGGAGGAACTTCCAGGAATTTTTAATTAATATATTTTTCACCATAATGTTGTTGGGTTTTAATTTCTATACATATTAATAATGCATATGTATAGACACCAAGAGAAGGAATTCTGAGTGCCCAGTCTAACCTTCGTTTTCACATTTTTAAGCAAAATCATTCCAGCACAGCAGGGGTAACTACTACTTTATCGTTCTCTCTCCTTGCTTGACTCTACTTGGATTTTGAAAAGCTCTCTATATTAAGGCTTCTGATTAGCCATGTGAAGCCCAGTACCCTAGAGACAGTATTTAATTCAACCATGACCTCCCTTTTGGGCATTTCCTGGCAAAAAATGGCCAGATGGAATAGCTGAAGACTGCCAAACATTCACTGCAAGGAAGTGCCAGAAGAAGGGTCTTTATTGCTGATAAAAACCATGGAAACATCAGAACGCAAAACAAAGTTGCTACCTTTTTTTCACCACCATCTGCTTCACTAAAGCTGTGAGCACTGCTTCAATGGAATTGAAGGCGTCAGTTTTCACCCTGAGGTTAAACTCTAGCACAGTGGCAAATGATGAAAATAATTTTACTCCCTGTGTTAAATCGTTAGGTTTATTGTCATATGACTACCAACTAAGCTACTCACACCATGTTCTCATTTTCTGTGCTCTTCACTATGCTCATACTTAGGAGTTAGGTTTCATAAATAACAATTTCCATCATTAGCCCTGGCTGGGCTAAAATGAAGGATGCTATTATCTCTTTCCAAAAGAGAAGAGAGGATAAACTCATTACTGACAATTCCCCAAAACTCCTGCTACCCTGTGGGTCAGACCTGAGTATTAATAAAATCTGGTATTTACACTATCCCGGATGCCAGTTTCACCATCTGGAAGTGCAGCTATAAGAAGCATCCATGGTACTCAAGGATAATAATGCTTATACTTGCCAGGTGCATGAACTTTGTCCAACATTGGTGTTCAGTGCCAGCTGTGTGGTGCAGCAAGGCCCAGCCTCCTCTGCTCTTTACCACCACATTTTAGCATAGCCAGCTCCTGAAGAAGCACAGAAAAACTCTTTAGACCTCTTTGGGACTTTTGTTCAAAGGCTTATAAATTCACAGTGACCCAGAAGTCAAACAGGATTCCTCCACAATAAGCCACCTAAATTAATATACATCAACGACCTTCAAACAGAATGCAGCTGTACAAATATATCTGGATCTGGGCTACATTAGTGACATGGACACATTTATACCAGCTAAATGCTCTAAATATACATGCAACTGACAATTATATCTGCAAAGGAGAGAGAATAACCTCTACCAAATACAGACACTACTACACAACTCTGTTAAAACAGTTGGGGTTGTTCAGCCTGGAGAAGGCTCAGGGATGACCTTATAGCAGCCTTCCAGTACTTGAAGAGGCTACAGGAAAGCTGGGGAGGGGCATTCTACTAGGGCATAGAGGAAAAAGGGTAATGGATTTCAACTGGAAGAAGGCAGATTTAGGTTAGACATCAGGAGGTTCTTCAGTGTGAGGGTGGTGAGACACTGCCACAGGTTGCCCAGGGAGGTTGTGGATACCTCATCCTTGAAAGTGTTCAAGGCCAGGTTGGGTGGGGCTTGGAGCAACCTGGTCTAGTGGGAAGTGTCACTGACCATGGCAGAGAGTTGGCACTAAATGATCTTTAGGGCCCCCTCTACCCCAAGCCATTCTATGATTCTAGGCCAGCAGAACAGCGTTCACGCCAGGACTCACACCAGCTGTACTTCTAATGGCCATGCAGCAATTATTACATTAAAGAAATCATACCCCTTGCAGTCATAATTACACTGGTACAAAATCTACGTGCTATCAGTGTAGGGAACCTACACAAGGGATTGTCCCTGTTTAATTTCATGGCCATTTAAACCAACTCATTTAAAATCATGACTTAAGACCTGAAATATTTTTTGTTTTACCTGCATGCATGTTGACCATGTAAATCAAGTCCCTGACTTTGTCAGCTCACTCTTGTGAGCTAAGAGTTTATTATAGAAGTAATAAACAAAAAACAGTAGGGCATATGCTTCCACTTTGGCGGTTTGAGGAAACCAGAACAATTCCTAGCAACTCCGGATAACACTGTGGCAAACTGATATTAACAATGAAGGGTGTTGTTGCATTGCAGTAGCCTGTGAAAAACACCAGCCTTGGACGTCTAGAAATTTAACTTCATTTTCATTCTAGGTGCTTTGCTACCACTGTTGCTAAATGAGCAAGATCTACTACACATACAAAGAAAAGGACAGTAAGTTGTAGTATGCTTCAAGCCGATTTACCGAGTTCTCAAACAAAAGCAGACAGGACAACACATGTAGCATCTTGCAGAGTTTTTACCTAGCCTCTGTCAAGAGCTGTGCTTGACTACCCGTGTCTAGAGTCATACAGCAAACCTCTGTCATGTAATGTCAATCTTGGGCATGAGAGGGCTCTAAGAAAAAAAAAAAAAAAAAAAAAGAGAGAGAAAAGAAGCAATAGTGGGAAGCCTGAACATCTGGTGATTTTCTTTGCCTAACATATTTTCCTTTCTCCACTATTACCAATACATTCTTCTTTAATTCACCTATTATTTAATGTTCTTCCAAAACCTGGAACAACAGAAGCAGGACACAAGTCCTTCATCTGCAGAGCTGCAACTCTAAGTCTATTGTCCTTTACTTACACCACTGAGCACTCAGCAGCAGAAATCCCAACATACAGCAACATGACAAATTCCAGGAGGGAAGGTCTGTTGAAGAGGGATCAGACAGCTCCATACCACAGCAGGTCTTACAGTGGCAACTGCCTGTCAGAATGAAGGCACAAAGCCATGCACAAAAAAAAAAAAGAACAACAACAACAATACAACTGTTTTCTACTGTTTTTCATGTTATAGGGCCTTATAAGTTAGCAATTCAATGATTTATTCAGAAGTTAAATAATTAGAATATTTAGCCTGGGCACAGCTCTAAGAGTATAAACATAGCTTTTATAACAACCTTTGCTCATCTTCTCATAGAAGAAACGTATGCAACACATTTTCTGTTTGTGTAACAGCATCCATGGCACAGTTGGGGCATTTTCACAAGAAAAAAAAAGTTGCACAAGATGCTATCTACATGATATCCACTCTACCAACTGTGCCAATAAGAGAAATAAAAAGGTGATCCTCACTAGCATAGCCACAAGGCTAGACATGCAGGCCTACACCTTCCTTTGGCAGCAAAGCAGGAATGCCTGCTTTGTTCATGGGAGATGATTTTACTGTTTCCAGCCCTTTTCTAGTTAACAACACATTACTCATATCTTTGTCAGCCACATCAGAAGCCACGCCTAAGAGAGCTACTTTACCTCTTTCAGCCAATTTCAAGACCAAATCAAGATATTATGGTACTGCTAATGCCACTGCGTTCTGTTAACGCTGACAAGGACGCCCTGAAAGGATCTGCAATGGAAACGGCACTAGTGTGCGCTCACCTTTGAACAGCAGAGTTCTTCCAGTACCTCAGAGAGCAGGAAAAATAGATGTATTTGCCACCATTGCCAACACCAATGTGAGACCAGAAGAACAGTGTTTGAAGCACAGTGAAACACAGAGAGGCCTTAAGGACTTGCCTATATAAACATTAAAAACAGAAGACCCCTCTGACTCAAATATTTAAGAGAGTGTCAGATGACTCATCAAAATATCACCATGCTGACTAAAGGCTCTGCCTAACAAAGCATGACAGATCAAACAGAGGAAGACGCCAGCATCGCCTTCGCTTCCTTCACTGCTCTGGTGCAGGTCTGAGCCCCAGCAGCCAAGAAGCTGGAAAGAAGGTGCCCATGCTCAGGCATCCCACTTTGCTGTTTAAATCACAGTGAGAAGTAGGGCAGCAGATGGCTTGGGCATGCATCTGTTTCAGCCAACTCACCTACACGGCACAGCAACCACCACCACAGAAGCGGAAAGCTGAAGGACCCTGACTTTCTAAACTGGGAGCACTACTGCTTTCCCCATCTCTACAGCCTCCTATTGAATGCGCTCAAGACTAGACCCACAGCAGTCCTCAAGAGGTTCATCCCATTCTGCTTCACTTGCCCACGCTGGCCCAAGACAGCAAAAGAGCAACTTGTCTTTGCAGCCTTCTGGGCTTCCTGAAGCCAGGCACTCCCTTTTAAAACAGTAGAGAGGAAACTGCAGCAATACAAACTGAGCTAACTGGATACAGGATTGTAGTGGTGGTCTTCATGCCTAACACCGTTCAGCACAACCACCTCAATTGCAACTGGCTGTTCCTTAGTCTAGGCAAATCAGGGTGCATCACCACAGCATGCGCTGAGCGCCCAGTATCCCAAGTCTGGTCCATATGGGGCTTCTAACCTAACCTGCCCTAGCACTGCAACAACAGAACTGGTGGTTACTTTCAGACAGAGTAAGACCACAGGGAAAAATGAAGAAAAGTCTTTGATTTGAAAGCCAGAAAGGAAACAAGGATTTTGTTTTAGGATTTTTTTTTAATTTGTTTTTTTAACCAGGACCTGAACAGTGCCCTTTACCTTAGCTGTCTCAAAGGCCAAATCCCACAGTACCTCTGTAGGAGTCTTACAGGAACAACACTGGAATTAAAGATCTGCAGTACTGAAAAGGTCAAAAGAAGAGCTAGGTGTTATTTTCTGTGGTATATCATCATCACTCAAGTACAAGGAAGACTTGCAGCCAATTGCCGGAAGTCTCCTTGGACTGACATTCAAATATTTGCAAAAAACGGCATCATAGCCTTTGCTAGCTCTGCTGATTAAAGATAGAGAGCACTTCATTTGACTTTTTCTTTTGCAATAAGATGACCATAATTCACATTTAATATGCTGCAAAGTCATTTGCCTTCCAAGTACAAGAGCATGTTCTGCTGAAAGTCACTGCTGTTAGGTCAAATTTAACTCAATATTGCAGGACAGAAATTACACTGCTATTAATAATAAATAATCATGATGTTTTCCCTTAATAGAGCATCTTATCCCAAAGGATCCTAACCACTTTACAAACTCTGGATCAAGGTCTATCAACTGCTACAAACCTGTAACCTCTGCCCAATTTTCATAGGTGCAGAGGAATGTAAAAATTAATTAGAGATTGCATCAGATCTGTGAATTACTTCACTGCAGCTGATGTTCCTCCCACTTCAGGGGTAGATCAAGTGATAACATTGCCAGCATTTTATCAAGGAGTTCTCACAAACATATTCCAGACAGCAGGTTGGTACTGTATGCCTGCATGATACCAGTGCTTCCTGGGAAGGCGTGGGAAGGTAAGGATTTGAGCAGTACTATTTATGTGCTCTAAATAAAGATGCTCCTTCATTACCACAATCAAGTAAAGAAGCAGCACCGGTCAGTCAACAAATTTAAGTGATCCTTAAAAGGAATAATCTCTGGAGGGCTGGGGAAGTCTTTCTCTGTACAATCCCCAGGCAGAACAGACTCCTACCACATGCTACTACAATATAAACATTTTAAGCAGCAATACTATGTAGAGATGGTTACAAACATGTCCAGTGAATATTCAGCACACAGCTCAGTGTTCCTGACCTTAACTTAAGATGACAGAGTAAGTAAAAACTTCATTCCACTGTAAGTAGAATGAAGGGCAACACCTCCATAACATGCTTTAAAAACATCTGGTACTTGATTTTTCCCAAAACCAAAACATTCACTCCCCATAAACACTTATGCGAACCTCAGAAAGAAGTTCTCTTTAGCCAAGTTGTCTTGACTCAAGCACCAACAGGACCAAAACTCCAACGTCTGTACCTTCCCTTTCAACTTCCAGATGAAACGTCATCAAGAATCTCTCAGCACCACCTGCAGTACATCACTTCCCCTGATGTGGCAGCTACTCAGTCACACAGCAACTGCGAAGAAGGGAAAAGGACTATACTGTGACCAGTCAGGCACTGACAACTTTGAACTAGGTGGAGGGTCATACTATATTGTCTGTACCAGCAACTTTTCTGATGCTGAGCACAAACAGGCACTCTGGTGATATGTTTTGTCTCTATATGCAAACATGTCTCCCATGCCTGATCAGGCCTGTATTCCTGATGCATGTGGGCAGGAAAAAAGCAGACCACTTCCAGCAAACACACTAAACTTTTCAGCTTAGAAAGGAAATGCCCTTATTCAACACTAGGACAGTTTTCTGTGCTTCCCCAAACATTCAACCACTGATCCTTCTTGACCACCAAGCAGCAAGTCATTCATGACATTTGTTTTGCATTATGCAAGCACTCAGCAGCCACAACTACAGGGAACAAGTACAAACAGCAATAAACAGAAGAGCTCCTAGGCGAGCAGGATAGATCAGAGGCAGGAAAGCAAAAGGGTCCATCAGCCCCATTCTGTAGAAGCAAAATGGGAATCTGATTCCTTTCAAACAGGAGTGACAGAGGCCATCAGTGCATTTCACATAAAACACCACTGGTTTTATTTGTGCTTACAGTTATCATCCAAAACAGCCTACTTTCCAGTTCTCCCTTCTACTCAGTCTGTTCCAGAGACTTGCCAATGCTGGTCTAGCTTGTAAGAAAGCTGCCATACAGAGTAAGATCCAGCTCAAGATCCTGTTTCTAACAGAGATGAGCAGCAGCAGCTTAGAGGAAAAATTAGTAAGGCAAGTTTGAAGCTCTTTCCCCCCATTTTCTCGCCCTCTGCCTCCCCTCCCCCCAGCTTCTAGACAGCCACAGTTTGGGGACTTCCTCAGCTGGGGCGTGTATTCACACATCCATTTTTTAATAGCAGGTGATGGGTCACCATGCCAAAAATATGTTCTCTCTACAGGTCAGATGTACCAGTGAAAACACAGCAACTGGGTTTTTCCCATTGCAGGGTCTGAGTTAAACACAGCTGCAGAGACACTTGTTTCACTCCACCATCATCTTCAGAGTTCACATCAGAAATTAATCAGCATGGGTCCGAATGCTTTGCAAATTCAGAGGGTACACACAGCTCTAGATGGGTGACAGAAACATCACCAACAGCTTCCTCAAGCTCTTACTTTTTAATAATGAAACCTTCCCAAATGAAAATACAGCCTTGGGCAACAAGCCATTTTAAAATAAAACACAGGGACAAAATAAAATATGGTCCCTGTCTCTTTCCAGGCCAGTTATGCCTCCCTTCTTATGCAAGCCAGACACAGGTGTATTAACAAACAACCCATGTTGTTCTCAACCTTTTCTGCTGCAGTGCAGGGTATCATGTTTAGTCCTCGTGGAGTTTCCATCTAAGAGTAAAACCTCTGCTATCCCTGTCTGTGTCCCATCAGTAGCTCCTGCATGTTTCTTGTGTGACATCTTGAGAAGAAAAAAAAAAAAAACCTAAAAAAATCGAGCTGAAAAAAGACCCACAACATTTACTTATCACAGAAAGGAATGTTTTTCCAGCTTCTGTTTTCCTCACTCTATACAACATTGCCCCTGCTTACTAGAGGCTTTTGAAAGCCCGACTTGTTGAATGCAATTGCACTCCTCCCCTCAAAACAGAAAATCCAATGATTAAAGCAAAATAATCACTCCCTGGCACAGCAATTTCCAAGCCATGAAGCACAAGCAGGACCAGGAGAAGGAACTGCAAGGTATTCCTCTCAGCAGTTTGGGACTTGCTGCTCTAGCCCCATGTTTGCACCTGTATGAACATGCAAGAACTTTCATTGTTACAGATCCAATGCTGGAATTTAAAAACAAAACGAACCTAAAAACAAACAAAGAAACCCAAACAAAAAAAATTAACAGTAAAAGCTTAACTCTGAAATAACCAAGGAAAGAGGTATTTATAGTCCAAGAGGTATTTCTACAAATAATAATCCTTTAAGTACTACACTAAAAAAAATACATTATACCATGCTGCATATTATGAACTTGCAACATGCTTAATCCCTATTCAGTGACCATCCTGTGAGGTTTCGCACACATTTTACCACTACTGCAACATGCACGTAACTAACACTGGGGAATGGGAGGAAACTAAACTACCTAGAAGTGACAGAACTGAAAGGGAACTAAGAATGGTACAGTACCACACCAGGAGAAAACACCTCTTTTTTTCTTCTAGTCTATTGCCAGCAGATTGCATCAGCAAGTTACCAGTAACATCTCAGCTGCATCAATTGTCAGCATCATTCATAAATACAGCACATTTTCAGGAACAGATTTTGGTGTGTTTTTTTTTCTTCTTCTTTGGCTGCAAATGTTCAGAGAGGGCCAAAACATAATATCACTTTAAGCCCTCCGGAAAAATCGAACCAATTGTGTTTCTTTGTTTGTTCAGAAGAAATGTTGCTCTTGCACCAGATGCCTCATTGTCTGCTTGAAGCCTCACAGGACTCTACCTCCAGGAGCACAGACAAGCTGGGACACTTCCAAGAGCAACACCTGCAGGAAAGAGTGTCACAGGAAAACTGACACAATTGTCGCCAAATTCATGTGTGTCAGATGTGAAACCTTCCTACCCTGACACTGCCTTTTATTTATGTTTTGTGGGATATGCATTTCTGCACTACAAATCTATTTGCACATCATTCCTGCAGGGAACTCAGGCTTCTGGTGCAAGCGTTGTTTCTTGAGGAAAAAGTCAGAAGTGTATTATAAAAGACAAGCAAGTTCTCTGACTCAAATACAAGCTTTTCCAAGTACAGGAACATTTCCAAGAAAGGAACACTAAGCAGGGTTTCCAGACAAATGCCTACACTATACCTAAGGTTTTTCAGGTACTGCCTGAATTCCCTTAATTGCTTAATTCTATAGGTTGAAAACACTGGCTGGCTGCGATATTAGCAGCGTTGTAATGGTAAGTGATTCTAACGAGTATGCCAGCAGCAGTGTAACACTACGACACGCCACACACATTCACGAGGCTGAAAGCGATAGGGATCAGCCTACACAGCTGCAGCCCCAGGACCAAACCAGCCACCCGGACTTGTTCCCCTCGGCGCGCTCTGCAACAACGATGACTCACAGCGTCTCCCCCTCGCTGCTACCTTCTCCCATCTACCCTCGCAGGGAGAAATTAAAGAGTTCCTTACTCCGGAGGGTACTCCCACTAAAATCCCTCAGAGTGTTTAAGGACCGGAGATGACCAAGGTGCAAACGCAGAGCCCAGACTTAGCTCGCCCGAGAGAAAGCAAGATGTGGCCCATTTTCTGCACGCTTGCAACCAGAGAAGCTTACAACAGCGCATACCTACTTTCTCAGTCCCTCCTTCCCTTTGTACGTGATCTCCACCAAGCCCCGAGTGTGAAAACGTTTCCTCTGCTGCCACCGCTTCCTGCCGCCCTCTCTGCCCTGCAGCGGGGGACCCGAGGCAGAACCGGCACCCCCCGAGCCCCGGGGGTGCCCCCCAAGACGGAAGCCATGCTCAGCTGCCCGCTCCCCTGCCAGGCGTCTACGGAAACCGCCGGCCAAACACAAGCAGCACGATTCATCTTCTCTCCTTCTTACCCCGGCGACTCTCCCCTTTTTACCCGGACACGGATGACACCTGTCCCCTCGGCCGGCTGTCAGGCCCGGCCCTGCCCAGGCTTCCCCGAGCATCCCTGCGGGGCGGGTGCTTGCTTCCAGGGACCACGCCGGGCAGGAGCGATGAGGGATGCGGGCTATCCCAGCAGGCTGCCGCATCGCCATCGCCCCGGCCTGCTCCCGCGGGGCGTGCGGGGCACCCGCAGCTCGCCCCAGCCCCTCTCCCAAGGAAGGGGGTGGGAGGGAGGGAAGAAAATAAAAAAAAAGGAGAAAAAAAAAAAAAAAAAAAAAGCAAAGCAGAGGGAAAACTCGGCGCCGAGGTGGGCTTTCATCTCGTTCAGCCCGAGGCGAGCGCCAAGCCCGAGCCCGCAGCGGGGCCGCCCGGACTCACCCAGGGTCTTGACGGCGACCTGCCGGGTGAGCGGCGGCGGCAAGTTGACGCAGACCAAGTCGACGTCCTGGTGCAGCAGCACCTCGTCGATGCGGCTGGTGTAGAAGGGGACGCTCATCTCCTTGGCCAGCTCCTCCGCCTCCTCGGGCGTGCGGCCCCACAGCGCCTTGACGGCGAAGCCCTCCGCCTGCAGCAGCGGCACGATCACCCGCGCCGTCAGGCCGGTGCCGAACACCCCCACCCCGGGCAGCATGGCGGCGGCCGGGCGGCACGGCCGGGCGGCTCCCGCCCTTCCTCAGCGCCGGCCGGGGCGGGGGGAAGCGGCGGCCGGGCGGAGGGCAGAGGGAGGCAGCTCCAGCTGGCGGCTGCTGCTGCTGCCGCCGCCGCCGGGACCGGGACCAGCCGCCCCCCGCCTCAGCAGCGCCGCGGCCGCCGGCTGCCCCGCCATGCCCGCACCATCACACACGCCTCCGCCGAGGCGCTGCCCTCCCTCTACCGGCCGCGGGGCGGGCAGGGATTAACCCCCCCCTGCCCTGCCCTGCCCTCCCCCGGCGGCGGCGGCCAACAAGTGCGGGGAGCGGCGGCAGCACGGGGCTCAACGCCGCTCCTCTGCCATCTTCCTCCTCGGCGCCCGCTCGCCGCGGGGAAGGTGGGGCCTCCCTGTCACCTCCCGGGTTGTTCCTGCGCTGCCCGCACCGCCCCCGCCGCACCATTGGCCACCGCCTGCTCCGGACCCGCCCCGGACCCGCCCCGCACCCGCCCCGGCACCGGCACCGGCACCGGCCCCGGCGCGCTGCGGGGTTCCCCTGGGAAGCAGCCTCCCCGCCAGCGCCCGCAGCGCGTATCCCGGGAAGCGGCCTCCGGGGCCGCCCTTGCTCCGCAGGTGCGGTTCGAGGGCCCGCGGGGCTTCCCGCCCGCCCGCCTGGCAGATCGTTTTGGGGGTATCGCCCCCTGAGCCGGCGGGCACGGGAGACCCTCCGCCTCACCCCCCACGGGAGGGCCGAGCAGGGGCCGCGGTGACGGGCGCCGTGGGGGTCACGCACAGGAGAGCTGGGGCAGCCACAGCGGCACGCACGGGCATCCAGCGGGTCGTGTCCGCTGGCCCTCGGTCTGACTGCTCCCGGGACAGTTCTCTGGAAATGTGGTGTCCTGAAGCCCCAGGGGAGCTGCCCGGAACCCCCCGGCACTGGGGGGACACTGGTTCACGTTGGAAGAACCGACCTGGGAATCTGGCACTGCGGAAGAGCAAACCCCCCAGCTCAGCTGTGGTGCTCCACGCCAGCTCCAGCTTTTCCCACCTTTTCCCTCAGCCAGGCTGAGCAACGGGCCTCCGGAGCAATGCTCCTACCCACCCAGGGTCTGCCAGGTGGGCCTAGGAGCAGCCAAGGACCCATCACCTTCGGGTCTCGCACAGACCAGGGTTGCAGAGCGCATCCTCAGGGAGGTGAACCTTCACCCCAGCTCTCTGCCCAGGTCAGCAGATCTGAAAGCAGGAGCGCTCCAGTGAGCGCTGCACAGCCACGGTGCTGTCCGTTTCACCCTTCAAAAATAATCGTGCAACTTTCCTGGTCCCAGTTTTCAGACGAGAATAAAGGTGTTGGTTTTCCACATGTTGTCTGTTTCGCCAGTTCCTAGGAGACAGGAAGAGAAGGGTAAGGAAGGTAAGGGAGGAAGGAATGGGAAGAGAGGAAAGGGGAAAGGAAAGCGAAAAGGAAAGGGGAAGAAAAGACAAAAGAAATTGAAATCCTTTCCTATATTAAGACTCCCGGAAACGTGCCAAGGACAACGCTGCAAACGTAGTCCACCAGTGTTCGAAACCTCAGCGCAGGGAGCCAGCACTCCTTTCCCATATTCCGTAGAGAGGTGGTTTGTCTCTTCCTGCCACCATCTCCCAGCCAACACTTCTCAATTACAAAAAGCACAGACGCTGGAAGGATCGCCGCAAGTTTAACGTGTTTTGCTTTATACGCAGCGTTAGCGCTGAAGCGAAGGAGATGGATGGTCTTTGGCTTCTGACAATTGAAACACGATCCAGATCCATTTGTCAAATAACCACGGGGGCATTGCCTTTCTTTAAAATACAAGGATTGTGATGGGGCTCTCCATCAGACACTCAAACCCGCTTATACGGGATGTTCCAATTTGGAACACCTTTCCTGTCTTCTTTGCTCGTCTTTGCATAATAATGAACACTTAGAAAGTAGCCAGGCTACAGAAACAGGGTAAATATGTGAAGGCTGAAAACAAACAGATGCTGTGTGCCTATTTAGTCATCATATAGCTTTTATTATTTTGGTAGGTACAAGCCACTTTATGAAGATCAGTGTAAGGTCTTTGTTTTGAGAAATTTTTGCTAAGTCATAGAAAATGGGAGTTAAAGGCTAAGGGATGTAATTGTTACACTCTGCTAAGTCCTTTTTTTCTTTTTTCTATTTTTTTTTTCCCCTGGGGAGAGTTTTTCCTTGCTTTACTTGTTAAAACATGGGGCTTTTTCTCCACTTGGGTTAGCATAGCTTTGCAGAGTTAAGCTGAGCCAATGGCACCTAGCTCCAAGCACTCCAGTTAGCCAAGTCAACCTCTGAACACACTACAACCCCAAATCTGAATCGCCATCTCTGCAGTAGTGCTGCATTCCTCATCACTTGTTGCAGGGGCTTTTGGGGATGTACCCCATAACCTTACTGGAGTAAGATGTGATTCTTTCTCAACAAATGGTGTGGAAGAGGGCCACCAGGGCTAGGCATGCCTGTCCTTGTGAGCACCCAGAAGGACTGAGCAAAGCTGATGAAGGACAACTGGCCTTTCAGTAATGCAGACCACATCTTCACCACAATGTAGGTGACCGCAAGTGTGAGTGAATATGTAACCTGTGTGTGTGCTCAAATACACATCACTAGTGCTGCCAGTTTCCTGACTTGAAGGACTATCAAATCTGGACAAAAAAAAAGAGGTTCAAGTGGCTGCAAAGTGCTTCACCTTGAAGACACATCTAACCAGGTCTGAGGCTCCCCAGGCTCCTCCTATGGAGCCTCCACCTATGGAGCCTCTGGTGTTCCGTATTTTAGATCTTTCCACTTCTAAGCCTGCTTACCTTGTCAAGGGAACACAAAGATTCATCTCGCAGAGGCAATAATTTTGTTCTTTCTTGAAGTTTTTCTTAGCTTGAAGTAAGTTATTAGTGTAAAGTAACATGTAGAAAAAAACCAAACATAAATGTCTCCTATGTCCTTTTTCTGTTTCTAAATTCTGTAAATGAAACCAACCAGCAGGAAACTAATAAAAGAGTTGCAGTCACAATTCTGTTCCTTCTACATATTTCAGCTTAATTTTGCAGCTCCAGGTCATTATATTGTACAATGTACATATAGGTACATCACCAACTTTATGTGAGAAATCCTAATTTAATAGCTCTTCTACAGTATTCGGATACGATCGTTTGCAGAGCTTTGAAACTGTCTTCTCAGGTGGATTTCATATATTGTATTAAGTTCTTTCTGTAGAACCATACAGGTTTATTCTTAAATAAATGTTGAGATTCTAAAAAAAAAAAAAAAAAATTCATTGATTTTTTTAAATTCAGTTAATTTAATTTAACTTTCATTTAGCTTTGTATTTAGTTTTATCATTGTTAAAGTAGCTAGTCAGTTGAAAGTAATAGATATGAAAGGTTGTATAAGAGGTATAAAAGGATCAATGTAGCATACACGACGTGCAAATACTTGTTATCTGTAGGTGTAAGTAAAATGCAGTTGGTGGTCTTCAAGATACAGATAACACTGAGCAGACAGCAGTCCTCAATTTACTCTCCTAATGTGTGAAGGTGTCTTCCCACATATTGCAGAGGTTTCTATCTAGAGCCCGCTGAACTCAACGGAAAGATGAAGATCCATCTGACAAAGTACCAGGATCCCACACTGTTTCTTTCTTACTTCTCTGTACTTAACAGAAAATCTGGTCTTTTTCAGACTTTTTTGACATCTATGCTGTCAGACTCCACAGCTTCACTTCTCAAACTTCTCATACATCAGTCTGAACAACAATGGAAATAGCTGAATAATACATAGATTCAGTGAAATCCTGAAATGGAGCTCGCTGTCTCTCCAAATACTTCTCAAGTTCCAGGATTTCAAGATTAATTAGCTCATTTCCTTTCACATAAATCACTGTCTTCAAACATGAAGCAGCTGTGAATTTTCATTAACTACTTGGCTCCTTTTGGGGTATAAATTTTGTGATCACCACTTCTGGGCTTTGATGGCTTCGATACTTGAAATTATTTGCATGGAAATAATAGTGCTTCAGAGATGAGGAAAAAGTGGTGATTCAGACCTGTCTGGTTCTCCCACTCAGCTGTACTGACTCATCCACAGCTTTAGCAAGGAGCACAAGAAAGGACGTGTGAGCTGAGTTGTTCAAGTCCCTTTTTACATCTAATGACATACAATTGGCAGTTTCTCAGGCTGACAGGAATTTGTTCTTGTAAAGAGCCGTATGCTTCTTTTTTAGTGTCTTTCTCAATGCATTTCCACTGAGACAACTCACAATAGTTCTTGCTCTGGGATCTAAAGGCAGAACTGCTTTAACACTGGTAGTATTAAATGATCCAAAGCGCAATGCAGAGAACAAGAGAATTAGAGACCACATATGCTAGCAAAGGGTTCATAACAGATTAATCCGTTCTTTGTTCTGGTCAATGAGACCTGTGCTCACACAAACGCTCTCAGAGCCTGTTCAGTACATTTTCTGCATTTATTCTTTCCTGGTTTCCAGAGCCTTACTTTAGGAGATATGTATGCCAAGTGTGGATGGGCTGTAAGGAAACAAGTGAGGCTTCAAGAAACTACATCACCAAAAAGACACTTCTGAAGTGATTTGTCCTCTGCTCACTAAAGCATGGAAAAGGATCTAAATAGGTACAATTTCCACTCTTTGACAATATGGACATTCTGCAAAGGAACACAGGTGTATGTATTCCCACGTTACAAGTGGAGAAATGAGGCTCAGAGAAAACAAGTGCAATGTTCTTCATTGGGTCTGCATTTTGGGGGTGCTTGAGTGCAAGTAGGCACCTAAAATTGGAGCACTCAGCTGGTAGATAGAATTTTGGGGTAGCTGGCTTTCCTAAGCTCCTATCAGTCACAGTTCAATTACGTGAGAAAGCAGGTAGAGCATCTGTTAGCAAAGAAGGACATGGGGATCCCTTAATGAAAGGAAGGAATGGAGTGTCACTGCATGGGTACAACCACACCCCATGAAGGTGTAATACAGGCTTAAAGTTCACATCAGTCATTCCCTCCCAACAGAAGCCTAAGCATACGCACCAGACAGCGCAGACGTGGGCACTGAATCATCAGATATGTTGCCTGCTCCATACCTGCTGATGAAATCCCTGACATGTCTTCAGCAAATCAGACATACCTGAGACATACCTAGAGCACAACACCAGGTACTGGATCTACACAGGAGGCAGGATTTTAGCCCACTATAAATTTAGCTTTCTGTACCTGTGCCTTGGCTGTTTGCTGCTCTGTTTGAGCTCCTGTCAGGCATCTAGAGACCCTGGACAAATGCAATGGACTAGGGAGAAGTAGCTAAGGCTTTCTAAGCCACCTTAGCAAATCTGTGGTTGCTGAAACATGTAAGTAGTCCCATGGAGAAGGGGATTCTCATATTGATATTTGCTGGGGGAAAAAAGTAACAGGGTGAATGAATCTTATAGAAATTCTTAATTCTAAAAAACGGTTTTGAGCCTAAGCAGTAGTTTGTGTCATATCACACTTGTTAAGTGCTGTGCAAATAGCTGTAATATGCTGCCAAAATGGTTATTATTTTAGCAATAGACTTGCAATTGCACATTGCACATAGCTTGCAGGGCAGCTGAGATGTTACTTTAGGATGAAAACAGCAGAGAATCATCACTGTATTAGTCAAGCAGGAGTGCATGAAAGCAAGCACTTGTGATTTCCAGACTTCTAAACCTACTCATGCAGCATGGGTTTTGAAAGGGTTTGGTAGAAACCCCTCTTTTACGTGGGAATGCAGAGCAAGACTGCTGCTTGCTGGAGTGAGTCACCCCCCTCCTCAAGTGTCCTCTCTCTGAAAGCAGCTGGAACTTGAAATAAGCCTTAATGGAGATAGTTATGGAACAGGTTTTAAAGGAAAATACACCTATTGTATGAATATTTTTTGAATGTTAGGTACATTAACTACTGCAAATGTAGACAGCCTACTGCAAACCAGCTATATTTCACAATGGAAAACCTGCTGCTGTTTAACAAAGGCTCAGTGATTTAGGCAGGGCAGGCAGGAATTTCTGCCTATCTGTTGCAACAAGCCCATGTCCTGTGTGTGCTAAGAAGATAATGAGTCCCAGGAGAATCTGTTTCCTGGGAATAGATGAGCCCAGCTAAATGCCTCTGGAGAGTGCTCTCTTCTAATGCCGGCTTCTGTCCTGCTGCAGGTCTTCACACCTTTTTTTTTTTTTTTTAATACTCTGTACAGAGCCTTGCACTTTTCCTATCATCTGTCTGAAACCAGATTTGGTAGCTTCCTGGACACACTGAGATGCCACCCTTCCCTTTCCCTACTGGGCTACTGAAGGGAAAGGTACTGAGGCAGAGTTATTTACTGCTTTACCTGTCGGCGTCCCTGCAAGCCTGGAGTATGATCCTATAATCCTAGGCAGCCTTCCTCATTTGTTTCCACTTCGATTTTGAATTTATGACACATGCATTTAAAGCTCTGGATCAGTACTATGATTATTTTTAATCTGAGCAAATAAATGCAAGTCAACAAGTCATCGTTTTTCATGCACTGAGAAAAAAAAAAAAAAAGAGAGAAAACGTAAGTGAGGTCTATGCCAGTACACAAGCAGGGTTAGTGCAGTTTGCTTTCAGACATTGCCACGTCTCTGCACAGCTATTGCTCCCTTAAAATCATGCACTTTAAGACTTTAATGCTGTTACGCTCAGGCTCTCAGGCTTTTGATTTGCCAAGTGTACTGATGCAAATGTGTTAAAGTCTGCCCTGCATTACCTGCTCTGTGACCTTCTTCAGTAAATCAATAATGGTCAATCATGTGTAGTTTAATTGCACAGAGGGTAAACTCAGTCCAGTCCAGTTTCTAGGCTACTAGCTCTGTGCAAACTGAGCTCTATCTGCAATAGTAAACCCACTATTTTTTGTGCTTTCTGAAGGTTCTTCAATCCAGGTGAGTATTGAACCTGTATAATGTCCATAGTGAAGAAGGTGAGTGTTGTCATCCTCAGGAAGGCAGTAATGTCTTCTGGTGGGAGGAGGGATGGCAGATCGTCCCTGGGGCCCCTCAGGTCCCCATCCACACGGGGCGAGGACACTAGAACACTCTGAAGTGCTTCAGGGGATAGGAAGCTGGCAGCACTGGTTTCCTTACAACAAAGAAACATCAGATGTTTTTTCAATTCTCTCTCTCCTAAGAGCCAAAGGTATTTTTTGGCTTTTTCAAAGCCAAAGACTTCCTTCTTGAAATTAGGCTTAATCACTTCCCCATCCTCTTCTGCCTTGCCCCATGTGTGCCTTCATTTAGAGTAAGTCCTCCCCTTGCGTGCCTGAAGAAACACAGTAAAAGTCAACGATTTCTGGCATCCGTGCCTGAATCATCACTGTCAGAGTAACCGGGAGAGAGCAATGAAATCTGTAAACTGAGGCAGGCAACCAGGCACAGGTTTTAATGAGGTTACATTTTTGAGATGTTCTTTGAAATCATAACAGCTAGAGACTGACTCCCAACTCAAGATAAACAGATAATTTCCACATCAGAAATTCCTGTTAATATTTAAGCAATACTTAATCTTTCTTTTGAAATGAAAATACACCTTTTCGAAGGAACTTTATTTAGGAGGAGAACGTTTCTTCAAAAGTATTTTAACAGCTCTGGTAACTATATATAACATCATCGGGCTTCAGACATTAATCATTAGGAATAATATGGGTACTTACCATTTTAGGAACTGGTGCAGTGACTGCACTTTATTAAATAAGTACTCATGAAAGGACTTTATGATTTCTTATCAGAGTGAGAGCTGCAGCAGGGAGCTCCCAGTTGCCACACATCTCACCTATAATGCACAGGATAGTGTTCCAGCTGCACATGTGCCTTCATGGTGTTTAAGGACACATCACCTTTCAATGAAGTCAAATGACTGAAAGTGGATGAATGAAGATTTCTTAGTAAGAGGATAATATATATAATCTTAATATTAATAAGGCTATGCTATAGCACTCAGCACTTCTAATATTAGAAAAGCAGAGCAACAAAGAAAGTAGGGCAGCTTGATTAAGGACATTATGGAATCATGAATCTAACGCAATACACATCAGGCGGTGTCCCACATTAAATGTCTGTGGGGCGCTGTAAACTGTGGGACTGTGCTCCTATTGTTCCAACAAGAGACAAGACAAAGGAGGGTGATGAACACAGCAACACAATCACTGGCAGTGTTCAGTTGAGTATCTGTCAGATGCATAATTTTTATCATTTACTATGAAAAGCTAGACTGGCTTGAATCTAATTTGCAAACAATTTTACAAACCCAGGGTCAGAGAGCTTGCCCTCAGACTTTAGGCTTAGCCAGAGTCGATCCCACAGAGAAATAGTTCTCAATGTTGTAAATGTTGTGACTGGGCAGAGCTCAAAGAGAAGGGGAAAAAAAAAAAAAGGCATGAAGCACTTACCATGAAATCATGTACATCTTGGAAGGAGAGATGCTTGCATTTTCTTCCATTCATTTCACACTTGAAAAAATGCACATTTCCGATCCCCAGTCGAGGGAAGGAGAAGCTCTGTGAGATGAGTGTTGGAATGTGACTTTTTAATCTTTGCTTTTTTTTTTAATTATTTCAGATAGCTGAGTAAGGAATCACTATGCCATTCATGTGGCATAAAAAATGGCCCAGAAGTAATTGTGACTCATTTTCATGACAATTAAGGAGGGGGGAATATTAAGTAATTTCCCACAGCAAATGCCTTAAGCCTACATTCAAAGCAGTCTCACGTGGATGCAAATCCTGCTCTTCTCTGTGTTAAACTCTCCAAATAAGCACAGTCACAGGGCTTTACAATCCTGCAGTTATGTCTTTCAGTCAAAGTATACAAACCTGCCTTGAGTTGATTCCCCCACATCAGACTTACAGCAGAGCTAACCAGTAGCTAACAAATTTTAGCAGCCCCCAACATCAACCCCTCTTTCTCTTCATCCCCTGGGCAGCACATCATGAAGTGGTATTTGATCTGAATATTGAGGGCTGTCAGTATGCTGCACTCAGCATATTTATTTTGCAAAAAACCCAACCCAAAAGCTAAAGTCTCAGAAGAATTCAGAGGCAATAGCTGGGATCAGGCACTTTGGTAACCTGCACGCACGCACAGCAGCATCCCAGCAGAAGGTCTGGGCTGCCCTTGGAAACACCAGTCCTTCTTCTTCCTGAAAGAGGATGTAATTGCAGCGAGTGGTTGGGTGGGATTTTGAAACTCTCCCCAGACATCCATGGGAGGTACACGGTGTTTGGGCTGGGCTGGTTTACTACAAAATGTGAGCAGGATGTGTGACACTGGAGTGACTCTGAGAGTGAGGCAGAAAGGAGGAAAGGATCCCTTCCCTCCTTGCATGCATTAGAGGGAAGAAGAGTCTCAGATAATAAAGACCATAGTAAATAGCATCTCTTTGCCTGAGCTGAACTGATGCAGCAAGGCTGCTTAGCTTTTCATCTCCTGATTTCACAGGATGTCAAACTCCCTTCAGATGCAGCAGATCACCATTCCCTGTATGCCCTAGAAGTCTCACAGGTTTTCACATGCTGCTTCATAGAAATCCAGGGTGTTTCTGGCAAGACCTACCTGATGGTTTCAGAGGTACTTCTCCATCCCAAGAGATCTGTAGGTAACATAAAAGGGTCAAGGAAAGGGTAAAGAGGTGGGTGTTTGGAGAAGGGAAAGGCCAGGCAGAAAACACAAGTGCCTCACTGTGTAGAAAGGCAGTAGAGAGAAATAATAGGCAAGAAGTTTATTTGCTGGAAGCCCTTTGTGAGGGAGGGCTGGGACCAATGAAGAAGAACCAAAACAGCAACCAGCAGTGACAAGGTTAGCAGCATGATCATCTCCTCTCTTTTGTGACCACAGAGGCTGTAAACTTGCTACCTTCTGTTGTGAAACATCGTCTGGGGGAGCAATCCATATATGTGGGATTTAAACAATTTAATTGTCACATAAAGGAGAAAGCAAGGGACCTTGAATAGTTACCAGGTTTTATTCCTGTTTTGCATTTCTATTAAATCATTTTTCCAAAGAACATTTGGTTGCTAGTAGTTGATAACCAATGTCTTCCATAGCACCGGGACCCTTTTGCTGTGTTTCATACTTTTTTCTAACTTAGCATGTGATATGTATATATAAAAATATTTAATGGAAATTTCAATTCTAATGCTTAATGTTTATCTTTTTATTATATTAAAAAATAATAATATACTCATTTTGCTTGGAAAAACCTTTAGGATCATCAAGTCCAACTGTTAACCCAGGACAGTGCCAAGTCCACCACTAAACCATGTCCCTCAGCCACGCATCTACATGTCACTTAAATACTTCCAGGGATGGTGACTTGACTAGATCCCTGGGCAGCCTATTCCAGTGCCTGACAACCCTTCCAATGAATAATTTTTTTTCCTACTATCCAGTCTAAACTTCCCCTGGCACAACTGAAGGCTATTTCCTCTTGAAGAGACCAAAATCCACCTTGCTATAACCTCCTTTCAGGTAGTTGCAGAGGGTGATAAGGTCTCCCCTGAGACTCCTTTCCTCCAGACAAACAACACCAATTTACCAAGTAATTACTTTTTTTTTTTTTTTTCCTTAGGAATTCTGTTGAATTGCCTTTGGGTAGAAATCAGGATGTAATAACATACAAAAAGGCAGCATTGCTTTTCATGATTAAATAAAGTCACATTAAATTATTTGGATGTGAAAGAAGAGGAAGTTATCACAACACATTTTGTATTTAAAGTTAAGTGAATTATTAAACAAAGTGTCACTTATGACATAAACTGTTAACCAGTGCTTAAACAGCCTAGAACAAATAGATCTCATCCCTGGTGTTGCAGCTTATTCATAGACTAGTGGGTAGGAAAAACTCATTTCCAGATCTTTTAACCTGTAATTAATTTATCATTTCTAACAAATAAGTCATTGACCAAGCTAAAACAAATAAACTGACATAAAGGAAATACTCTTTCTTTGCTCACAGTAAAGTAAAAAAGCTTGTTTATCACTTCAATAAGCAGCTGTTCCAGGAGTTTACTCACTGCCTTGGCTCCCCGTTTCCGTGCTCTGCCTTTCCTTAAAACCTTGTTAGCAAACGTGATACTAAAACACTGAGCTTTTCATTTTAACAAGGACAGGTCCTCAAGCCTTCCCTCCTCCTCACAAGCAAGTGCCCTCAGTTGTGAGCTGCCAGGTCATCCTTGGCCTAGAAAAGCTAGAAACACTTCATAGGGAGTGGGAGGGCTCCACTGGGAGAGGCTAAGGGCTTCCAGGAGCCTGAATGCAAGATCAGCTTCCCAAAAGGTGGGAGATGAGATACCACATTCCCTCACGGCAGAGGCAAGGGGGTGTGTGTTTGAATTTAATTCTTCTACAACTTGAACTAGTGCCTTAACTGCAGAGTTCATACATGTAAGAGGGAAAATACAACTCACCTCCACATTTGCTGGGGGGCAAGTGAGATGAACTTTGACTCCAGATGCAAAACAGCTTTGGAAGCATCATTTTGGCCACTGTGGTGGTATTTAAATGCAAGACATGCTGCTCAACCTTGTCAGAGCTGTGTATGCTTGGCTGCATGGACAACAGCAAAAAGCCATTCAGTGAAAGTGTTGCATTTCAAATCCAGAGCAACTTACATATTTTGGGAAACAAATCTAAAGGCTATTTTTTTTGTGATCACCATAGTGGGTTTTATTTGCAACCAAATACAACTAGAGATGCTCAGTACTTGTATTTTTCCCATTCTGTCTGTTCATTATGTCATTGGTGATAAATTAATTTTGTTTTTCAATTGTAGTGCTTCCACAGATCACCTTCTGATATCTTATACACCATTTGTAGTTTCCAGACTGGAAGTTAAAAAGCTTTGAGCCTGGGGACTCAGCCATTGGAAAGCTAAGTGCACAGAAATGTTGAGAGCACAGAAGAATAAAGCTGGTTTTTGTGACTGCCAAAAATACTAAACTCTCCTAGATCCAGCACAGTGTTTTTTCCCATGTCACAATCAGCACATCCCAAAACAGAAACCAGAGCTCCTGAGTTCCAGCCCAAAACTTCTACCCTGGGCCATGGTTATTGGATCTGCATTAATTTTGCATTCCCACATCTGGTAGAAAATCATAGTTTTAAAGTCTTAAAATCCCAGTGAAACCTTCATTAACAAGAAGCAGCTTCCAAGGCATCCTAAACGCTGCTGACTGACTCCAAGTTTGCTCCTCTTGAATTAGATTTGTCATGCAGCCAGCTTATGTTGATCATTCACAGGAAAGAAGTTTCTCTGTTTTTTGTAACACATTGATTAGAACCACCCTGTTTTCACCACGGAAACTGGATAATTCATACCATGGGACCTTGTTTTCCACATAGTTCAGACACAATGGCTACTTCCTTCTGCTGGAGGCAACCAAGATTAATTTTGGGCAGACAGTCCAAGCTACTGAGAGATCCCTCTGAGGTCAAGGAGGCTCCCAGAGGTGCCAGTCAGGCTGTGTTCAGCACTTGATGCTGTGGAGTGATTCTAAACAGTGAAGTGCACTGAATCAAGAGAGATATACGATTGAGGATTTGGACTATGCAAACCAAGATGCTGAGGTCTCTTAATTTCTAGTTTCCAGAAATGAAGATTTCTGTTCAGTTATTGTGTGAAGATTGAGTCTTGCTGCCCCGGAAAACATTTCCAGCCTTTGTGCTGTGCTTGCTTTCTTGATTAAATACTGAAGTTGCCTGCATGCTCATAAATCTCCAGAGGAGGAGGACTACCACTGAGTTTTTAAAGAGCTTTAAAAGCATAAGATGGCCTCATTTCCTCTTGTGACTCTCAAAAATCTCCTAATTTGCCATCAAACAGCTGCCACATTAATCAAATTGCAGTTTGCATGGCGAAACTGCGATCTTGCTGGTTTCTGTGCTTGTAACTGTTTAGTGCTCCTTCAATTGGCTTCTGAAAGTCTGGTTCAAGTGGATAATTTTTTATATTCAGTTAATCTTCAAGGCTGGGAGTGTTTTGCCTTACACAATAAACTGGTATGGAAAAATCTTCCCAGTAGAAAAAGAGATATATGCCATGTACAGGCGTGATATATTATATATTACCTCTTAATCACACAAGCCTGCTGGATTGTCTGAGACAAACCAGAAATTTCTGGCACTAGAGCATCCGATCAATTTGTGAAGGAAACATCTGTGCTCTTCACAGAAGATGCAAGGTAAGGGGAAGAGACAAGAGAGAAGAGAGAAGCAGAATTTGCTGCCCTAGAAAAGGAAGATGATGATAACAGAAGACTCACGGGTCAAGTTATGGACAGGGAGAGATCCCTCAGCAATTACCCTCACTAGCCAAACAGACTCAACTAGGGGAAATTAGTTTATTTTATTACCAGCCAAATCAGAGTAGGATAATAAGCAATAAAATCAATCAAATCTTAAAAAACCTTCCCTCACCCCACCCTTCTTCGCTGGTTCAACTTGACTCCCAATTTCTCTACCTCCTTCCCTCCAGTGGTATAGACAGGTGGGGAATGGGGGCTGCTGTCAGCTCATCACACATTGTCTCTGCTGCTCCCTCCTGCTCAGGGGGAGGACTCCTCACACTCTTCTCCTGCTCCAACATGGGGTCCCTCCCACAGGAGACATTAACTTCTCCAACATGAGTCCTTGCACGGGCTGCAGTTCTTCAGGAACAGACTGCTCCAGCATGGGTCTCCCACAGGTTCGCAGGTCCTGCCAGCAGACCTGCTCTAGCATGGGATATTCTCTCCATGGGTCCAGAGGTCCTACCAGGAGCCTGTTCCAGCACGGGCTTCCCATGGGACCCAAGACACGGGTCTTCTTTGGGCATCCACCTGCTCCAGTGTGGGGTCATCCACAGGCTGCAGGTGGATGTCTGCTCTATCATGGACCTCCATGGGCCGCAGGGGGACAGCCTGCCTCATCATCAGCTTATCCATGGGCTGCAGGGGATTTCTCTGCTCCAACACCTGGTGCACCTCATACTCATCCTTCTTCATTGACCTTGGTGTCTGCAGAGTTTTTTCTCTCACATATTCTCACTCCTCTCTCCCTCTGCTATTGCACAGGTGTCTTTTTTTTTCTCTCTTACATATGTTAGAGGTGCTACCTTTGTCACTGATGGGCTCAGACTTGGCCAGCAGCGGGTCCATCTTGGAGCCACCTGATGTTACCACTCTTGGACATAGGGGGAGCTTCTGGAAGCTTCTCACAGAAGCCACCCCTGTAGCTCCCTGCTACCAAAAACTTGCCACACAAAGCCAATATAAGGTCCCCAAAAGAGATGGCATAAAACAAGCATTGAACTGTGAGATACTTGAGTGACTACTCTGGCATTTTCTCACTCTTTTGTTTGTAAGGAGCAAAACTCGGAACAGTTTTTGTCAGAAACAAAGCGTTTAGGGTATCTCGTCTCTCTCCAGAAATTCACTGTTGCATCAGAGTTTCACAAGTGGCTCTTCCAGTTACCCAAATAGTCATGGAAAAATGCTAAAAGAGTCCGTCCCTCCCCCATCTTTTTAATAGCTTGCTGGAAACTTTTCACAGTATCCAGCACACAAGGCCTGTCAAACCTCCCTTCCAAACAAAGCTGGACTCCCTGCAGTTCCCCTAGGAAAGAGGTGAGTTTAATGTTTGCTGCCAGCGAGTTGGACTGCAGAGCATTTTGGTAACCTCCCCTCCCTGATGTACTTCCTTTGATCTGCAATGACATCTCCTACACACCTGCACCCTGGGGAAGAACAAAGAAGCTGGAGATTACCTGGTGCCTAGTGACTGCTCTACTCCTTTCCCACTGAAATAAATCCCCAGCTTTTTGGAGCAGCAGAGGCTCCTGAGGGGCAGAGAGGGACCAGTGTTCCTGCCCCTTCATGAAGGGGTTGGGCTATGGTGGCAGAGCCCTGGCAGTGGTGCCTGAGGGCTGTGCAAGGGCTGTGATATGTCCCCGGGGGTGAGCGTGATCTCCCCACTGGCCACGGCCCTGCCCTGATGCAGCAGCCTTTCAGCCCTCTCTGCTGAGGAAAGCTCATGAAGCCCACAAGTCTCCCATACCCCAGAAGAGGTTCAGCCATGCAGCAAAATCCCTTCCGCTTCTCCTCTGGCTGTGAAGCCCAAAATTGTGTGTTTTCCAGGTGGGCAGCTCATAAACACCTAACCAACCTTCCCTTGGAGAGAACTGAGTCCCAAGGGTACCAATATCAAATAAGTGCAGGAGAAGAGGAGCAATGACCCATCATGGTGCCTGGATGTCTCCTGTTGCCTTTGCATGGACACTGGGCTAAATCAGCATTTGAGGGAGGTTTTTACTTTTATCCAGGATCATCTTGCCCAGTTGTCTGGCAGACCAGTTGGTGTTTCTCCATGGGAGCTATATCTGGAAATTTTAGGCATCCCTGGAGAGTAGAAGCTGACCAGACATGCACTGGGTGCTTGGTAAGCACTGCCATTCCCATGTGTGGACATGGCATCACCATGTGGCCACACTGTAGGTCCAACACTTGCTGGTGGCACTGCATGTGCCCCGCACATAAACACCATCTGTACAACACAGACACAACACACTCTTGGCTTTCCAGAAACCTGGGGCTACTGAGGAGGCCTTATGCCACACTTGTGGGCATCTTTGTAACCAGAATCTCCTAGGGAGAAACATGACCTGTCAGTCTGACCTTGGTACCAAGGAAAGTCATGGAGCAGATCATCTTGAGTGTTATTAGAAGACATATAGAGGATAACCAGGGGATCAGGCCCAGTCAGCATGGGTTTATGAAAGGCACGTCCTGTCTGATGAACCTGATCTCCTTTTATGACCTGATGAACCGACTATTGGATGAGGGAAAGGCTGTGGATATTGTCTATCTGGACCTCCAAAAAGCATTTGACACGGTTCCCCATAGAACTCTCATAAAACACCTGGCTGCTCATGGCCTGGATGAGCACACGATCTGTTGGATCAAGCACGGGCTGGACAGTAGGGCCCAGAGAGTGGTGGTCAATGGAGTCAAATCCAGCTGGGGCCAGTCACAAGTGGTGTTCCTTGGAGCTCAGTGTTGAGACCATTTCTGTTTAACATCTTTATTGATGATCTTGATAAGGACACAGGGTGTATCATCAGTAAGCTTGCAGATGGCACCAAGCTAGGCGGGAGTGTTGATCTGCATGAGGACAGGGAGGCTGGAGGTTGGACTGGGTGATCCCAAGGGTATTTTTCAACCTGAACAGTTCTATGAATCTATGACAGCTGTCAGCATGGATCTTCCTTCATCTGCAGAAAGGCTTGGCTGGCCCTCTTGAGTGGCCCCTCTGCACGTCCCTGTATCCGTAATCCATCTGGTGTGCAGGCTGTGCTCCAACAGGCTGCGTGTGACGCCCCTTTTCAGCCAAGCTAGTTGGAGCTGTGTTGATCTCTACTTCTAGCTGCTTCTTCACTTATTTGTTACATATATATTAATGCCTTTTCACTCTGCAGAAATACTTTTTAACATGCCCTTAGAACTGGCCAGATAAGATGGCACTGCATGACAAATAAGGTATTTTGTGTTCACATAATGCCTCCTGCTTTTCATCAACAGGTCCCAAAGCACTTTATGAAGGAGCCTGGCATCTTTATCTCCAATTCACACATGGGACCACTGAGGACCAGGAAGGTGGGAAGTCTATGGTCAGTCTCATTCCAGCAGTGAGTCGAGGGATAAAAATGATTTCTTCTCTATTCAAGTTCAAGACTGTATAACCAAGAGCTGCTGGTTTTGGTTGGTTTAAGCCCATATTTAACCACTTACTTTCATATACCTTACGTATCTTATACCTTTTCTCTTCCTAGATGCAGAAGCCCTGTGTTGTGCACCTCACTCTTCCCTCCATGGCAAAACAGACGGGAGCCAGCTGACAGCAATCCCCTGCTTCTTCCTGGCACACATGTGATTTCTGATCAAAAGCCAGCAGCTTGGTTGGCAGGAAAAGACTGAAAAAATATAATTGCAATTAATGTGGAAAAACTTGAAGCTACAACACTATCAGCAGTTCTGCAGAATGAAACATGAAAGGGCAAATGCTTTTCAAGCCATATGGGTGTTTTCTTTCAGGGAATGCTGGGCAGTTGGACCAGTTGGATGGGCAAATTCCTGTGATTTTAGGGCAGGATATGGAATGACAGAATGTCTGCTGTGTGGGCATCTCTGGTGGGAAGAGGAAAAGTAAAGGCATTTCAGAAGGTGGATATCAGAACCACAGGGGTTTTAATACTGCTGAGTTAATGCAGACAGAAACTCTTTAATGGCATTCTGCCTGGGTTGGGGCTGAAGAAACTCAGTCAAGCTCAGAAGCAGAAGAGTGAGATCAATACAGAGCGGAATACCAATTAACAGCCCTGATTTTCAAGACCATCCTTCATTTGTCCTCTAAAATTAACTTTGTCTCTGTCACAGTTCAATAGACAGCACTGAAATTTCTCTTATAATTTCTGAAGCAGATTGCAGCTAGCAGAAGTGACACCACATACATTAGAAATCTGTGTTAATCATACAAAGAAAAACAACTTCCAAGTTTAAATAGGCATGGTTCCTTGCCTAAGATCAGATATTTACTTGAGAAACAGACATTTGTTAAGTAAATGCTTTTAAAATTCTCATCAGAGATGCATTTCCTTAAAATACAGGTATATCCTTGTATATATAATACAGTCACATGAGTGAAAATACAAACAAACTGCATTGAAAATGCTTAGATCAGTGTCTTCCTCTGAGAGCCAGCCAGCTGCAGCTCCAGCATCTCTATTTGTTCACCTTCCCTCCCACAAGAGCCCAGCAAGCATTTAAAAAGCAAAAAGCTCATCCTGAATGTAGAATTTCATTACTTTACTTGGATGGGTTTAGCTAGTTCCTTTTTCAGGGCAGGTCTCCACTGCACGGCTGAGCTGGCCAGCCAGGGTGGGTTTTATCCCTTGCTCCTTTACCTCCCTCCCTTCCATTTTGATAAAATCTTTTGCATTTTTGCTCCCTATGGGGAACTCTGGAGAAACACTTCAAACCAACAAGCGGAGACGGCAGCGACTGGCCCACCAGCAGGGCAGGAAGCCCAGCTGCACCTCTAACAGGCACCACAGGCTTGTTTTTGCTCAGATCCACTTGCCGTTTCATCACGGGTCCAGTTTCACTCTGCAGCTGTACCCACCAGCCTGGGGGGGTGTGGTACAGCCAGACCAAGCCTCAAACAAGACATCAGCCCCTTCCTACCTCTGCACAATGTGCCCCTGCCTTGGCAGGCTACTGGCAGGCTGCATTTTGCATAGTACTGTGCTTTTTGTCCCCCATCTTCGGTGGAGGAAAGTGTGACTACTTTGAACTGCACAGGTATTCAAAAGAATGGCAAAAATAATGAGGGAAAATGGATGGGAGTACTTAGCAACCTGTTCACTGCCAGAAGCTCCCCAGAAAAATCAGACTGCTTCATAACTGAATGCTCAAAGACTACAAGAGTGATTTCACCTACACTGTGGCCTGCTTTAAATAAGTATCTTTCCCTTCCTCTCCCCTAAGGAGCACAGATCAGTTCAGATCAGTCTGGAAGAAGCAATGTGCTCCCAGGCACTATTTTCCCAGGGGTAGTCGCAGACATTCCGGCCACAGCCAGGTCATGCAACAGCAGGCTTCAAGATGGTGGCAATGCTAATTGCTCTGGATTAATAAAATTAATTTCAGTTACTTGCTCTGGTGAGAGCAGCCTGCTGTCAGCTGAACCTCCTCCCTGTGAGGAGCTGAATCCACTGTTTGTTCTGAGTAGGGACCAAAAAATCAGCTGTCCTGAGCAGGGATGGCCAAGGTGACCAGGGTGACACCAGGGACAGTGGCACACTTCAGGAAGCAGCATGGTGCAGCCAGCCAGTGGTACCCATCCATCCATCCCCCAAGCATTATTGCCCTGGGAAAGTGTTAGGGCTGACACTTTGTCCTGGCCAGTAGTTGCCCACACATGAGGGTTCTGAGCTGCTGCATGCAAGAGCCAACGCGTGGCACGCGAGACTTGCATTCGGGGAGCGAGCTCTGCATCTGCAACTCCATCTCCCCATCCCTCAGTGACCTGCACCACACCAAGGGGCTTGACCACAAGCTCAGCCGGCCCACTGCCATGTTTTGCTGAGAGGGGGTCCTTTGCCTGGCTACTTCCTTGGAAAGGCTCCAGCTCTGCACAACCTTACACACATGTGGTCCTAGTTGCACATCCAGCCAAGTCACCAAACTGCAGATTTGAAAGACTATGTTAGAAAAGCATAAACTTTCAAAGAGCACAAGGCTGATTTTTCTGCAAGCTATCACTTTGCTGCTTCTTTGGGAAAGAGGCCCGTCTACATCAACAAGGGCAACAATTGATTAAAGGGCAGGGACAGGACTGGGGAGAGGTGAGTTACAATCTCCATTTCCAAATTCAACCCATTCTGTCCCACAGTCGGATTCCAATTTGGCTACATTGGATTACATTTTGGGGTCAGCTGTGGTCTCGGTAGCAATGTAGCAGCTTGGTAGCAATTCAGCTGTAAATCTAAAATGTGAGGAGACCTGGTGAAAACAAGCTTATAGCTACCTCTACTTTTTTCCTCACATCACCTCTTGATTAAGTTTGTAGCGTCTTACAGTGAGTGACTCCACCATGCTTCACCCATCACTTCATCTTACAATTCTGAAGAAAGGAATTGTGTTTGATTTTGTCACCTGAATTTCATTTATTGCCAGAGACAGATTGCTGGTGCTTCTGCACTTCATTGTAGGTTTATGAGAGAAAGGCTTTTGAGATGAGGAACAACAAGGGGTCAGGATTTCCACCCAGAGTCATATTTCTAGAGCACTTTACCATTTATAAGAATTCATTCCAACCAAAAAGTAGGCTATTTTTACTGATTGATACAATTGGTAAGTCTTGTATTTCAGAACTGTAAATGAAAACTTTCATCATAGATAGATATATTCTGCTCACATGAATTGCAAGGACACCGATCAGTGAGGTTAGAGAAACAGATAACAGGTTTGGGCACGTAAAACAACAGGAGGGATATTTTCTCTGTGCCCATTGCTCTGGGTGAGCAAGGGACATGAGTTTTGTTTTGGAGTCTGCCTGCTGCACAACTGAAATGCAGCCACTTTGGCCCAAATCCAAAGGTGAGGACCTGCAGCGCCCTGCAGGTACCCTCTAGCAGGGTCACCAGGGTTTAGTTAGGGGCCCAGATCTAGCAGCTCAAGGGAAGAGAAGCCACTGCAGCTCCACTCCCCCAGGCCCAACCTGTAGCACAGCTGAGAATATATTCCCAATAGGCACACACACAAACACAGGCTTATATCATGTACGTGTGTGTGTATATCTATATATCTATATGTGTATATATACATATAGATATCTGGCCAGCCATACAGATCAGTACAGAAACATTCATCATTCATGCAAACACATGCAGCACCAACAGCCTCATCCTATTCACCTGATCAGGATGAAGGTCTAATGGGAAATATATTTTTTACATACATGTGTATATATATATATAAATGTATGGATACAGTGTAGATCCCCCCATTAGCTGCCCACAGACACTCAGCTTGCCCAGCAGCTGCCACTGGATCCTCTCACCTCCAGTTACCTCCTGTGCAGATAGACACACACACAGAGGTCTCCCAGCAGACCACAGCTGGCCAGCATACCTTGGGTCACCAGTACCTTCTGCCTCCTGAAGAACAGGACACATGCACATGCAGTGCAGACTTTCAGCCACCTCCATATCTGGCTCCCCAGCTACTTACCCTTCCAAGCCACCTAGTCCAGCTAAATATTTGCTCCTCCTCACACACCAACATACACATCCAGACTGATTCCACACCCAGAGTGGTTCCAGTTGTTGGCACCAGGGACAACTGGGTGCCTGTGACCCCAGTCCCACTCCAGCAGCTGGCATTTGCACCCCATACACACAGGTTCACCTTGATAGGGAGTCCTCCACTCAGGAAAAAAACAGTTTAACAAGGAGACAAGTCAGATTGCACTGGTCAGGAACAGACAAGCATCCTGGCCAGCCCCTGCTTACCCATGACCTGTGACCTGTCCCTTTTAAACCCTCATCACTCTGTTTTTCCCATGCTCGTTCCTCCCCAGGCCACCTTGATTCCTCCTTGTCCCTGGACCTTTCAATCTTCCCCAGAATCTCCCACATTAACTCTTGTGTGATCCCAAGATGCTCATCCCCTGCATCCCATGATGAGTTACCTAGACCCAGGCAGGAAACCCCTCAGTCTGTGAGATGCCCAAGAGAATGCCCTGGGAGTAGCCAGGTCTGGATGTTTTCTGGATTCCCCTGTGTGGAGATGAACCTTTTATCACCTAACTTAACAAGGTAGAGAGAGCAAAGGGTCAAAAGCACAAGGGGAGAGAGAAAGGGATAAGATAATCTGGAAGCAACACCAATAAAAATAGGAAAGAGCCCTCCAGGCTATGGTGATGAAGTTTTCAGGCTCACAGCCTCCTCCAGTAGTGAAAGGGAGACAAAGCAACCTGTAGTAATAAAGTCTAACGCTTATTTATGACTGCAAAATTCACAGTGAGCCAGGAAATGTGCCTAACTGTGTTGCACCATTTTTCTTTCTGTCCCCAGTTGGGACTCTTTCCATTCAGAAGACCAGAAATGTTCTCTCTTTCCAGGGTTCACTACCTCAACATTTTGCCAGTGTCTCACCCTAAAGTATCCCTGACAAACACCCACAGAAATTAACATCAGAGCATTGTAAATAAATGCTGTATAGCCCTATTCCCTTCTCTGAGACTGCCTCAGAGGAAAGTTAGGGCTTGCACAAAAAAGGTGTCTTTCCCCAGTACACCATGATCATAGTAAGTCCCTTTCCAAAGGCCAATTCTTTCAGCTCAGGTCTCCTTAGGTATCCCCTTGGACTCACCCAAGTGCAAAACTGTGTTTCATTCTTTCTGGATCTGGAAATAAATGCACTAGGAATTATTTCAAAATCAGTCCATAAAGATTTGAACTCCAGGCTGAGGTTTCCATCCCCCAAGTCTCTGCAGGGTGAAAGACCTCTGGGTGAGCTCATACAGCACTGAGCATGTTGGCTCTTCTTCCATCTCCACTAGGAGCTCTAGGCCCTACTCTTGTTGTACATCGTTAACACTGGAGCAACAAAAGATTATATCCTAGCACTGTTATGTCACTTTTCTTGGTATAAATGTGTTGATAATCCTCAAAACCTATCGACAGTCTTTATTCTACTTCTCCATCTGCAGGAGGACTAACAAAGCCTGGTTCCTTGAGTTCCCTGTGGCCCCTTCTTGTGCCTTCATGACCTGCTCCAGATCTCAACAAAACATTCTGCCTCTTCTCTGTCTCTTGCTTCCCACGAGGAGACCACATATGGTGTGACTGATCAGGGGCCACGTGCATGATGTTCGGGTGATCAGCAGATGTCAGAGTCTGCTGTATTTTCCCTCTACTCCTCTATTCAGCTGATGGGTTTAAAAAATCTCAAAGAACTGAAGCTGCTGAAACTTTTACCTCTCTGGGAAATTCATCTGAAAATGACAGAATGTTCAAAACTTTTGGATGGACATGGCATAACAGTATGAACCTCAGTCCTTTGGGAAACTAGATAATAAAAAAAAATAGTGATTTCCCAGAAGAGGCCAGGAGAGTATTACTTTGAAATGACATTTTAAAAAATTTAGTCCAATCCCTCTGTAGAAGACAGGCTGTACAAAGTGAAAGGAGAGCTCCTCTGGCACAAGAAAGACCACAGCTGGTGTCTAGCAGATATGAGGGGCTGAAGAAGATGTATCCAGTGCAGGATGGCAGTTGTGTAAATTCTCAGCTGGCCTTCCAATCCCTGCAAGCTTTGAGTAGCCAACATGCCTTAGAGCAGCTCTACAACATACTCACTTACCTATGTGAGGGTGAACAGCAGTGCTGCCTCTCTTCTAGCTCTGCCATGGGCAATGATGAGTGTGGTTGGGAACTACAGATTAAAATTATTGATGACTTACCCTGTCAATCCTGCTCAGAAGCCAAATCCATGCAGTGCCCCATTTCCCATGCAGAGGGAATGCCTGGGGATTAGGAAACTTTTCTGATGGAGAGGAAAAAAAAAACATAGACTCTGAGATCTCCAGATCCCAGCCTGCTCCAGTTTGGACCCCTTCACTCATGGTGGTTGGGTGTAGGAGTGCCTCAGACCCCTGTGTCTTCAGGGGAGGATCTTATAAGTGCATCTCCTTTAAAAAACAATGTTGAGTCGATTAGTGAATACTAGTTTAGCCAGCCATGGTGATTAAATTAAGCCTGAATCAGAATTGCCTCCAGAGGCACATAAGGAAAGCTTATTGCTTCAGTTTTCTCCTCTTCCAGAAACTTCAGAGCAACCTCGGGAGAAATTAACACTAAAATACTGTCTCCTTATGTTGTCCTCTGTAGGGAAATACTTGGATTTCTGAGAGGGTTTTTTTGTCAAGATCAGCAAATATATTCACTGTTGTCCACAGTCAGATTTCCCTGTTGACAAGCAAAAAAATAAAGACAGAAGGCCAGAAACTCAGGTGGGTCAGCACAGCACAGGTCAGCAATGCTTGGCCCTGCCACACCTCTTGGAAAACTTTGTCCAGGGCAGCATCTTCACAACACTTGAGATGTTTCACTCCCTTTTTTTAGCTAAGAACCTGCCTTCAAATTTTCCACCTTCTTCCCAAAGATGCTGCATAGTCCTATTTTCTCTTAGGTTCAGTGGAAACAGGGGCATATCCCATCTTCACACTTTCTAAATGAAGTTGAAGTGCAGTACCTAGCAATAGGCAGGGATTAATTTATTTGCTTTAACTCTTGGGCAATGTCACAACTGAATTTAAATTGCTGCATATGAAATACATGTTTGATAAAGAATGAGAGACTAATGAAGGCAGCATGATTCTGAGCGTGCACAAATCTTGCCTGGTGTTGCCATTTTGGATTTTAAACTGAGATGTCAATTAAAGATTTGAATGAGGTCAACTGCAGTGTCCCAGCTACACAAGATGCAATTAATAGTAGGCTGACCTCTCTTGCCCTTCTTTCCTCAAACCTCCTCTTCTGTGTACACTTACTGCTCCTTGGGCAAAAAAGAAAAATGGAGATTAGCACTAATTAGGTCTTACTTAAAGCGGTTGTTTAAATAGTTAACTCTTCTCATTCCTGCTGCATTTTTAACATTTGCATCACACCTTGTTTATGGTTGATGAGAAAGGACTTGAATGCTCTAAACATCCTCTTTTTTCCAGGTCTTTTGCTCCATCACTTCAGAGAATGCTGTCTAAAGCAAGCTGAGTGTCTATAGGTGAAACCATACAGTTAATGCTCACACAGAAAGAATACTCTTGAGTAAAGTCCTGATCCTGAAGGTATCCTGTGGGATATATTCTATAAATCAAATGCACCTAACCAAACCAATGTCTATTTTTCTGCTTCCTTGTAACACACCATTCCCTGGAGAAGCCGGGACTTTGATGGTTGGCAGCTAAGAGGAACAGAAATAATTGCAGGCTGCTGCCCCCCTTGTCTTAGTAAGTCTATAGCCTTTTACCACTGACTGTTGGAAATATTTGCTTGCTTGACTGCACGGGCATGGGATATACACAAATAAATATCTACTGATAAATACCAAAATCACACAAACAAAATGCTTTTACAAAGTGTAAATAGTGTACATGCATAAATATATGTGTTGAATGCATACCTGGCTGTGAGAAGGATGTAGCTGAAGTTGGGCTTGTGTTGGTCAGGGACTCTGTGTGGTGCCCAAAGAACTGGCTGTTAAACTGCCTATCTGTTCTTCACATAAATAAATGAATTTAGTAAGGGTCCTGCACTTGGGTCACAATAACCCCATGCAATGCTATAGGCTTGGGGAAGTGTGGCTGGAAAGCTGTCTGGCAGAAAAGGACCTGGGGGTTCTAACTGACAAGCAGCTGAACATGTGCCAGCAGGGTGCCCAGGTGGCCAAGAAAGCCAATGGCATCCTGGCCTGTATTAGAAATAGTGTGACCAGCAGAAGTAGAGAGGTGATTGTCCCCCTGTACTCAGCACTGGTGAGGCCACACCTGGAGTACTGAGTCCAGTTTTGGCACCTTAGTTCAAGAAAGATCTCGAGGTGCTGGACTGAGTACAGAGGAGGGCAACGAAGCTGGTGAAGGGCCTAGAGAATAAATCTTATGAAGAACGCTTGAAGGAGCTGGGAATGTTTAGTATGGGGAAGAGGAGACTGAGGGGAGACCTCATCAGTCTTTACAACCACCTGAAAGGTCATTGTAGAGAGGTTGGTGCTGGTCTCTCTTCACAGGTAACTGGCGACAGAGCAAGAGGGAATGGCTCCAAGCTGCAACAGGGGAGGTTGAGACTGGACATTAGGAAAAAATTTTTCACAGATAGAGTGGTCAGACACTGGGAGGTGGTTGAGTCACCATCCCTGGATGTGTTGAAGGGTTGTTTGGATGTGGTGTTGGTGGATATGGTTTAGGGGAGAACTTTGTAGAGTAGGGATGATGGTTGGACTTGGTGATCCCAAGGGTCTTTTCCAACCTGAATAGTTCTACGATTCTATGAATTAATATAAAAAATAAATTTCCATAGATAATATTTATAAAAATTGAACAGAGAGTCCTTATTGCTTGTCAGGGATGAGACAGCAGTAGTGTGTGGAGGAGAAGAAAACTTGGCAACAGTCCCTCAGCCGATGGAAGCACTGCAGGGATGCCAGGTGAGGTAGTGTCTGGGAACTGAAGGTGCTGTTGGGTATAAGATAGATGCAGTGCAGGAAGGAGCATGTAGATCCTTGTTAAACACTGGGCATATGAAACTGCCCAGAGAATGAGAAAGATAATTTTCCCAACAGCTTTATGGATTAGGATACTTTCAAAGGATTTTAAGGTTGTCACTCTGTGCCCATTGTCATGATTCTTGGGTTCTTAACCCCATCACAAAAAAATTCCCCTATCTCCCTTCATTTTTGTTTTGAAAACAGAAGCTGGGTAAGTGGACCAAGCTTGCTTTCACCTCATAATATTTTAGGTCTTGTCATGACCCCCCAGACCAGAAGGAATCTTAGTGGAAGGAATATTCAGTCCAGAAGCGTTTACTTTGCTCCTGCTGCTTTTCATCTATTTTCATTCCTCCTGGTGTATATTTTTCTGCCCTGCTGGCTGTGGTGCTGCATACTAATAAAGCAATACTTGGCCTATCCCCAGAGGAAGTTCTGCATAGGTTTACCGGGGAGCAGAGGAGTGACAAAGAATTTCAGTGCATCAAATAACTCTCCTACCAATGGGATGCCTTCAGGTAACAGCAGATAATTTGATTCCGGCCGTTTCCTCTTATACCACTGCTGAAAGAGCACAGCCTCCAAATAAATGTAACCAAGATCCTCTCCCTGATTATATATATCCAGCAGCACCTTAGAAAACGATGTGTTTCTCCACAGTGCTCAGAGAAGGATGCCTGTCTTGCTAAACGCCCTTCACTTGTGATTCAGGCTGCCTGAACCTGCAGATTCTTTTTCTCGCTGTGCACACACACGTGAGAAAGGCTGGGCCGGTCTTCCCGTACAGGCAGGATGCCATTTCCTTCAGGGGGTTTAGGAACAGTGGCAGGAGGTTGTTTTCATTCTTCATGCGATTATTACCAGCTCCTTAGCAGCACTAGCTTGGAATTGCGTAGCACGCTTGGCAAGAGAGGCCTTTTTTGCCCCGTGATCACTTCCTTCCATTCCTCAGACTGGTGCAAAGGTAATAAAGAACCGGACGCTCATCCTCGGCTGTGTGTGAGCAAAGGCACGTACCTGGTGTTTCGCGTCACATAGCTGCAAGTGGGTAAATCCCGAAGTTAGTAAACACTGTCTAGGGCTCTTAATCCCCGCACCACCCTCCGGCCTCCCCCCCCACCTGGCAGGGTGGGCTGGCAGCGGGGCGGGCGCGGCGCAACAGCACTGCCCCCTCTGCCGCCCCTGCGCGGCGGCGGAGCCCCGGCGCCCTCCCCTGCCGGCACCCGCAGCCTCTGCGCCCGCGGGTAAGGCTGGGGAGAGGAGGAGAAGGAAAAAAGAAAGATCAAAGGAGAGAGGAGAGGAGGAGAGAGCAGGAGAGGAGAGAGAGGAGGAGAGGAGAGGGGAAAGGAGGAGAGGAGGAGAGAGCAGGAGAGAGCAGGAGAGAGCAGGAGAGAGCAGGAGAGGAGAGGGGAAAGGAGGAGAGGAGAGAGGAGGAGAGGAGAGGAGGAGAGAGCAGGAGAGGAGAGAGGAGGAGAGGAGAGGGGAAAGGAGGAGAGGAGAGAGGAGGAGAGGAGAGGAGGAGAGAGCAGGAGAGGAGAGAGGAGGAGAGGAGAGGGGAAAGGAGGAGAGGAGAGAGGAGGAGAGGACAGGAGGAGAGAGGAGGAGAGAGGAGGAAGAGAGGAGAGAGGAGAGAGCAGGAGAGGAGAGAGAGGAGAGGAGAGGGGAAAGGAGGAGAGGAGAGAGGAGGAGAAAGGAGCAGAGAGGAGAGAGGAGGAGAGGAGAGAGGAGGAGAGAGGAGGAGAAAGGAGAGGAGAGAGGAGGAGAAAGGAGAGGAGAGAGGAAGATAAAGGAGCAGAGAGGAGAGAGGAGGAGAGGAGAGAGGAGGAGAAAGGAGAGGAGAGAGGAGGAGAAAGGAGAGGAGAGAGGAGGAGAAAAGAGGAGAGAGGAGGAGAAAGGAGAGGAGAGAGGAGGAGAGAAGAGAGGAGGAGAGAGGAGGAGAGGAGAAGAAAGGAGGAGAGAAAAGAGAAGGAAGGGAAAGAGGAGCAGAGGACAGCAGAGGAGAGAGGAGGAGAGGAGAGAGGAGGAGAGAGGAGAAAGGAAGAGAGGAGGAGAGGAACTGGAAAATAGAAGAGAGGTGAAGAAAAGGAAAAAATGGGCTGGGGGGGGAGAAACACCTGAAAATAAAGTGATTGCTCTTCACTGAGGGGTCATCAAGCACTGGGACAAGCTCCCAGGGCAGTGGTCATGGCCCCAACCCTGTCCCTGTTCAAAAAGCATTTGTACAACACTCTAGATACATGGTTTTGCTTTTAGACTACCCTGTGTGGAGGCTGGAGCTGGACACCGTGATCTTCATGGGTCCCTTCCAACCAATACTAAGTTTTACTACTAAAACTTAATTCAACTTACAATGCTTGCAGGAGAGAATCTCAAAATACTGTGCAAATGCTCACGTTCAATGAAATATAGAAGGGAAACAGACATTTGTCCTACCATAATTTTTGTCACTAAATATTTATTTTTCAAAAGAGCATAAAATTAAAACATGGACAGACTGTATTAGCCGCTACCAACAAGACAGTATCAGACCTACCAATTCTTGCACCTGGGGCAGAGAACACATTATGCCACACTATGTCAGACAGCAATGTGGAAGACTGATAGAAAAGGCATACACAAAACTTTATCTCCATTTCACAGGTTGAGAAGAGAGGGACAAGAAGACTAAAAGGAACACCCAAAGTCATTTGTGCACTGAAGTGAGCTGGGGATACAGCACTAAACCGTAAAATGGTCTGCGCCAGCGTGGCATTTCAAGGAATCAGGAGAGGAGATGGGTGCAGACATCTCTGTGCCATTAGTGACATAACATTTTGCCATCTCTACTCGTAAGGATTCTGGAGGAACAGAGACTTGCCTACTCTTTCTGTCATAACTGCCTGGAGGTTCTCCTGACCTTTTTTTCCCCTCCCATTTTTCCAGGTGATTAAATTGTGCAGTCAGAAAGCATAACGATAATGCCAAGAAGCCAGCAATTTTAACACCACAAAAGGATAATTGCATAATACTTCAGGCCATTTTAGCTTCAGCTGGACTGACCCTCAGCTGGGGATGACAGAGAGTCAACAGCTCCCAGCACAATGACTGACAGAACTGGGACATGGCAAATTGCACTTTCGAAGCCTGCAGCAGAACAAGAGCTTGGGGATATGCTTTGCATTAAAAGCAGTCACGTACTATATTCTTAGAACAAGGATAAAGTAGGACAGCCCATGACTACCTCCCTTCTAAATGATTTCACTTGAAACATTTTCTACCCTCCTCTCATTCTTCTCCCTTGATAGTCTGTAAAAGACAGTTGTCTGTACTCGTAGGGTAATGCTACTTATATTCTTACACTACACAGTTGTAATAAATTACAGAGATTTTACTACCTGCAAGTGTTGCTTTAATTGAAAGAGCAACTTAAGAGTGTGTCATCTATTGATGGGTGAGTAAAAAAATCCATTTTTCCTCCCCTCAATTCAACACTGCAGTTGAGCCTCAGTACATCAGTGCTGTATTGGAGGTTTCTGGGTTGTACCTGTAAAGACTGAAGTGCAATCGAGACACCCAAGTATACAAGATTTTGACGCCTCCCAAATCTTTGCTCACAGCTCCACTAACTCAGTAGTTTGTAACATTCTCAGCATTTATGTGCCTGGTGCTACCTCAGAGTGAGCAACTGGAAGGCCACAAGTAAACTCTGGAATGGCAAAGAACCTAGAGTTAGCTGGAGGTGAGCTTTGAGCATAGATGAAATTTAGGATGTCCCATGGGTTCTCTACCTGGACAGAGAGGATTCTTGGTTCCATTTCTGAGCTTCAGGATGTTTCTGTATTTTTGCCAGTTACTATTTAGCTTTAGAAGAAGACTAAAAAAATAGCTGCTCCTATTCCCACAAGTCTAAGGAACTTTGTGCTCTTTTCCCTGCTGAAATGTGAGATATCATAGAATCATAGAATGTGTGGGGTTGGAAGGGACCTTTAAAGCTAATCAGGTCCGCCCCCCCCTGCAGTGCACAGGGACATCTTTAACTAGATCAGGTTGCTCAGAGTCCCATCAAGACTGACTTTGAATGTTTCCAGGGATGTGGCCTCCACCACCTCTCTGGGCAACCTGTTCCAGTGCTTCACCACCTTCACTGTAAAGAACTTCTTCCTAATGTCTGCTCTAAATCTACCCTGCTCTAGTTTAAGACCATTGCCCCTCACCCTACCGCTACACACCCTTGTGAACAGTCCCCCAGCTTTCCTGTAGCCCCTTCAGGTACCGGAAGGCCTTGTTCTATAAGGTCTCCCTGGAGCCTTATCTCTTCCTCTCTGAACAACACCAACTCTCTCAGCCTGTCTTCACTGGAGAGGTGCTCTAGTTCTCTGGTAATTTCTGTGTCCCTTCTCTGGACTCGTTCCAACAGGTCCACGTCTCTCTTGTGTTGAAGGCTCCAGAGATAGACACAGTACTCCAAGTGGGGTCTTACAGGAGTTGAGTAGAGGGGCAGAATCACCCTCCTTGACCTGCTGGCCACACTTCTTTTTGGTGCAGCCCAGGATGCAATTGGCCCTCTGGGCTGCCAGTGCACATTGCTGGCTCATCCCATAGAGCCTGAGGTACAGAGCCCTCTTCTAGGAAGGGAGGTTGAACCCATCCAGAGTGGGAACTGAAGGGAGCCCAACATACCTCGTTTTCCAGGACTTAGGGTAAACAACGACTACTATTACATGATAGGTATGCTTATATATCCTCCTTATTTCCACCCAGCTTCCACCAGGCACTGCAGATGTGACAGTAACATGTGGAATAGAGAGCCTGGGTCTTCACACCAAGGTATGAGGGTTTGATAACCCACTTTCTTCTATCATTACTAGAATGTATTTGAGTTCTGGAGGCGTGTTGAATCCTGGTGACCCAGTCTGTGCAGTGTGCAAGTATTTTCCTATTCCTGTGCCTCGTTAAAAAAAAACCCCAAAACCAGCATTTATTTCAGCTAATGCTGAGAGCTGATACCATAAGTGACATTAAACTAACATCTCCGTTTTCAGAGCATGCTTTAAAGAGTGTAGCTTTAACTTTACAATTATATTAATAGTTCACTTCCTGAAAATTACTAAATCACTCTTTTCAAACATTATATCCATATCTAAGCTGACTGATCATAAAGTTTTACTGAAGCAGTGGCACAGCCATAGAGAATTGAAGGCAAAAGTAATCATTTCAGTTTACATAGAGACCACCCACAGTGGAAAAAACCCACCAAAACCACACACAATAAAACAGGAAAGAAAACTTGTAGCATTATCTAGCAATAAGCCTAACAGCACAGGCAGTCTGGAAAAAGGATATTCATGTCTTTAAGTCTCGAATGGCTCTAGAAAATTATACAGCAGGGATGGAATTTTCTAATCAATTATGTAGTGCAATTTAAAATACATAAAGATAATTACAAAATTTCTGTTGAATTTTGCTTACAGAACAGTCAAAACAGACTATGATTTAACCAAGAATAGAATTTCAGACACACTTTTACATGGTTTTAGGTTGCTCCCTGTAGATCCATCCTGTACAGATCAAATTATTTATGGATTAAGTGCCTGGAAATATGAGAGGTTACAACATGAAATATGTTTAAAAATCTGGAATTTATTTTGTAACTTTTGCTAAGAGAATCAATAACATACAGCACCATTGGCCCAACATCTATAGATCTGCTTTCAACTACTACTTTCTACTGTGAAAAATTTTAATCTGATACCACATATGCTTCCATTGGTTCATGACAATGGAAATGTCACTGTGGCTCAATACTGCTAAATGCCTTTTTCAGAACAGGAAATACAAGCTCTGAAGTGACCAATGAAATGGAGTAATTGTGTAGTTTAGTACATAATTACAAATTCCTTTAAGCTCTACAAAATGGCAAGTACTGTGCATAAGATGCAAGTTAATTTAAACCTGCTTTGCCATAATTATGTTACGCAGTTGACAAAATTTTGATATAATCAAGGGTTGCAAAGTAAAATCTTATATAGTCACTACATAAAATATCACTTTAAAATGAGTTACACAGTGTAAGAATCCTAGTATATGAATAATCATATATCACTAAAGAGTTGGTTGATAAAGGATTTTCTTTCACACATTTTTCACATCACTGCTACAGCCATGTTAGCTGTGCCTGTACTAATAGAGCCGGGGGACTGAGGGCAGGAAAAGCAATCAAGATTGGTGTGTCAACAAAGGCATCAGATGCTACTGATGCCTCCTTACACACTACAGTCCTCAGGCACCACAGCAGAACCAGGAACTCTTCCAGCTCCAAGGTTTTCTAGTAAAGACAGATTTGGAGAGGCACAGCCACTTTCCTAATAAATAAAAACAAAACAGTGACACATTCTATTATCAAATAAGCCTGTAAGAACAGAATTACATAGTGCTAATGTTAAGATACTTTATTCTGGTTATATGGTCCTTCGGACTGATCACATTCAACCCTTCATTTAGCCTAGCACAGTTCTCAATCCACAGAGTGAGTTCCTTGCCAACAACTGTTTTAATGCAGTATTAATGAAGGCCCCTAATTTAATCTTCTCCCCTCCATTTTGATGGAGTTAAGCTTTTTTTCAGTGAAGACCAGTGATAGGACAAGGGGTAATGGATACAAGTTGGAGCATAGGAGGTTTAAGATGAATATCAGGAAAAATTTTTTTACTGTAAGAGTGACAGAGCACTGGAACAGGCTGCCCAGAGAGGTTGTGGAGTCTTCTTCACTGGAGACATTCAAAACCCGCCTGGATGCCTTCCTGTGTGATGTACTCTAGGTGACCCTGCTCTGGCAGGGGGGTTGGACTAGATGATCTTTCGAGGTCCCTTCCAACCCCTAGGATTCTATGATTCTATGATTCTATGATTTTAAAAGTGATTTTTAAATATCAAAAGACAGCACTTGGATAACAAGTCACTGCAAAGACTTTCCCTGAGAAGAATGTGAGAAGGTAAAAAAAACCCAAAAACCTCCTACCCCCATACACACAGAAAGGACACAAAACCTTGGCAAATAAAGGTTTATATTTTACTTGTAGAAAAGCAACATTTTAGAATAATTTCACAAGAAAAAGGTAAGACCTGTTTGGTGTTTTACAGACATGGTGTGTCAACTCAGAATGCAACAGGTAAAGCATACTGTACTACTTGGTATGAAACGTATGATATACACTGTTGTATTCAGCCAGTTACTCCTGGTGCTTCTTTATGGATACTTCCTTAATTACAGGTCCTCTTTACTTCATACACATCAGCAGTATATTTTACAATATAAAAACTTGAAATGTTAAAATACACTGAAATATGTTTGGAAAAATCAAACCCAGGACTAATTTCTCACTACACAATAATAGCTCTACCAGATCAGTGAAAAAAATGGCAGCTTGTTATGCAAATTTATCTGTCCCATCATTCTACCCCCCTTTATATAAAAAGAAAAGGAAAAAAAAGTCTTGATATAGAAAACAGTTCTGTCTTCTTGCTTCTGCATTCATACAACTTCATTCTCCGTTTCCTTATCCAGATATTAAACTGTAAAATGAAGAGTTACTTATCATGGGGCTTTTCCACCATCTTCAGTGCTAATCTTCCAACCATTAGCAAACTGTGTATGGGGAAAAACACAGAATTAAACAATAATAATAATAGTTTGTCAATTCATTTTCAAATACTCCGCATGTAACTGGTCTACAGAAACAAAAAAGATACACAAAATATGCTTCACTCCACCTCAGTTTAATAAAGCAAAGAGAAAAATCAATCACACACAGGAGGTTAAAAAAAAAAGTATATTGTGTTGTACCTGACGCCAGCAATTAGCCCTGCAGGCATGAATTTTCCAGAGTTGTAAAATCTTGTACCCATGACAGCAGTCAGTGTTCCAGATGTAACTTAAATGAGAGATTACACAGTCCAGTCAGCAGAGATGCATGTGTGAGAGATGCTACAATTCAGAACTAACAGAACAGAGAGAAGTAGAAGCATCAAGTAAAAAGTGAAACAACGTTATTTCACGTGATGGACAAAAAGAGTCAATAAATGGTGTAAACTTCGGAATGTCTCAGTTTGTGAAGCATAAATATTCTAAATCTAATTCTAGCAGGCAGTGTACTCTATATGCTTCTGCACAAACTCCACCAATTTCTTTGTTAAAATGTGCTTCTTTGGAGACTGGAAATCATCTCTGCTGCAGTGCTCTGGAACTTACTCCTTCCAGGTGCACAGGCAAATGACTAAACCTGTGCACATCATTCTCCCACTGCTTGTAAAAGGGAGACAATCTTGTAGTAATGTTCTGAGAATTAACTCATCTATGTTTGCAAAAGACTTCAAAAGGGATGTGTGCTATGTAAGTGCTAAGCATTATGAATCAGTTTCAGCCCTGCAGCATCTTCCACTAAGATCAGAGAATTAAAGCTACCCAGACCACTAAACAGTGACAAGAACCTAGAAGTTTGGCTGAGCCAGTAGAATAGAAAGGACAATCCCTGAAACACTGCAACTCAAAAAAAAAAGACAAAATACAGGAAAACCATAAGGAACACATACTAATGAAACCCTTAGCCTTAGCATGCATCTGCTACCCAGTTCCAACAAGTCTTTTTATCTTCTACCATTGCTTCTTTGTGATGACTGGTCTTGCAGGACCCAGCTCATCTTCAGTCCTAGCCACAGCATCTTTCCTCCTTAACATCACCCTTAGTATTGGCCTAGACATCAAGGAATCTCCTGTAAGGAGATATGCAAGAGACAAGGCCCACAGCCCAACACACAGGAAAGAACTAAAATATTTCAGTATTCAAATGCCTCAAGCTGTCATCAGTAGACAGTCTTCAAAATACAAACACCTCGATACATGTAATTTTGTCTAAAGCAGCAGAACACACCTTCTTCAAAAACTTTAAAGCATGAAAAGGAGGAAAAGACTCCACACATTTCTATAAATCAATAGCATATCTGACTGTCTCTGACATTTGGGAAAGTACTTTGTCTCACTCCCCTTCAGCTTGCTGTATTTGCAGTTTATTCTAGTTATTTAGGCTTGACCATGCACAGCTTTTGACCTGTCAAGTAGATGTGGAAGTGGACTGCACTCTAAACAATGCTGAAGCAGACAGAAATATTGGACCTTCCTCTTTCGCTTCTGACTTCCACATATCAGTGACCTAGATGCTATGTCACTGCTTCGGTGAACAAGTGCTATTGATAGTGGCAGCTCTTTAAGCACTGAGAAAGCAGTGACCCTCCACAGTTAGCTTCTCAAAGGCGAGGAGAAGGGAAGCTCAAGTTCTGATAAAAAGGAAGAAGAAACTGCATTACTGAAACTTGCTTTTCTGTTAAATCTCTCCAGGCATGCAGTGCCTTTGTAATTCCATGTATTTATCATATATTAAAATAACCCAATCACAATCTCCACCGTTTTCAACAATAATAGAACAACCTGCTAGAGTGACGGGCAGTCTGCAGGGAATCACACTTGAAATGCTCCAGCCTCCTGCAGGATGCTGAAAGTAGGACTGAGCCAAAAAGGGACACAAAGGTCCGACATCAATTTACTAGCACTTCCCTTGCACGGTGATCCTCCAAACACACCAGTACGAAACAGGTGCCTGGCAGCAGTCACCAACTGAGTGAAGCCTGGGAACTGAAACACAGCTAGTGCTAAAGGACTGTCACGCACTGATGTCTTCTAGAGATCAAGAATGGAGAAGAAACTACTAACACAAATACTGGCCAAAGGATTACACAAAACACAAGCTCACAAGTATCTGAGATATAGTAAATGACAGAAAGACAAAAGTTGCATTTTGGAGATTCATACCACATTACATACAAGTTTTTAAACACAAAATGTGTATCTGATTTTTCTTTTACTGAAGGCTGTGAAATAATGGTATTCAGTTTGATTGTAAATGTCATTTAATCCTAGCAGACAATTTCCTGCACAACCTGTAGGTTTTTTGATGTTCAGAAGACAAACTCTAATGATAGATAAGTTATTTCTCTCTCCTGTTGTCGCAGAGGAATAAAAATGTTTGAACTATGTCCCGAAGTACTCCATACTCCTTGCAAAGGGGATGAAATAATGTAGTAAGAAATCACTGAGGAAGACACACCAAGACAAGCAGTTTTTAACATGCATTCTCAATACATCCTTTAAAAAAGTAATGAAGTAATGGTAACAGTTTACATTCCAGGGAGAGCAGTGCAGTTTGGCCACTAATGGAGATTTCCCCCTAAAACACAACTTTACAGAAGGGATTGAGAATAGATTTATAAACCCCTCAGTTTAACTCTTCCACAAAGACTTTTAGGTACTCATTTTAAGTATCCAGTTATTTTAGGGTAAACATGTGTTCTAATTAAAACTTTAGACAACTTACTCAGAGAAATCCAAACATTATTTGGATTACGTGAGAGCTCATAGGCACCCAGTCCAGCCAAACTCCCAAAGAAAAGGCCAGCAGCTAGTGACGGGACGCTACCTGAGTAAGTAAAAGAATGCATTTATTACTAGCTCAGAAATAATCTTGCTCATCAGCTTCTCCATCTGGTAAAACACCACCACCACCAAAAAAAAGATGGGCATTCATTGTTATAAAGCAGATTAGAGAGGCTTTTTTTCTCTTTTAAGATATTAATACCATTCTGATCTGTGCCAAGAAACACTTTCAAATACTCTTGCAAAAGATACAAATAGCATTAGTATTTAATTATTTGACAGAAAAGTCTTTAACATACTTATGATGGAAAGAACAGTGAGAAAAGCAAAATAATTGTTTATTTTGTGCAAATTGAAGCATGTTGTTTCAACACAGTCATACCAGCAATGAGTGGCGAACACCACCAATAAGGCTAATGGAGAATTCAGGACTTAATGCTACTGAGGGCAGTCCTTTATATATTGCTTCCCAGGTCATCTTTAAAAGACCCATGACTGCAAAGCTATGCTGGTAAAGATCTCCTCTCAATGTTACAGGACGATTGCTTATTGCTACCAGAAAGTAATTATTTTTCAGTCATCAACAAAGTAGCTCTAACATTGTTTCATATCCTGCTTTTAGTATAAAAAGCAAATTAACATGATTGAGACCACTAGATATTCCTGTACAAGGAGAAGATGAACACCCTAATAAGCCACTGCTCTTCACAGAATACAGTGTAGCAACCAACATGTGGTAGATACTTTTTTTTTTTTTTCACAAGCCTGTGAGCCAACAAATGGCCATCATATCCTTGCATTCTACCACAAGGCACTGTTTAAGCAGCTATTACACATATACTTTGTAGGAAAACCATATCACCTCTGGTTCAGGAAGTTCAAAACACTGGGAGCCAGAGAACTTGCTAAATTAAGAGAGCAAATCAATCACTCTTTGCTTGCCCTGTTCTCACACTCTTCCCAAGGCACCTCCTTCTGACCACTGTCTGTGTGGGTAGAGACTTGGCTGTAAAAGAACAGATCACCATCTTCACTTTATGGATTAAAATTGCATTTTATTTTAGTTTCTCCAAGTTATTAGTAGGGATACAGTATTTTTTTTTCCTCCCTACAAGTCACCATACACGTTCCTCCTCCCTCTTAAAAAATCCTGTGACTTGGATTCCCTTGCCTCACCATGACCATGTCTTCTCATGTGGAACCAGAGGATAAGAAAGACACCTAGCATTTCATAATGGCCTCAAAGAAATACAGATGCAATTAGTTACTTAAGTTCCTAGTATTGTCTCTCCTGCCCTAAACTCCACTCATAGCCCAAAAGATAAATCAAGCCAACAGAAAACAGACTGGAATAGGCATTAGCATCTATGTAGTCAAATGCACTGGTAGGATTCTTGCTGACTTTAACAATGCACCTTCATCTCACAAGCACTAAAATGGCTTAGGGATGTTTGAAGCTGCAAGAGCAGCATTGCAGCAGTTCTGGTCAGAGGAGGGAAAGCTCAGAAAAAGGCCGGGAAGTGAAAGCAGTAGGTCAGAGGGTAAGCTTATGATGCACAGCCCAGGAAAGGAAGAAGTTTAGGGACCAATATGCATTGTTCAGCTCTACTTGGAGATAGGATCCTTCTGAAGACTCTCTGCAGCTTACAGTGTACTGTTACTATCAAACAGTAACATGAGAATAAATCTCTAAGGAAAAAAAATTGTGGTTGATGTCACTTGAAAATATAAAACATTCATAAAAAGCTGGTATTTACAACAGCATGGAAGAAGCCTTTCTGAAGCAAGCTTTCGTCAGTTCACCCAAAGAGCACAACACAGAAGCAGGATACCAGCACCCAGCACTAAGCAGATTGTGGGCGTATCAGCCCAAAGCACCACACCAAAGAGCAGCAAGTTATCGGTACATGGCATAAACTGATAAAACTTATATCTGTGTGAACGTCAAGGTAACAGGCTTTCGTAAAAAACCGCCCAGCTCACACCAAGTTATTGGGGGGGAGCAGGGGGGTAGAGGGGGGGGATATAAATGCTTTCCCCCAGCGTACCTGCTTTTACATAGCCAATAAGTCCTCCTGAAGCCACCAGGGCAGCGTAGCCAAAGCCGAGCCAGTCCATGGCCATGGTGAACACTGAAAGAGAAGTCAGGGTGAGGGTTGGTATAACTTAATTTTTTAGGGGGGAGGCAGAAAATAGTGTTTTGCCACGGGGGCCTTTTCCTAAAGCCTAAACCCCATCCAAGAGATGAAAACCCATTTCACAGAATCACACAATTTTTTGAGTTGGAAGGGACCTTAAAGATCATCTAGCTCCAAACCCCCACATGGGCAGGGACACCTCCCACTAGAACAGGCTGCTCAGAGCCCCATCCAACCTGGCCTTGAACACCTCCAGGGATGGAGCCCCCACAACATCCCTGGGCAGCCTGTTCCTGTGTCTCACCACCCTCACACTGAAGAATTTACGCCTTATCTCTAACCTAAATCTCTCTTCTTTCAGCTTAAAACCATTACCCCATGTCGTCTCGCTGCAAGCCCCTGTAAGAAGACCCTCCCCAGCTGGGCAGGCAGCCCCGCCGGAAGGGTATGCGGGCGGGCACTGCTCACCTGCGGGCGGACGGGAGGCGCTCACCTGCGGGCGCTGCCGCTCCTCCGCAGCGCGGGGCGGAGCAGCCTGCGGAAGGGGAAGCGCGAGAGCAGCGCACCGCCTCAAGCTTCCCTCTTCCGGCAGGTCACAGAATGAGAGAATGTTGTTGGTTGGAAAAAACCTCCAGGATCATCTAGTCCAAACTCAGACCTAACACCGCAAGCTCACCGCTAAAGCATGTCCCTAAGCACCAGGTGCACATGCCGTTTAAATGCCTGGGCAAAGTATTCCAATGCTTGACGACCCTTTTCAGTGAAGAAATCCTTTCTAATGTCTAACCTAGACCTCCCCTGGCGCAGCTTGCATCTGGTCCTGTCACACGTCATCAGGGAGACGAGGCTGTCCAGAGGCAAGGAAAATAAAGCACCAAAAGCCACCTACTTCCAACAAATAAAAGCAACAGGCAGAGCGGGGTGCGATCCGCAGCCAGGGGCTGCGAAGGAGGAGGCGTTGGTGCCTTCCCACCTACCTGCAGAGCTGCAGGTGGCTCTCCCTGTGGCAGCTATGGAGGGTGCCCGAGCAAGCTCTGGAGCCTACGAACGAGAAAAGACTGTGGTGCAGACAAGGTTTCATGTGCTTGTTCAGTAATGGGCGCAGCTCCCTCCTGACTGGGTCCGTGTGCACCCCAGCCACCCTAGTCCTGTACCAGAAGTGGGGATCATGTGGTACAGCTGAGAATTTGGAGTTGGGTTTTGGTGTTGCATGAGTCACAGCTCTGGGCAGTCTCCAGGCTGCTTCTAGCTTTGATCAGTAATGGCAGCGTAGCCCTTTCGTGGAAGGGAGATGTACAAGATTTCTATAATCTTCAAATTACAAGCAGAGATAGTGCAACAGAAGAAGGAGGCCTCTACTGTCCAGGTTACGTAACAGTAGGAGATGGAAAACATTTTGTAAAGAAAATATTTTGCATGTTATTTTTAATCTGGAAAAAATGTAGCAATTTTTATAACTGTCTACACAGCTAAACACTTTATGTTTACAAGTGCTGAAACTGGTCTTTCCTCACATAAATGGTGCTGAATTTCACAGAACTGTTTTGAGTTGGAAAAGAGCTTTAACATTGAGTCCAACCATAACCTAATTTTTCCAAGTCCAGTGCATAAACCATGTCCCTAAGCACTACATCTATACATCTTTTAAACACCTCCAGGGATGGAGATTCAACCACCTCTCTGGGCAGCCTATTCCAGAGTTTAATTACCCTTTCACTGAAGAAAGTTTCTTCTAACATCCAATCTAAACCTCCCCTGTTGCTACTTGTGGCCATTTCCTCTTGTCCTATCCTCATGTTACTAGGGAGAAGGGATGCACTCCCACCTCACTACAACCTCCTTTCTGGTAGTTGTAGAGAGCAACTACCAGCTGGCTATGCACTTGTCTCCTATGGACATTTAACCATATGAAAAGAAGCACTTCCCCAGCCAGGTCGTTGAGCTGTGGGGCTTCAGTTCCTTTTCAAAACAGAATGCCCAAACCATCAGAGGCCTGTGCTTTTTGCAAAATGGAGCTTTCTGTAGCTGCCATCTCAAATTTTCCCATCTTTATGAATTAGCCTAAAGGTCAGAAAGCAGAGAGTTTCAATTCCCTTGTGCCCCCTAAGTGTTTTAAATAGAGATCTCCCATCTCCCTTTAAAATGCCACAACCAACACAGATTTAAGCTATATTGGACGGAGTTCCCTTTTCTATTCAAGCTGTGTATTGGCTGAGGTTCAAGTTTCACCGGGCTCTGTTTTCTAATCCACCACTGAGATTCCCCTCAGAACTGAAAGAAATGCACTGCTGCTGGAGCTGCTGAACTCACCTGGGCCTCAGCTGAGATGCTGCTCACCCAGCTGTTGTTTCTTGCAGCCATGACTCCATCTACTCTACTGGTGTCATGCACATCCTCCCTTTCTGACACAGGGAGCGCTTTCTTTCTGCTGACATCTCCCTCTCTCTGCACTGCTGCGTCTCCTCCATCATTCTAAGCAGTGCCCTGAAAACTAAAATTGACAATGTGCTGAAAAGGAAGATGTGCACCAGGAAACAACAAAAAAATAAATCCCAATTACTGGTTAGTAGTTCAGCATTCACTCAAGGTACAGAAAATACAAGTTCTCCTCTCAGGACTGCTTCTGTAGTTCACCTTAAAAGCTGCTAGGTCTTGCTTTCTTTGTCTCCACAAATTCTTCAGATTCTCATCTCACGCATGATGAGATGCATAATTCTTTGTTACTACACAGGGACTTTGGATTTTTACAAATGTCTAGTATTTACTTGTGTCCTGGTTTGAGCCAGGATTAAGCCAATTTTCCTTTTACTGATTTTTTTTTTTTCCTTTAGTGAGCTTTCTTTTAACTAGCAACACTCTGTTCTACTAAAGCTGATAAGACAGTGGAATGTTTTTCTAACTGCTGGGGCTTCAAGGTCGCATCTTTACTCTGCCGGCTCAGACACTACGGGGAGATCGAGAGCACTGTTGTCGGACCTGAGTCAAATGCTGACAACTTGCAAGTCTAAACCTTAGAACCAAAATTCTGTGGAATTTTTGCTTTTTAATTCTTAAAATTATGTGCAGGCAGGATTTTTCCTGGTGCTCATAAGAGCTTGTTTCTGTAGTTGTGATGTGCGTGGCCAAAATTCAAACAATAAAAACTGTTTTAGTAGTGGCAGCCATTTTGTCAAGTACAGACATAAGCACTGGAAACAAACATAACACTTTACAAGAGAAAACACTTTACAAGTAAAAACAGTTTACATAATTCTCTTAAGTTTTTAAGTCCTACATTTACTACAGGAGCCTTGTTATAAATAAAAATTTGATTTGGTACCTTTCCTACCAAGTCCTGTATTATTTGCCTGTATTATTTGTGTTTATGTACACACACATTTAGGGTACTATTAAAGTAAAAAGCTGTGTACCTTCAAACTAAAGTACAATTGTAACCCTTTTAATGCTGAATTTAACTAAGCTCATATAAACCAAGTATACTGAATATTTAGACAAGGGGCTATGATAGTTTTTCTAAATAAGGGAAACAGTTACAGAAGATACATTTGTCTGTCTTCAGATTTGGCTCCATCTTTTTTCTGATTTTCTCTACCTTTTCTCTTGCTGCACAAGTAAGGAGGAATGGGTTATTACTACAGTAAATCAGAATAAAGCATAATTTCAATTACTCTTTGAGAAAAGAAGAAATAATCACTGTTCTGCCAGTGCAGAAAACAACACTAAAATGCCTTACTTAAATAAAGAGAACATTAAGTAAAACTATTTGCCCTTGTTTTCTCCAGCTCAACTTTGTTTTTTCCACTGTATATTTGTAGTAAGAATTATGATAAAATCCTGTTCCCACTTACTGAGCTGAGGAATTCACTTTTTGTTTGCATGAGAAACATTTCAAGTTAGATAATTTTTTTCCTTTTTTTTTAAACAATATAGCTCAGATCAAGGACTTGAAAAAACACTATGGAAAAGGGGAAGACAAAGTAAAACCTTATTGATACAAACTCTTTCACCTAAAAACATGAATAATATTCTGAACAAAAGATTTAAATCATGTGAACCTTGGGTGCAAAGACTTAAAAAAAATTACAAGCATGAAGTATGGACACAGTAAGAAACCTAAACATTTTGCTTATAAACTCAATGTACAAACTCGATGTCAAAGAACTAGAAAGTATGATTTTTTGTGAATGTATGAATGGAATGCAATTATCCTATTTTAAGGAATCTTAACATGTTTCTTCTTATACTAGGAAAAATATTGCATGAATAAAGCCCATCATATTTTGAGTTAAATGAACAGTAACTTTTCCAACACTAAAATGAAAAAGTGTGTATGTTTTTAAAACGCATTTTATGACACAAAAATGTAACAGACAGGAGCTATTTTTATTGGTTTTACCTGGGTTTTTCAGAGCCAGTTAAAAGGTGTATGCTATTGTTAATAGAAATATATAAACATTACATGTTATGAATTTATTTTTGCCTCATTTGCTTAGGATAAGTTGCAATCTCTTTTGCTGCTTCCCAGGGTGATCAGTCAATTTATTAGGGTAAAAACATAAATTCTTTTAAACAACAGAGCAGTTCAGAGGTGTATGTCCTGTGAGAGATTTAGGTCCCTGTAAGACCTACAGCAATAACAGTATTTACTTTTTATGCAGGAGAGAAAGTAGCTGCCTTCATGCTGAGCTATTCCTTTTCTTTTTCTTCTTTTGCAGTGGAGCTTCCAATTTTTGTTTCTCTGAAGGAATTTTTCTCTTTAATTTTGGTGGTTTCGCACTTTTATCAGTCCAACGAACTTTTTTTTTCCTGACTATTGATGAAAAATCATCTTCATTTGCTGAAAAGAAGGAAGAAATTATTCACACTGATATTTATGCTCACCAGGCTTTGTGACCTAAAAAGGCAGAGACTTACTTGCATACCATTTTAAAAAAGGGGTTATAAATTATTTTCTATTTAAAGTGGGATGTGCCATTTATGCTAGTTTTGCCTGTGATACAAAAATATCTAATGCTTGAGTATGTAAATAATTATGATACAGGAAAACAACAAGAAAAAAACCTGAGCCAGATTTCTGAAGTTTGTCCAACTATATTGGCCTCAGGCGTAATTTTGGTTATAGGAAGACAAGGCATGCAGTTCTATCAAACTGTTTATGTGTTACTTACCTGTCTCAAAAGCTTCGCATTGGCTTCCTTGGTAAAGATCCAGTAAAAAGAAACAACACTTTCATATAACAGAAGTGAAAAGAGGCTTGTCCTCCAACATACATGCAGGCTTGAGACACTCTCAGATTGGTAAGGATATCTGCATCACTTGCCAGCATCATGTTCCCAATTCTTCAAGATACCAAAACTTTTTTCCAATGCACATAGTAAAAACTTCCCACGTAAGAGTATTTAATTTCACAGTCACATAAACGACAGAAAATACACACAGTTCTATTACCTTGAGATGATGCTGCAGCTTTATCAGAATTTTCTTTTGTTTCTGAAGCTGGCTTAAGCCATACTGCAAGACATGTCAGCCTAGCTTTGGTATTGACTTCACCCAGCAAAGATGGCACATCTTTAATCTGAATAGAGAAAAAGATTACTTACAAATTATTTTATTTATTTTTAAATTTATGGAAGTATTTAAAGTGAGAAAGGATCTTACAGGCCATCTTCCACTTAGGCACTTCCTGGTGCCTAACAATGTTTAGAACTAGAGACTATATACCTGTTAACTGCCCCATTGTTACAATCCTATTCCTGATAACAATCCTATTCCTGATAACAATCCTCAAAAAAACCTTCCCAATGGCTTTAAGAATGTACTATGATAAGCAGTTATCAGTGGGTTTAAGGCATATGCGGATAAGCTTAACAGGATGAATAACTAGATGAGTCACAAGCACTCCCAAAAAATCTTTAATGATTTAAGAGGTTTCTCCAGAGTAACAGTTTTTTTTTGTTGTAAATAATTTTGCTAAAATAATTTTAACTAAGTTATTGCATCATATTGCTTTTCTCTGGATTATAGTAGATCCTTTATTACTAGGCATAAAAGAAAAAAAAATCTAATTACGATTTTTAAAGACAAACTCCAGAGCAAACAATACACATGGGAAACTTTAAAGATAAGATGTGATTCTTTGTTGAACTGTGCCCCTGAGAACTGTTTGAAAATACATGAAATAAAAGTACCCAGTACATGAATATGTTTGAATTTTTCAAAAGGACAACTTTTTTCCCCTACATGAATAACCAGTCTCCCCCCAAACCACAGAGTTTGTGTTTTTAAAAGAGTGGCAACAGTCATCAACATTACAAAATCCACAGCAGTCCTTATTACATAAATAACTGGCTAGACAGTCTTAAGTCTGGCCAGGTAGGTTTGAAGGGAAGCATGACTTTACATAAAGGGGAAAAGAGATCTCCATAATATCATCAGATTTTAGAGTTTGTTTAATAACAAATTGAAAAGCTACAAAATATACCAGTGCATAAAAACATGTGCACAGATATATGTGCATCTCTCCTGAACATAACATGGAGGATGATCAAGACATCTGGATTTCAAGTAAAATTTTCTCAGTGATTTAAAATTAATCAAATTGATCTTTATAACACAACTGTCTGCAATTTTGGTTGTCTGATATTTTTCCATAAATATAACAATCAGTGTAATAGACCAACCTTATTAAGATCCAGATTCCACATTTTAATGTAACCATCACTGGATGCAGTAACAATAACATGTTGTCCTTCTCTTTCAAAGCTAAAGATATCTTTTATTCTGTGAAGAAAATGTAATACTTTGTGACTTTATAGCATGGCAGTTCACTTCAGAACAGTAAGCTGACAGTAACTAAAGATGAATACAAAACAGTCTAAAAATAATTTTCAACAGAAAACCCAAAAATGGCAGGCTGAAACTTGGTATGGTACTCTGGTTTGAGTGCTATCGTTTACAGCAGGAACACTTGGCTTTGCTAGGTTTGTTAGGATTCAATTCAGAAGACTTCAGTACTTTTAAGCACACACTATTAACCACACCAATGATACTTTAGATAATGCTTTTGTGTTTTGATTAATTAAAATCAGCATGGGTGGGGGCTCTATTTCAGGTCTTGCAACAGAGATGAGGCTGAACCAGAACTGCCAAGGGGGCAAATGTCAAGACGACTGACCAAAATAAAACAGAATGTAACCAGGTGTCTTACTACTAAATTTGGCTGCCCAATAAAATACAGTTTTTTAAAGGAGTAGTGGGTAAGTTGTACAGCCATTTTCATCTCCTACCTGAGAAGCACTACAGACCCCACTACAGTTCTGATAAAATAAGACTTTGGGGAAGGGAAGGGGGAAAGTAGACTCTCTTCCTGAAATAAAAGATTAACATAGAACCATGCCAATATATGAAGATACTACATTTAAGACACATATCTATAATGATCTTATCTTTACAATCAGAATGGTCTGGGTTGGAAAGGACCTTACAAGCCATCTAGTTCCAGCCCCCCTGCATGGGCAGGGACACCTCCCACTGGACCAGGTTGCTCAGAGCCCCATCCAACCTGTCCTTGAACACTTCCAGGGAGGGGGCATCCACAACTTCCCTAAGCAAGCTGTGCCAGTGTCTCACCACCCTCACGCTAAAGAATTTCTTCCTGATGTCTAACCTTAATCTCCCCTTTTTCAGTTTGAAACCATCCCCCCTTGTCCTATCATTAAACTCCCAGACAAAAAGCCCTTCCCCACCTTTCCTGTAGGCCCCCTTCAGGTACTGGAAGGCCACTATAAATTCTCCCTGGAGCCTTCTCTTCTCTAGGCTCAATTTTGTATGCTGTACTTAGATCACAAATTCAGAACTGTAATATTTCTAACTCTATACCCTGTTGTTATTGTAACATACATGGAAAGCAGAGTACTTGTGCTCATACTAAAAGCCAACAAGTCTGTGCCAAATTTGGAATTTAGCACATAATTTACTTCCTATACTGGAACAAAAACAATAGTAAAATATGTTGAACATTACAAATAATTAAACTTTACTGAGTACTCAGCATCACCATAAATATTTAAGTAGTAAACAAATATAAAATACCTGTTTTCATGAGCTTTAAATTCACACAGGCATTTTTGGGAGTCACAGCTATAGAACCTTATAATTTCATCATCTCCAGCTATGGCCAGGATAGAATCCTTGGAATGGGAAAAAAAGAAATGCAAGTGTGTTTAACTTCATGGGTTTCAAATGAGTTAATTTTCCAGCACCTTTCTTTTTTGTACTTACTGTAACAAATCTAAGTGAAGAAATTCTCTTCTCTGTTGTGATAGTGCCAGTGATTGAAGCTGTATCAAGTTTGTAGATATCCACTTTATTTGTTATCACGGTCACATACTTCTCTCCATCAGGGGACCATTTAATTATGTGGGCATCTGTACATATTGATACATTTGTATATACATGTACACAGTTTTTTGCATTCTATATTTCATGATAATCTAAAAGGAAGAATCTTTAGAAGCTGCTAGACATAATTTTCTACCTAAACCTGAGAAAAATTCAGGAAAAAAATCAAGTAGCCTAGAACAAACAAATAAAATTATGCTCTTAAATGTTTATTTCTGTTTATCACAAGTTTATAAAGTAAAAAAGTACAAGTATAACATGTTTATTTAGATGTTCTGACATCCAATTTCAAGGTAAAAAAAATACTTTAGTGTCACTATGTTTTCCGTTTTCCTTCTGGTAAATTATCATTAAGGACACACGCTTACATATGCTTGCCTGCATGTGTAAAAAAGACATTGTAGAAGTTGCTTGCATCTAACTGACTTGTTGATTAATTCAATCTGCCTTTTTTTTTTTTTTTTACCAAAAAAAACCCCCACTATCTAATTTCACTTTGTAGTGAATTTAGACTGATAAACTTACTTTGCTTTAAGTTTTTGATAAAGGCTGACCGTCCTTCCACAAGATTCCAAGTTCTAAAAGACAACAACAGATAATGTGCATTCCAGTTAAAAACAGCAGAGTGAAACTGCAGTCCTATCTGCTGATGTGAGGCATCCAAAGGAAGCTTTTAAGCATGTCTATGAATTTTGCTCTCTTTTTAATGCAAAAGAAAGTGATGACTTGTTTTATCGCTTGCAGGTTGAATTAGTGATATTTATTTTATAAACCACAGTTTGCAATGCAGAGCCTAAAAGGAGCCAAATACCAGTATGTCCTGTTACAATACTATTTCATATATTAAAAACATATATACAGCAACACGTACACACTACAAGTGAAAAGCTACTCTTCTCACACTGAACAAAACCTGACAGCTTTCAGAAATTCAAACAAATTGTGTTCCAAAATGTAACTGTATTCATACATCTACAAGCAACTACAGAGTCAGAGAATAACAAGGGGCTGGGAACAGCAAGAAGTATTTCTAAAAGACTTTACAACATTGCTACTACCTAGAATCTGAAGACAAACATATGGATCTTTGAACCATTTGATGTCCAAAAATGTTTTGTCAGTGTTGTACAGTCTAGTGCCAAGATGGGACTGTCGCTTGTAACAATCTGCTGAGAGGTACTGAATTATGATTCTCAGCATTTCTCCATCAGTTTAGACTCACCTTAATGTTTTATCTGTTCCTACTGACAAAGCTAATTTCCCAGAAGGATGAATAGAAAGGGATGTCACATGCCCCCTGATTAAAAAAAACAACACACAAACGCATTAGCCACATATATTATTTACAAGGAAAACGAACATGAAAACTCATGTGTATATACAGGTTTAAGAAACTCACTTATGTGCCCTAATGGATTTCAGGCATTCCCATCTCTTTGTGTTCCAGATACAAATTAGTCCATCTTCAGCCCCACTCAGTAGATGTGCAGTACCATAGAACTCCAAACAAGTTATTGTGCCTAAAAATCCAAAGAAGAGCTATTAACAAAGTTTTACACACTCAACACAGAGAATGTATTAATTAGTAGCGAAGCTGCTAGCATCAAAACATGCCAGCTACTACCCTACCCATGGGTAAATCTGAATTACTTCCTAAGTATTTCTTCACAAGCCCCACCCTGGCAACCTTGTTGTTCTGTTCCATCACCCATGTGCTCTGCCAGCCCTCCTAGAGCCATACACGCCTGAACCCATCTAGTCTGTTCCCTGAAACAGCAGTACTTAATCACTGTGCTGCAGGTGACACAGAGCTTCTGTCATTGATAAGGAATGCTCCTATGTCAAAGCTCAGCTTTTGACACAGAGGTGAATTTACTGCTGCTTCCCATAAGCACCAGTTACACACCATGTGAGTTGAACACAGGTACCACATTCAGTCTAGCTCCATGTACTTCTTGGTTAACAGGTGAAAACGGACAATCAGGATTGAGCTACAAACGACCTGCTCTCACACTGACAGACATTATGCGTGGCTCATGTGCGTTTGTGACAGGAAAAGGACATGGGGAAAGATGGTTGTTCAGAGTAGGCGTAGTCTAGATAAACTGCCCAGTAAAACAAAAATGGCTCACGAGCCATTTGTGAGCCGTAAGTTCCTGAACAGTTAAGCCTAAATATGAATGGAAAAACCAGCTATATTTGTGGGCTAATACCCGAATGGATTTTTTGATTTTTACGCTCAAAAGCTTCCCTTCCTTGTATTGTTAGGCCAACACGGCTGCAACAGCATCACTAATAAAGACTTATTTAAAAAATAAATACAAAAATTTCTTCTTCTGGTAAGGACTAGCTTTTCAGCTCTAGATTTCTGTCACTAATGTTTTTCTGTGAAGTAAAGCTCCCCTACCATTGTGCTGCAGCAGTGCCCCATGCTCTATCCTCTTTTTCATGTCATAGATTTGGATGGTCTCATCTCTGCTCCCGGTGACCACGTATCTGCTGTTCACTGCTACCACTGACAACGAGGCCGAGTGGGCATGATGCGTAAAATCAGGAACAACTGTCCAGGCCTGTCGATGAAAAACAACGTAAACGGGTCTTTCTGAAGATGATCATCTTTGTCAGCCCTTTTTTTTTTTTTTTTTTTTTTAAATCGTTTTTAAAAAGCAAAACCTACAGAGGTGCACGTGTAAAACGCACGCAGCTACACCTAGCTGTAAGTATCCTGGGATCTCCTTGCGTCCATGTGCTGCTACAGAGATGAGTCCCCACGAGCTCAGCGCGCCTGGCACTCAGGGCAGCGTTCGGACGCAGCGGCGCCGGAGCAGCATCAACCCCCGGGACCGGGGGGGGCGGGAGGGGACAGATCCCCCCCCCTTTTCCCGGCCCTGCCGGCAGCGGACACGCCCTCCCTCCACCTGCCCGAGGCCCAGCCCCCCGCCAAGGCGGCGTGGCACCCCTGCCCCCCCCGCGCCGCTCGCCTGGGCCTCGCCGCCCCGCAGCCCCCGCAGCTCCCGGCAGCCCGCGTCGCGCCGGGCGGCGGGGTGTGTCCCTGGGCCGCTCCCGCACGCCGCCAGGGGCAGGCAGAGCCTGCGGCTGCGGGAGGCTGTCTCGCCCGCCGCTTTAAAAGCCGCACCGGGCGCCGGGGCCCTGCGGCCGCGGGGAGAGGACTCGGTGAGTACCGGGGGGGGGGGGGAAACGGTCGTAACGGTGCCGCTAACGGCCGGCGCGCGCGCGTTCCCTCCGCCCCCCCCCCGCCCACCCGTTACCTGGCCGGGCCGCGCGGCGAACCCGAAGAGAACCTGCTCGTAGCAACCGGCCACCAGCTCCATCCGCCCCGCCGCGCCCGCCCGGGGCCCTGCCGCCCTCCTTCCGCTCGGCCTGCCCCCGCGCCCGGCCGCGCCGCGCCGCGCCCGGCCAGGCCCGCTGGCTGGCGGCCCCTCGGGGGTGCTCCCTGGGTGAAGTACGAGGCTGCGGCTCCCGGCGAGGGGGGAGGCGTCCGTCCCGGGGGCGGTGCGGGCGCGGTGCGGGGCTCCGCGGGTCAGGCCCCGCGCCGGGCAGCCCGGGCGGGAGGTCCTCGCGGGGCGGAAGCGGGGCTGGCGCGGCTGCCGGTGGCGGCGCGGAGGGTGAGCAGCGTTCGTGCCGGGATCGGGGCCACCCGGGGTGGGCGGTGGGGGACGGCGAGCGGGCGGAGGGGCGCCAGCCGATCCGCTGCGCCCTGGGAGCGGGGCCGGGAGCCCTCCCTTCCCTCCGGGGCCTCCGGGCGGGCCGCCTCGCGGCTGGCTGGGCCTGCGGGGCAGGGAGGCCCGGCCAGGCCTGGCGGCCGTTGGGCCGTGGCGCCCGCGGAACCGGCCCCACTCGGCCCCGGGCGCTGCCGGAGGAGCGCCGCGGCCGCCTTCTGCGCCCGGGGCGTCTTTTTAGCTCTCTCTTTTTTTTTTTTTTTTTAATTATGATTTTATTTTCTTATCGCGTAGCACAGTAAACAGGATCCGCGGCCTTGGCGCCAGTGTGGCCGCCTCGGAGGGCCGCGGCCGGGCGGGGCGCACTTCTTGCTGGGCCCCGTGGCTTTTCCCGTCGTGCCCGCTGCCTTATCAAAATGCGTCACGGCACGGTGCGGCCTGGGCTCGGCGGGGAGCCCCCCCTGCCCCAGCCCCCCGCCCCAGCCCGGCTCCTGGTGTGAGCAGAATGAATGGAGAAGGGGGCGGCTTGTTCTCCGAGTTTTGAGTGAGCTGTGTTCACACAGAAGGTCTTGTAAATAGCGTCATCCACCTTTTTTTTTTTTTTTTTTTGCCAGTACAAACGTCATCATAACAATGTGAAGCACGAAGGGTTGGTAAAAATGTGTGTGTAATCCAATTAAGTAGGTGTTTGAGTTCTGGAGATTAAAGCTGCCCCTATTTTTAAATAATAAGCTAGATATAACTATCTGTGGTTGAGGCAGATGTGAAAAATACAATGTTAATTCGTGGTGTTTTAACTGCTTTTAAAATATGTTTGTTTTCCAGTGAAAAGGTCAAGAGGCAACAGTCAAGGACAGGGAAAGAGAGCAAAAACAACTTTGCATAGAAGTCCATTATAGCTGTGATCGAGAAACTGTTGCATCACTTGCCTTCTGATAGTGTTTTGCAATACAGCTGCTTTGTACTGCCTGCCATCTTCTGCTGAATCCACACGGTAAGCTGAAAAGCTTAAGCAGCTGTGAATTCAGTAATCAGTATTTCAGTGTGGAGGAGTTTGTGGTCCCTTTTGATAGAAGTAATGCTTGAGTTAGAGCAGCATCACTATCTGGATTTTTTTTTTTTTACTAATAGTGACCTTGGATAAAAACTGCTACTGGTGGTTCTTTATAATGAACACAGTAAGGTTTATTAAGAGGGCATAGGCTAACCTTGCTGATATATGCCTATCTTTAAGGGCTTATTTGTGCTTGACTCTTCCCTTGGCTTCAGAATTACTGTGGGGATGAAGTGCATAGTTGCCCTGAATAACACCCGTGCATGATGCTCTGATACTGTATATGGCTATCCTGTGTCAGGTTAGACTGAACGGTTTTCAGAAGCAGTGCTCTGAACTGTTTCCCTGTGTGAGCCTTTAAGGCATTGTGGACACTATTTACCGTGTTACGTGAATGTGGATTTGACCAGCTTGTGTGTAAAACATGACTTAAATTCTTGCATGGAGATGGAGTTAAAACTTCAACACATGAATACCTGCATAGAAGGAACAACATTGGATGCAAAAGATCATCAGTGGTGAAGGAACAGCTGTGTGGAAACAGATGCAAAATATTTTGCAGATGTAACTTTTTCCCCCCAATATAAATCGGTGCCAAAAACAAGCTCAAGGAAAGGTATCAGAATCAAGAAGGGCACATACCCTGGTCAAAAAGTGTATCCACTGGTTTAGTGATAGCAGTAAGAAGTAACTTGTTGTTGCTAACTTGCTAGTAGTGAATGAAATGTGTATATGAACTAGCCAAAAGAGAGAAGACAAACCTAAGAAAAGGTCTAAAGAAAGATCACATTTACCTCTACTGTGTCCTCCTCTTTATTTCTCTTGTTCTTTAGCATGTAGAAAGTGCCACTGTTTGTTTTCAGCTGTATGAATTGTGGTACAAGGAAATCAACTTTTAATTTGCCTAAAAGGGAGGAAAAAAAAACGGGTTGTACAAAACATATAATATATAAGTCTCTCAGCTTTGCTGACTTGTTTTTAACTATTTTAGAACATGGATCTTCTGAATTAACTATATTATTGTATGTAGGTATTTCAGAAGTAAGGGTAAGATATAGGTGACTCAAAAGCTGTCTGTAATTTTCTAGTGCTTTGGACAGTGGGAAGACTTTGTGGGCTATTACAATTTAAGAAAATGAAGATGACTTCTGATCATAACCCTGTTGGCCTTTTATACTTTTTGTCTCCACTGCTTTAGCAGTGACAAGTCAGAACTTAGAAATTTCAGTTCTGGGTTAATAACATTTAAAAGATGAGGTGGGGTGAATATCTTTTGAAAGTAATTAATCTCAAGTTTAAGATTGTTTTTGTTCCTCCATCACATCATTTTCAGCTGAAGGAGGGCGAGAACCGAATCCGCGTGGCCACATTCTTCGAGAAAGGCAGGAGACAGCTTGAACCATGGCAAGCCAGGTAAGATAATTTCAGAAATGCAGGCTTGCAGTGCCTAAATGGATTCCAGAACCATACTCAGAATTCCTAGTAAACGTAAAGCTGAAATAGCTAGCTTGCTCTGAGTTGGGTGTTCTTTTAGACCCACGATTTCTTCCATTAATTTGGTAACTGGTGGCTGTCTTCTGGACACTTAATCATATCAACTGAATCAGGTTGGGGCCATAACATGAAGCTTTGCAGTTTGGATTACTTGAGCATAAGTTCTTCTGAAGGACCTTGCGCATAACACTCTCTATATGAGATATGTAGAGGTGTTCTAGAGGAAGAACGTTAAAGCCTGCGTAAGTAAAAAATGCTGCAAAAAAAACATTCTGATTTTTGGAAATCCTCGTTCTTCAGAGTCTTAAGTGAGAGAGGCAACCTGTGGTAACACAGCTGTTGCTTCCCTCTTCTTTTGTGGACTTGGCCCCACTTCTTTTTTAACTGTGGTTTTTGGGGTTTTGTTTTTTTCTTCTTTTTTTTTCTCAAGAGGCACTTTTTATGCCTCTTTCTTCCTGACCTTGTGTCTGGGTTTGAATTTTCCCTCAGCCGAGCTGGTGCCTGTTCCTGGTCTGTTTTCTCCTTACGTTCTTTTAATCGGCCTCTTGTCTTTGTTCCTGGCCTGGGAGAGTGACTCGTAGTTGGGTAGTCAGGGAAGGCATCTCACAGAAGATTTCCTAGGTGAGGGGAGATAGAGACAGCTGAGATCCCTTCTAGGCAAGAGTGATGATTTCCCTGCCTCTTCATCACTCAGCCTGTGCTGCTGCAGGGTTTTTCGGGCCCTGGAGCTCAAGTGGAACGCAGTCCAGTCCTGAAGCTAATTAACATTTAGGATTGACGAACATCAGAGGGCTGTCTGCTTTTCCCCTAATTCCAAGAGGAAGCTGTCAATCCTTTAGCCAGCTTGACAAGTCAGGGGAATATGGCTGTTCATACAATCCTTTGGCTCTGTTATTTTTGCCAGGCATTTTCCCCAGAGGCTGCTTTCCCTCATGGGAGGCGGAGGGAGAAATGGGACCCCAGGCTTCTTTCAAGGGCAAGGTGAATATGGGGAAATCACCTGTGGTGATGGGGAGTGGGAGGGAGGAATGTAAATGAAGCTAAATACTATAAATGTGATTTTTTCTTTTTCTCCCAATAGGACTTGATGGCAAAAAAAAGAGAATGTCTCCAGGCCTACAGCTGGTGGAGAACACCACAGAAGAAACGGAAGAAAAAGAACAAAATAAAACCAGGAAGAATAGAGTTTGTCCCTAGTAGTACTAATATTTCAGCCAGGTAAAGACCTTTTGAAATGAGAAATGCTGTCTTACCTGTTTAAATTGGTAGTGATGAGTCAATGCAATCACTTACTTTTAAAATTCTGAAGTGGCATATTTGATGTCTATACACTAGGTATTGCTCAGGGCAGTGCATTGCCAAGAGAAAAGTGAGATTTTCTTTGTAGTCCCTCCCATAATCACTGAGAAGTGGCAAAATAGTCATAATCCTTTTAAATAATGGCTTTGGCCTGAGTTAATAGTTTTTCTCGGTATTTTTGTGCCTCCCCCCCATTCAGACAAATATTTTTTTCTTCAATCCAACTTCCTAGAAGTTTTTTATAAAATAGGTCTTTGAAATGCCTTTTTTTTTTTTTTTTTTTAAAAGCAGTAAAATGGATCCAGAGCAATCGGAAGCTTAGTGTTGGAGTGATGGGATTGCAATTTTTTTTGTTGCACTCAACAGAGTGTTGCAGTTATTACTGTATACAGGTTTTGACCCCTTATTTGTCCAGTGATAACTGCCTGCTTACATGTTGGCTGTCCTAATAATGCAGTTGGCTGTCTTAATAATGCAGTTGGCTACCTTAGTCTCAAACTTGACAATTGCTCTTTTATGTTTTTGAAGACCGGATTATTCCATATTTGTTGGGGAGCTTACTCCAGAAGTGGATGATTTCCAGCTCTTTGACTATTTCCTAAAGAGGTATCCCTCATGTATTGACTGCAAAATAGCGACAGACCTGCTGGGATATTCCAGGTAATGCCTATGGAAATGTGTAATGCTGTCAATATGTTTGCTTCTTTAAGTAATGTATTAGAATTTGCATTGCAGCTGGGTCTGAGTTTTCTTCAGGGACAGGAATAGGGGTATATTAGTCTCTAGCATTACTTTTTTTTAATAGCATAGATCCTTGCATTTCCAGAACTTCTGTTTTTCTTAAGCAGTTAATGTGATAAGCTTCAGTTTACCCATATGTATATCTCCATGAAATAAATTAGTTGGGAAGTGGGAGAGCTATGCAAGGAGTTCTGTGTTGCTGTGCTTACGTACAGCAGCATGTCTACTTAGTCATCTGCAGCACTGAAGATAAAATAATTCCCTTTTACATGTGGGAGAAAAGCATAAGGCCTGGGTTGGGAGACTGCACCTATTAATATTAGTAAAAAAGGCCTACCAGAATTTCTACTGGTCAGGCAGCAAGTCAAGCTGGGAGGAATGAGTTTGGTCTTCAGACAATGTTGTAGTAGACTGATTCACGAAAATGTAAAGAAAGCATGTATAGAAAGAATGTTAGTACTGTAGAGTAGTAGGAGTGGGTTAATACTAACTGATAAATAAACTGCTGTAATGCAGAAATGGGAAATCTGGTTACTAGCACAAATGGCAATTAATGTTTCACTGGCTCGCAGCAGCTTGCATCTTAATGCTACCAAAGAACAAGATTTTTGCTTCTGGCCCAAGTTCTTGGTGAAAGCACCTTCTGTGCATGTGCATGATCCAGAGAGGTTGTTTAGGTGGTGATATAAGCTACAGTAGCTACTATCTTGTGCTTTTGTAGAAGACAGAAATTGAATAAAATAGCTTTGTAACTTTTATGCATACTGGAATTTGTTTTCTCCCTTTTGAAAATTGTAGAGGGTATGCCTTTGTCAGATTTGGTGAGCAAGGTGATCAGATGAGGGCACTGCAAGACTGCCAGAATGCACCCGGTCTGGGGGGAAAACGAATACGGCTGAGCATAGGAATTTCTAAAAGGTAACAAATGAGTTGTGCATTGATACAGTAATTCTAAATAAGCAGATTCTTGTGAAGTCTGTGGCCCTTGTAATGGCAGTACACATGATGCAGTCTACAAAACAAACAAAAAAATACTCTTCAGTGGAAAAATACAGAATATAGGGGAGAAGAAGACAAATAAAATCTTGTTTCGGAACAGTTATTTAGAGTACTGTTCTTTCTTTTAAAGTGATTTGAGCAGTAAGGAATTTTAAATTGTTTTTGAGAAGTTTTTTTACTCTGCCAGCTCAGTTCTCTGTCAGTTATTTAAAGCAATTCAAGTCTCTGGACAGTTAGAGAATTGATACCAAATTTGACAAACTTTGATCCAGGATACAGACAAAATAGAACATTCTGAAAATCTTCTCAGTATACTGTTAGCTTGTATGTTCTGTTAAATAGTAAATGTAACTTCTTTTGTTTCTCTTTACCCTGGATAATTCTTCATGTGTTGCCTCTTTGCTTTATAACGGAAATGCTCTTACCCAAGAGAGCACTATCCAGAATTGCTCTCACAAAATTATTTTGAAAGCAAGAAAAGGTCAAAAAGAAACAGATTTCCTCACTTCTGATATTCAGAAGAATGTCAGCAGTATTTTCAGACTTCTCTCCTACCAAAGATGTGTGTAGGAGAGAAGGTGGAAGCAGAAGACTTCGAGATATGATGTAGTCATTTGTTCACTACAGTAGCAAGAGAACAGAATACCTTTGTATGTGTAGCTTTACAGTAATGAAACAAATACAATGTAGAGATAAAAATGCACATGATTGATCTATATCTCTTTATGAATGGCTGAGTACTATGCTATTTGAGCATCAAAATATTCAGCCATCAGTGATCTGACAAGAAGTCAGTTATACTGGAAACTAACTTGAGTTCTTTCAGTTTGTATTCTTGACAAAAAGCCTACATCTGATTTTTCTGTAGTGAGATGAAGATGCAGAGAAGTTGGACTCTGCAAACACAGGGAGTCTGCCTGTACATAATCAGTGAAAAAATGTCATTGCATAGGGGATTTTCTGGAGTATGCAGCTAGGTTATTTTAATATATGTCATGTTGTATATCTCTGGTTTGGAACAGACAACACTTGTGCATTGATTCTTCTCATTAGTGTGAAGTTGCCCCTGAGAAAACATACCTGGGAGAAGGAAAGTAGTGAAAACTAACCAGCTGGCCATTTGATCTTAAGTAGCAGGGAGTTTTGTAATTTTCCTGCCACTTTGGCTTCCTAGTGGGTAATGGCAGTGCTGACTTCACCTGATAGCTGTATTTCAGCAACTGTTAATGGACTAAGAATGGAGCAGGTGAAGATAGACATGGCAAAATGGTAGGCAGTGTCATCATATGCTCCTCTGAAACATAATGTTACTTAAACAGCTTATTTCTGGAAATACTAGGATTTAGGATGAACCAAACAAATTATAGAAAGGCTAATGAAGACTAAATGCAGCTTTAAAGCAGCTGTACTTGGTAAGTGTCTCTGGTGTTAATAAATTAATTTTTATCAGAGTGCAAAGATTTATTAGTAGCTTACTTGTACAGAGACTAAAAATACTCAAAATTAATAGAGATGAGTGTCATTGCTTAAGTTAATTCATTAAAATAATTACTTTTGTTATTGGTGAAGGCAAGACCATTTGTTTTTGTATTAACAAGACAATCTCATGCTGTGACTTACTGTTGCTTTGGCAACTATTCAGAAAAGCTTCTTTTTAAACTTTGAAATATGTAAGCTGGCTAATTGTTCAGATCTGGGTTTGCAGTTTATTGTTCTTAAATCTTCATATAACTTCTCGTGTTTCAGACTGAAAGCAGAATTCCAACGGTACCAGTCCTACAATTACAATGATTATTACCAAGATTACCAGAACTACTACTCCTCACAGTGGAATTACGATCCTTATGCTGACTACAACTACAGCTCCTATGCTCCCTATGATAGCATGCAGGCTGTTGGAGATTGCTCTTTAGGAGATGCTGTTATGGCTCCAGCTGTTTTTGAGGTAAAGATACAACATCCTTGCTTTACAGCAAAAAAAAATAAATAAAATCACAAGTTAGTTGCATGAGTTGTGTAAGTCAGAGCAGAAGGAAGTCCTGAAACTGAAATCGTGCTTTCTGCTAATGTGTAGAGTACCAGCTTCATCCAGAGGTACCTTAGATGTAAGAGCTAAAGTAGTGCATCTATAGAATTAGAGATTTATACACAATGACTTGGTTCACATATGCTAAGTAACAGTTCTGAGAGCATAGTTTCTGATGTACTTTGTTTAAAGCAAATTAAAGAACTAATATAAGGTAGTCTTACCTTAAATAAGCCAATTTACCAATTACAACTTCCAAAAGTCCCTTTCAACCTGAACTATATCATGGTTTTCTTCAAAATCCCAACCAAACACCTCCCTCCCCCAAAAAGCACACCTCTCTCCACTGCAAAAAGAAGAAAAACAACCTTCAACAAATAACCCAAAAACCAAACTAAAAAAACACTCCTCAACAAACACAACCCCCTTCTGAGTCTTTTTTTGTAGTTGCGAGAGGAGGGAATAGTTTGGGATGCAAAAGTATTTTGGATTTGTGATGCTTTCTGAAATGGATTATGTTTAAACTTACGAGATTTTCTTGTTTTCTTCTTTTGTTAGGATACTACAGCTATGACTGAAATCAGTGATGATCTACTAACTGAAGGTAATGATTCTATCACTGCAACTTGAATTTAACCATATTTGTGCCCTTTAGCGATACAGGCTAGTGACTTGGATGAAAAATGTCTTAGAAATTCAGCTGATGTAGTGAGATCCTCTGTGAGTTATACCAAAGATGAGGTAGGATTTTAAAGCTCATAGTATACACCATGTAAAGTAGAATTGGGACCTTGTTAACAATACTTCACAGTAGCATGCTTCTTGTAACTTTGCTTTCATTCTCCTTTAAAAAATGGTCCAATACAGAATTTCTTAAATATTTGTATTGATCCTGCTAAGCATATTCTGTGTTGAACTCATTAATAGGCAAAGGCTTTGTTTTCCAAACCCTAAGATAAAACTTCATGTTGCAAGTCCTAAAAGGAGGTTTCACCTTACACTTAAAAGATTTGGTACAAAACTTGTTTGGCTCAGAAGGTCTGCAGATAGCTCTTCATATATAAATATCTTATGTTGGTGTTCAGAAATTTTATCCTGTCCAACACATTCTAGTAGAAATTCATTAAATGGATTTTGGGAATTTCATACTTAATTATCTTTAAATTTGCTCTTTATCTTGAAATACCAATATAATTCTAGCATTCTAATACACAAATGCTGAAGGAAGCTGGATTTGTCAGGTTCATTAAAATTGTAGGTGAAGAAACATTATATTTATTAAATAATAAATATAGCTAAACCACCTTTTATTAGGCATTTGCTGCATGTTTTTGTGTGCATGTGATCCAAGATCTGACACTTGTACTTACCAGGCTTTTATTTTCAGATCCACAGCTTTACTTTGATGTTGATGAAATGAACAGACAATTTATGGAGACAAGTGAAGAACTGTATGATGCTCTCATGAATTGTCACTGGCAACCTCTGGATACGGTCACTTCTGACATCCCCCCTGCTATTTAAGTGTCTTATATAGCATGACCGTAATGACCAAGGTGCTAAAATTACATTTCTTCTACATTACTCTAGATCATAAGTTTTAAAGCACAATGATAGGTTGGGTTTTTTTGCTATGCTTTTGACAGTTTCTGTACTTTTTTTTTGTTGTTCATCACTCTACTCTTGGAGCATCTTGAAATTGTGTAAATATTCTAGAAATGTAAAGAGTTCAATGGGGTCTAAAGATAGACTTGCCTGTGTAAATAAAATTTTTTGTTTCTGCAAACCTGCCAGCAAGGGATTTTACTTCTATATGTGAAGCACATTCTCTTCTGGCTTGTGAAATTTAGCTGGAGGCAATAGGAGTGTTTCACCTGTCTTTAGTATGGGCATCAGGACACTAGCAAAACCTAGCTGTCACATTTCCAGATTTCCTAGGCAATCTTTTACAAGCTCTTAACATGCTGGCTTTGATTATGTCTATTTGGGAGACGATCCCAGGGCTTGTAATGGGAACACTTTAGGCCCACTCTTTCTCATGCAGTCTGCTGGTGCCAACTGTACTACTGTTCATCTGGATCAGATAGAATTGCTCTATCGATACAGTACTTTAAACATTCAGAAGGGCAAACTTTCAGCTGCCATAGCTGCAAACATTCCAAAGGACTAAGGATGATGCTTGCTTACGATGTTATTCCTGCCCTTCTTACTGTTAGTCTCCTCAACTGACAACTTTACAGTAGAAACTAGTTTAATGTAGTGCTTGTTCTTAAACCTAAGAATCTTTGGAGAAAACTTTCTGGTTAAAAGAAGGAAAAATAACCCCTTGAGAACAAAAAGCTATCCTAGTAACCACTCTTCAGTGAAGTTGCACCCCATCCTAAATATCTCAGTCCTTGTCTTCAGGTGTTTTGTAGTGGTGAGGTTATAAAGCTTTAGTAGGATGGCAATTTCCAGTATTCAAGTCAAAGGAGATTAGGGGAGATAACGAGGAAAGTTCTGCTTTAAGCTAGTAACTTTTGAGTGGCTCTTTCTAAACTGCTTTCATCCTTAAGGGTATTAAGTATTTTCCATTCGTAAGGACTACTTTAAGCCTATGTATATATGAAAGTATTTACTACTTAGTGTACATAATGATAAAGTAAGTTAGACTGGAATCAGAAGAACACTCTTCCAAGAAAAAAAGGTAGCAGAAATTATCACAGCTAATAGCTATTAAAGCTACTCAAGATATTTTGGTACTGTCATATGTGTTTTGGGGACAAACTAAGCCATGATTGCTATGATGGCAGATGGGGATAAGCTTCTCTGGCTTTTTTATGACTTAAAGCAGCAGTCACAACCTACATGCTGTTCTTAAATTTAAAACAAAGACTAAATTGCAGAGTCTCCTTCTTTTCACAGTTTAATTTCAGCTGGGAATGTTTTCTAAGTCCCTTTCATGAAATGCAGCTGCTCTAAAACAGCAGAGGCTTTTGGAGTTTTTTAGAAAGTCCATTCTTTCTGGATTTTATACAGATGTACATGGGGGAAGAGACAAAGCAAAAAAACTTCATCTAGGCAGGGGAAGTGGCGTCACGGTTTTAGCAGCTGTTTCCCTGCTCTGGGGAGAGCTAGTTGCAAGGTAGCTGGCAACATGGTGATGGTAGGAAGATTATTAATGAAAATATGACAAAATGGAATAAATAAAGCAAAAAGAAGCTGGATGGGAAAGCTTGTGCTTGTGTGCCAGTAGAATTATTTCAGGGGTACTGCAGGAGGGAGGAGACTCAAGATGGGCAGATGCAGGCCCCTTGAATTTGGACCAGAGTGTTAAGGCTTCAAAACTGTACATAGTTTGATCCCACTTCAGTTGTCCATAGCTGTTGTGCTGGAGCTTGGGTAGGACAAATTGTTCTGCTGAGCAGAGGATTTTTTTTTTATCTAGGCAGTACCATTGCTACACGCAGCAGGACAGCTTCCAGGTCTGTGCCTGGGTTGTATCCTGTTCAGAAGCAGCTTGCATAGCAGCACCTAGCACTGTACTTCAGTTGCAGCAAGTCATTTATGGAAACCTTTTCTTGTGTATTCCTTAGTCAGACACTGTGTCACCACAGTCCTTTAACCCCCTGGAAGTCAGCATCTGTAGCCACCCCATTTATGCAGATTTTACCTGTTTATAGAGAGTCTCTGCATTCTGCATTAGAGACCGGTTTCAGACATGTGTGCCTTCTGTTCTGGGCTGTAAAGTATGCATACAGTGAAAGTACTGCTTATGTCATGTGATGGAAGGGGTTGGTTGGGCCATTAGTTCTCCAAACCTGAGAAATACTGGTGGTGCATTTTCTTCCAGTCACCATACAAGAAAAATGAGGTGAGGAAGAGAGTGTGTTGGCTGCAGCTCACATGACACTGTTCTAAAATAGCTCTCTGACCTCTTTTTCTGTTTCCTGAGCCTTACTAGCCTCTTCCTCTTTCCAGTTAGGAGTGCATACATGGGAACAAGGTGGTGTGTGCAGTGCATGGTCTTTACTGTAAAGGCACACTGAATGCAAAATTTTTTGTATTGGTGTTACCCATGAGCCCCAAATTCAGGAGAAAAGGAGTGCATCAGAATGGTTAGAATGCATTGCTGAGGCTTTTTACTGAGTAAACTCAGAGCTGTTCTGCAGCCACCAGCCTGCGTTAGCCAGCTTACACAAAGACATGAACACATCCTACAGGTGCCAGCCACCAGTTCTAAGAAGTTGGGAGCATTTTTAAAAGGAGCAACTTCTCCAATACCTCACAATTTCACTACTTCAGTTATGATTTATCTGTTTTACTCAGATGAAATGTAGTTGCTTGGATTTATTTTTTTTCAAGCTTACTGGGTTCTTTGCAAGAATATCTAGCATTGTTTTTTATAAATTCTTCATTGCACCTAGCTGCAGTTGGTAGTGCCTTTACTCAAAACCTGCTGATTTCTTCAAAAAAGAGTTGTGGGTTTTGTTTTTTTTTTTATCAGAAAGGCTTTAGTCTGACGGTTTGAGGGGCTGCCATTCCTGCAATCTGGGAAAGAGTAACAGGCCAAAAAGGGTAAAGAGTACTTAAAAGGGTTCAAAAAAGGTTAAATGGTACTTAAGCCATGATGTTTCTTTTTGCAGGGATGCTCTTGGACCAACAGCTTCTTTCTAGCGCTACCTCAAAGTAACTTGAGATATAACTCACAGGGAAGATTGATCAAATGGTGATGACCCCTATCATTCTGCTGGAGATAAATATATTTGCCTTCTGTTTTGTTTCATTTTTAATAACATTTATTTAACTTCAGTGACTCATGTTAATAGACATTGTTTGACTACATTGACAAGTATTTGAGTCATGAGTGTCATTAAAGGCATGTCATCCTATGGAAATTGTTCTAAATAAGTAAAAGAAGTAAATAAAGCAGCAATTGAATTTACAGAGCAAAAATAGCCTAGCTGCCTTTGACACATGTGGAAGAGAAAATTGTCTTTACAGGTTACCTTAATATACTTTGCATGCACCAGAAAGAGGGAATCTTGTTTTAAATTTGTCCAGTTCTTACGTGGCCTGTGCAGGAATGATTTTATCCAGTTACCTGTGCAGGTAGCTTTTTGAAGTCAGCTGTTACCGTTTGATGTCAGCTGTCAAAGGGCACAGTTTGTATCTCTTTGTAAATCTTGCTCTTCCCATGAAGGGAATACCCTTCATGATACCCTTCCTTCCCCTCCCCTAGGTTGGAATTGAGCATGATAGTTTTTTCCTTTGGACAAAAAGAGTCCAGGCTAAAAGACTATAATTACTATTTTGATGATTATATTGATGTAGCACTTCTCTGATGAGTGTATTGTAGAAGTAGAGCCTCATCCTAAAATTGGTCATATTGTAGAAGCAGAGCCTCATCCTAAAATTAGTCTGTAGATGTGACACACCAGCAGTTTACACACGATGAAATAGTTTTTGCTGGTCACTTTTAAAGCCATGTGTTCCACGGCCTGGAAGGCCTCTTGTTGCAAATCATCCCACTGTAGGTAAAATTGTGTTTATGGTGGTAGGGTAGGAGAGGAAGAGACTGGAGTTCTGGAGGTGCAGTTCAGGAGGAGAAATACCTGTGAAGTAATGACACTGCTGGGATTTTGGAAGGGTTATCTCCTTTCAGTAACCATGAAAGCAGAACAAAGAAATCGAGAAGGAGCAAGTTGTGTAAGAGATCCGAAAGATACAACAGGGTTAAAAAAAGCCACTATGAAACAAGAAACAAAAGACTTGCCAAGACCAGCAAAGCTCCTAAAAGTAGTTTCTTCCCTGCTGTTACTGCTCATTTTTCTTCAGAGTTGCCCTTGCCTGGTCCGAGTTCTCCTAACCCCTGAGTTTGAGACACTTTCTTGGGGTGCGTGCTGTGACGCATGCTGTTATTTCTGGTGGAAGAGGGGTGTATGACATGGCAGCTCTGCCTCGCACAGGTGAGTGCCTGTGTCTCCTTCTGTGTCAGGCGTTTCTTAGGGTGAACATTTTCACTGACTTGTACGGCAGGCAGGTGGTGGTGACTTTCTGCTCTGCTCCATCATTCCCGGGGCAGATCCGTGCTGTAAGCGAGAGGTAAAGCAACAAGATTTTTTTTCTCAGCTTCACTTTTAGTAGAATTAAAAAAAAAATAAATAGAGAAATACATAAATATTTTACGTTTTAAAAACTTGTCACAGAAACGCATTCTGCCTCTGGAGGAAGGAGCAGCCGCGTCGAAGCTTTTTTTTTTCCCCCCCCCACCGGATTCCAACCTTCCAGTGAGCGGTGATTGCTTGTTTCTTACACGAACCCAACTGCCGCCGCCCTCCCTCCCTCCCGCACCGCTGCCGGAACACTTCTGCCGCCCGTCCCCGCGCTCCCCCGGTGCCGGGCGGGGGGCGGGGTGTGTGTCCCGCGGCCTGTCCCGCCTCCCGGTGCCGGCTCTGGGCCGGGGGGGGGGGGTGTGTGTGTGTGTGTGTGTGTCCGTGTGTGTGTCCCCAGGGAGGAGCCGCGGCCCGTCCCGCCTCCCGGCGCCGGGCGGGCGGTGCCGGGGCGCGCGCGGGGGCCGCCGGGCGGCCTGTCGCGCGGGCGTGACGCAGCGGCGCGCGGCGGTGACGCGGGGCGGCGCGGGGCGGGGCGGGCGCCGCCGGGTTGGCCGGGCGGCGGGGGGAGGGGTGCGGCGGCAGGGCCGCGAGCGGGCGGGCGGGCGGGCAGCGCGAGGCCGGCCGGCGCCGGGGCAGCGCGAGCCAGCGGGGCGCGGGCGGAGGGGGGAGAGAGAGAGAGAGAGGGAGGGAGGAGGGGAGGGGAAGCGGGAGCGCGCGCGCGCCCCCCCCCCGCAGGAGAAGGCGCGCGCGCGCGCGGCAGGGAGGGGAGGGGCAGGCCGCGGAGCCCCCGCGCCAAGGCCGCGCGGCGCGTGGCGGGCGGGGAGGCCGGGCCGGGGCGCGTCCCGTCCCGTCCCGGTGGCGGCGGTGACAGCGCGGGCGGGGAGCGCAGCGCAGCGCAGCGCGGGAGGGACGGACGGACGGAGCGCGGCCGCACGGGGCGGCGGGAGCCGGGCCCGGCGCGGGAGCCGGGGCAGCGGTGTGGGGGGCGGCAGAGGGGCCGGATCCCATCATGGCCTCGGGCGGCGGCGGCGGCGGCGGGAAGATCCGCACCCGGCGGTACCACCTGGGCGCCGCGAAGCCTCCCTACAGCAGGAGCAAGCAGGTGAGGCGCGGCGGGCGCGGCGGGCGGGGGGAGGCCCCTTCTCCCTGCCCTGGCCTCCCCCCGGGCGGCCGCTGGGCAGCGGGAGGCGGCCCCGTGCGGCGGAGCCGCTCCTTCCCCCTCCCCCCTCCCACGTGCCGGGATCTGGGCCGGGGTTTCCCGGCGGAGCGGCTCGGGAGGGGCGGGGAAGGGTTTCCCGCCGGGGCCGCGGGGATTGTGGGATTTCCGGGCGCTCGCCCCGCTCCGGCTCAGCCGGCAGCCTCGGCCTGCGGGGGGGGATCCTGCCTTCTTGTTGTCGGCCGGGGGATGCCCCCGCTCGGCCCTGAGGGGAGGCGGCGGCTGGGAAGGGAGGGATGTCCCTTCCCTGGCGGTGTGCTTGGGGTGGGCTGGCTCTCCCCTCCGCGGGGTGAGCGTTTTGTCTCCGGGCTGTCCCACCCCGCAGCGGATCCCGCAGGGGACAGTCTGGGCTTGCTGCCTGAGCCCCCCTGGCTAAACTGGTGGCTGGGTGACCAGGTGTAGTTACTCTTCAGATTCGAGTGCATCCCTTCTGATACTTGCCTTTCTTGACAGGTTTCGAATTGCAAGTGAGCTAGGGAGGGTGCTGTGTGGTTGGGCACCTCTGATCCTTCTTGTGTAGGATGCTGCGTGCAGAACCCTCAGGTCTGCGTCTGGTGGTTTCCTCCGTCTCTTGCCTGTGCCGAAATGTGCTGATGCAGTGCAAGTGAAATGCAGTTAATGAGGCGGTTTTTTCTCCTTTCTGTTCTAGGCTAGAGTAGATTGATAACAACAACAAGAAAATAAAACAGGTTGTAAATGGCAGCGCTAAAGCCCAGTGCCATTTGGAGTGGCTGGAGGGAAAGGAGCAGAGATCTTTCCCAGTTCCTGTTTGCTAAGAAATTCCAAGATGCCCGGAGTCGGTGCTCTGGAAGTGCCTTCCACGTGTATTTATGAACCTGAGGTTGACTGTTCAGCCGAGACCATTATGTTATTAAATCTACAACAGGAGTTAGGGGATTGAATATTACATGCAAAATTGAGGGAGTGTTATGCACGAATTGTTGCTCAGTTGGTTTTTATTGCTTGGGAAGTATTGGACTCAGTCTTTTAGATAGTACACTGATCCAGCAGCATCGTCCTTGTAAAGCTAGCATGGTGAGGCTTCGTACGAAGGATCACTGCACTTGGAGAGCAAATGTTGAAAGCTCTCACGTGAACGATAGAATAAGGTTGAAATGACCATGTTTCTCGTGTTGATACTGTGTACGTAACTGAAACTGTACACATGGATTTAAAATAATTAGCGTAGATGGTTTTGTGACTCTTCTATTGTCTCTTATCTCTGTGTGTTTTCCAGTTGGTTTATTTAAACAATGTGCTAAAGCAAATAGATGCTTGGGGATATATGTGGAATTCTGCCCAGAGAATGGATGCTGGAAATCTAGTATATGGATCAAATTAACAGTAATATATTGGGTAAAAAAAAAGTTAGTGATTAAATAAATAGACAAATTGATGGATGTCAGATATGCATTTGTTATAATGGATAGCTTTTTAACTCTATGCAGTTCACTAATTTGCATTACATGAAAAGGTGGGTTCTGGGTAGATAGCTAACTTAAATTGGAATTCATACAATCATATAATGGTTTGGCTTGGAAGGGACCTTAAATATAATCTAGTTTCACCCTCCTTTCATGGGCAGGGACACCTCTCCAGACCATGTTGCCCAAAGCCCCCATCCAAGCTGGCCTTGAATTAGTTGACAAGTGTTTCTGTTTTCAGAAGTATTCTGTGGTTTAATTGTCTCTCAGTAAGGAATTTGGAAAGACATGAAAGTGCTCAGTGCCATCTTGACATGAGGTTATACCTTTAATTCTGATCCCCTTCACCCTTCATCAGGTTCATAGAAATACTTCAGTAGAACTGTTCTAGATGTTTGCAGTCAAAACTGAAGTCCTGAAAACCCTCAGTCTCTTTATCATCAAGCTCTGAAGGTGCCTAAACCCTGTAAGCAGTATAGCTAATAGCATTAAAGTTCTTAGGATATCTGAACTTGTATCCACCTGTGTGAGAGATGATGAGCATGATGCCTGGCTCATGATTGATTTCTGGATGTTGTTATTTTGCCATAGTCTCCTGGGGAGTTCAGTCAGGTGAGAATTCTCCGATCACGCCCAGCATGTGCTTACAGAGTCAGTCTTCTGTAAAGTACAGCGACAGCTTTGGAAGACAGTTGGAAGAGAAGGTGCTGCTGCTTTTTAAGGACTGTTAGCTAAAGCATTTATTCAGAATGCGGTAGACCCTGCTTCAGATTCCTTTTTTTGCCTGGAGTGATCAACCTACGTCTCTTCCACTTTCCTGGCGAATATCCCAGTTGCCAAGCTGTGTGTTGTCTTCAGTTCTCCTGGCTGAATCTGTGTTACTATCCAGAAAAAGAAGGCATGATTCACTGAGCCAGAAAGAGGGTGTATAAGAAGATGTTGCCCTCAAAAACTGGAGGCAGGCAGACTGATCCTTGATTTCAGAAGCTAATAGCTTTATGTTAGATGTTCCTTGGAGCAAACACACAAAGCCTAATATTTCCTGCCCTTTTCTCCCCTAGTGCCTGATCATTAAATTTTAGAGCCATGCTTCATTATGTTTGTGCACGTGTTTTGTTGCGGGTTTTTTTGTGTATTTTATTTTGGTTTTGTGTTGCTTGTTTTTCAAATCTAGAACCTTTTTTTTTAAAACCAGCTTCAAATAGGAGAGGTGAGCAGACACAGTCTGGAAGATAAGACTGACTTGCAGGTTGAGTATTCTGGAAGGGAGATGTGGGTACAGATTTTCCCACCAGTGAAGGGATGAACTAAACCATAGTGTTTTCCCTTCTGAGCTACCATCCTGTCTTATAAAAAGTGCACTTTCAGCAGCTATATGATGAAACAAAAAGTAGCAGCAGTGCTGAGTAACGCTGGTATAGACTTGCTCACTGTGAAAGTTGGTGGGCAGGAATTGTCAGAAAGAAAAGAGCCTTTTTATTTCTATGTTGGGTGTTCTGGAAGAACTGAGGAGTGCCTCCCCACTGACTGTGCTTCCCTAGTGGCTGAATGTTGACAGCCCCGTGCTGAATGTGTTGACTTTAGATTACACCATGCTTAGCACACTACCTGTTTACTCAGTCCTCTCACGCTGAAATATCCAGCCTCCTTCTGCACCGTGCAAGGAGCTTAGGCACTTGGGTTAAAATTACAGCTTCTTTAAGAGTTAAGCACATGTAAGTGAGGAAGCTGTTGTGTCCAACATCTGGGTTTGTCCTTAGTCATTTAGGTAGAATGATGACTGGAAATACTAGTGCGGATGTGTTAATAGGATGTTTACATTGCTGACTTACTAAACAGTTGCCCACATAGTATCTCTGTTCCTATTGCTAATTTTATGTTTAGTCTTGAGCTTCTGTTTGAGCGTGCATGCTGATTTTCCCTGGAATAATTCTGTTCTCACCCAGGTGACATAGAGATTTCAAGGATTCTAAATGTCAGTTGTAGGGGAAATGACTAAAATAACTTTTTTGTTTGTTTTCTATTTAACAATTAACAATTCAAATTAAAGTGTCAGAGAAGTTTGTCTCTCCTTGGCGTTTAAACTCATACAAGCAGATTTAAGCATAAGAAGAAACTTCTACTGGAGAGCAATATGCTTTTGTCTTTTTCTTACGTGTGTACGTGCCAGTGCATATTTATAATGTAGATGTCCTACAGTGATATACAAGAAAACAGACCAAAAATATTTTCCTTGATTAACCCAGCATAAGTTTCTGCATGTTTGTAGTTAGTCTTGTGCTTATATAGTTAAAATATTACCTGAAATAGGGTACCAAAAGGCTGTTGAAAGGCACGTTTGCTGGTGCTGGTCATGAAAGCCCATCTGGATTGGTGAGTTTCACAAAGTCACTTGAGACATCGTGTAAGATTCTTCTCAGACAGGATAGCTGCAGGATTGGTAACTTAAAATATATACAGCAATGCCTAACTCATTTCATGATCACCTGCTGCTGTCTTGAATGTAGGCCAATTGTAAACTGTTGCTTGATGAACACATGGGGTTTTCCCGGTGAGCAGAGACTGCAGGCAGCAGGCATAAGGAGTCTTTGTAAACCCCTAGGTTAATTTTGGGGAGGAGATTTTGAATCCCATGTTAAAGAGTATCATATTGAGTAATGTAAGCTAGGTATGATTCATAAACCTGAAGCAGGAAAATATTAATTTAAAAAAATTTCTTTATTAAGGATGTCCATAGGGGACCTTCACATGTATAATTACATTGAGTCCTATCAATGGGCTTGCACCTTGAAGCCTGCTTAGGTGGTGTATTTATGTTTGTATGCATCTCTGCTAGTTTTGGTTTAGTAGTAAGATTATCACATACAGATTTGAAGAAATGTTTAATATGTATTTAAAGATGTGTTTTAAAAGAATGGGATAGTAGCTAACATCAGAGAATTTGTCACTGTCCCAGCAATATCAGGTTGCATTAGCAAAGCATATGCTTAAATGTGGTACTTGGCTTTCTACTGCTACTGTAAACAAAGAAGTATCCCAGTTGGGAAGAACTTTTTTTAAACTGAGAAAGGGACATTTTTCTATCGTTAGGCTAACAATACTGTCAGTGGTGGAACAAATTGTCAATTGTGATTGCTATAGCATTTTATTAACATTTTGGGTTTTGTCTTTCCAAGTGTTGTCATGACAGCCTCAGAGGCAGTGAGGTATTGGAGAAAAACAGTATTAGTGAGTGGTATCTTAGGAGAAGAAAAAAGCAGATGAAATAATTGACTGTGTTAGCTGGGACACTGCAAATTGCCTTTGGTTGCTGGCAGCACATCACTTCCTCTGAGTTATTTATTCCTCCAGTTAGTAATTAGAACCAGTTCTTGCTCCCCTGTGAAGACTGAGCTGCTGCTGATTCTAAGGACTGCAAGTAGGCAGAGTTCAAAATCTATTTTGCTTGCCTAAAAAAGTTTGAGCAGAGCCATTTCAGATTGGTGCAGATCTGGGCTACCATAGCATCGTGTAACATTCATAACACGGTGGGATGACTGGCTCAGTGGACATGGGGCAGGCAGTGGATGCTGCTTAGCTGGACTTTAGCAAGGCCTTTAGTATGGTCTCCAGTGTTACCTCTGTAGCTCAACTGGTGAATTACAGACTCATCAGATGGACTGTAAAGTGGCTAGAAAGTTAGCAGGACCATTGACCTCGAAGGGTTATGATCAGCAGTACAAAGTACCAGTGGCAGCCAGTTGCTAACAGAGCCTCTCAGGGATTGATATGGAGGCTGATACTGTTAAATGCCTTTATTAACAACCTGGGATGAAGGAAAGGCATGCATCCTCAACAGGCTCCCAGATTCTACCAAGCCTGGGAGAATGTCAGCCCCATCATACATTGAGGGTTTTCTTCTGAAATGGGCTGTTAGGAGGCAAGTGCTGAGTCCATCTGGGACAAAACAAGCCCATGTACCTGCTGGACAGCAAGTTGAACCTGAGTCGGCAGCGTGCCCTTGAAGTGAAGGTGGCCACCAAAATTATCAGAGGGTTGAGACACATGACTGAGAGAGCTGGTTATGTTCAGCTTAAGAAGGGCAAATACCTAATAAGTATAGAGAAGATGGAGCAAGGCTTTTCCAGGAGGTTCATAGAAATAGGAAAAGAGACAATGGACTCCAGTTGCAAAAATGGAAATTCAGATTTCATATTAGGAAAGATACTTGAACTGTGAGGATAGCCAACATGTTGGAAGAACTGCCCATTGAGGCCTCCATTCCTGGAGATGCTCAAAGCTCAGGTAGACACAGCTGTGGGCAACCTGCCATTCTTGGCTCTTCTCTGAACAGGAGGTTGAAGTAGGTGGCCTCTGGATGCCGTACAGCTTCTCAGTGTTTGCAGTTCTGTCAGTGCTGCTGTTGGACGACAGAGCATGCACTCTGTGGTTTCAGCGTGAAGGTCAACATTACTCTAGGTTGGTAATCCTTTTGTTGGTCCATCCCCTAATTCTGTCTTCAGGGCTGTGCTGCTTTTTGAGGGAAGAAATAATGCCTCCACTCCATCTTTCTCTTGCGTTTTATATAGAGTAAATTGCAAGGTTGCCCTCAAAAAGAATAGCTAAGATGTTTTTCTCTAGGGTTGTTTTTTGCCAGATTTATAAATGTCTGTTTTTTTAGTATCATGTCATACGCTTTTCCATTTTTTGCTGTTAAATTGCAAAAACTCTGGATATTTTGGTGTCTTTTTAGTGTTCTGTGTAATCAATCCAGGGTTTGTTGTGTAGCTATTATGCATCTACAGTATCTTGAATAGTGCTATCTATATGGTCATGAAAGAAGGGGAAGGAAATGTTCCTCAGTATATGCTTCTTGGTATGTACTACTAAGATCATATAATGAAAATTCTCTGCTTTTTTTGAAAGTGTAAGTCCTGAGTGCTGAAGAATTAAGTGCCCACAATATTTTTTAAATGAAGAATTCTAGTCATTAGGCAGAATTTTTTATCACTTTTTAGGGTATTAAATTACTTATCTATGCTGTTTCATGAACGACAGCCCTAAATTTGGACATTTTTCATATTTTTCTTTGTATGGATCTCATGCCAGGTATCTTCCCTTCTTGCCACTGCATTCCATATTTTATTTTTCAATATATTTTTCATATTTTATTTTTCAAGTGCTGCTTGAAAGTCTTGACTTGCTTTCTCCTTATACCTAAACAGGCCTTATCTGCCTGTTAAAACTAATTGAATTTAAATACACCTAAAAAATTTAAAGACACCTTTTAAACTAAATAGATGTTAATTTTACTTGAGCAGCTTGAAGGCAGTGCTATTCACAGCTGTTTATCACCACCTCATATGGGAGATATTTCTACCCCTGTGTTGGTGGAAGGGACAGACTTAAGTACTCTCCAAAGCCCTTAAAGGCCAGTCAGTTGGACCATCTTAAAATTGAGTGAAGGCAAGTGAGAACTAGCTTGCTTGTCTTTGCCTGAAGCATAAGTAGCTTTGCAGTTTGCTGATACAGTATTTGTCATTGTGGTTTTCTAGATTACTCTACAAAAATACTAATTAAAATATCTTCTCGTAATGATGAGATTTACTTTTGTTCGTGTTGGAGAGTTTACATATACATTCCCCTTCTTTTGACAATAAAAGACTTCAGGTGTTTTTTTTCCCCTTGGTCTAGGGAATGCAACAACTAAAGCTTTAATATTGGGGCAGCAGTACCAATATTTTTGAGGAAGGAAGTTTCCTTTGAGTTTCTGTAACTCATCTCATAATTGCATATTTCATTTAATTACACTGTCTTTGTGTTTGACATGGTTGTGACTGCCAAGCTTTTTAAAGTAAGCATATGTTCACCTTTGCATTCACCTTTGCTGGGAAGAAATGTGCCTGCCAACATGTGAACACCAGCATGCTCCCAAGTCCTACAGTTGCAGTTTTTGCTCATGTTAGTTGGTGAATGCCTGTGCCAGTAGAAAATTTTCTTGCTTCTCGCTTAGGTTGTTTATTGTTACTTTCATAGCCCTGCTGTTGGAGAGAGTTGTGTGAGGGTGCTGGAAAGCTGGCTGACTTTGCTTTTAGTTATGGTTGTAATTTGAATCAGACTCTTTTTGAAGCAGATGAGTTTCATGATTCCTTCCCTTATAAAAGCTCAAGGTCTGGTGACCTCCAAGACTAAAGTAAACCAAGGGAAGATGTAAATTGTTCAACTGATGGGTTTGTTTTGAGACTGTATTACTAGTCTAGTAAGGCCCTGGAATGTATAACAAAATACTAAATTGGTGATGAAGAACTACACCAGTATGTTCAAACCTGTAATATAATTGCATTTGTAGTTTTAAGTCATCCTGAGCTAAGCAGTTGTAAACAAGGTTTAAACTGGTTTAAATGAAGCTGTATTAGAGAATTTCTGTGGTGCAACTAGATACATGTTAAATTTAGCTATAACAGAGCACCTGCTTTCATTTCAGCCCCTAGTGTTTGTTACTAAACTTACTTTACAAGTTGTAGAGTATATACAGATATGTGGGTGCCATTACCTTCAATCACTAAAAAAGTAGTCTCTGTGTGCGATGGCAGGTTTTTCTGTTACTAGTAAGAGAACAGTGTTGGGAGATACTTGTTATGTATTTGTGAGAAGCTGTTGGTTCTGTCAATTAAACTGTGATGAAAGACACTACTGCCCTTTATGACTGAAGGTTACTGCCCTGCAGCTGAGGTGACCCTACCTTGGCTTTACAGTTTCAGAATACTACCTTAAATTTTGAAAGAATATATCAGTAATTGCTGCTGCAGCTAAAGCAGCTGTGCCCGAGAGTCAGCGTTTTAAGTTTCTCCTAGGCACAAATTCTTGCATTTTAAAATTATTCAGGAAGTGTATGCAGATGAAATATGTCCTTTTTAAAGTAATTGCAGGTTCTGCTGGTTTAGATGAATGATGAGGTTTAACTTCTATATCATAGAATACATGCTAGATAATGTCTATGTATAACACTTAAAAGGTAGTAAGGCTCTAAGTTTTGGTAAAATATCAATCAGATGATCCCAGAGAATAACTACAGATGTTTCTTGGCTTACTTCATTTTAACATGTGTTCAAGTTTGTGAATAAGATAACATACTGAATGTGCAACAGGATTGACATACTACAAAGCAAAACCAGTAGCATGTTATATTGTCATCTCAGTTTGTGGATCAGCGTAGAGAGAAAAGATTTCAGAGGGAGTTTGAGAGTACTTTGCTCTCTTTTGCTAACGTCACAATTAATTTAAAAATCAAATTCCATTTTTCTTGTTTGAAGATTTTGATCACTCCAAGGTAGCAGGAATGAAATTTTGTAGCAATAAGTACTTTATTTTGTGAAATACCCTTTAAGTTACTTACAAAGTGTTGTCTGCACTAGAGAGCATGAGACACGGGGATGGACCATCGGCAAGCTGTCTGTTGCCCCTGAATGGCATTTAACCATTGCTTCAGGAGTTGTTGCAGCTGTCTGCCCTTCCTTGTATTTTGCATATATAAGGTGTCCTCACTGCTATGTATTGTAGATGATAATACCAAGTTTGTGAGTGCTTTTAGGCAAAGTGGCACCAAAAATGTTGAGTTCATTACTGGGAGTGTAGTGTATTAAAGGAGGTAGCATGGAGTATAATACATTGAAAGCTTTTGTATGCATAAACTTCTTATTTACTGTAAATGCAGGAAGGGAGTGCCATTTCTTCTATCAGTTATCCTTGGTGATGTTGAAATACTGTAATGGATTTGGTCTTACTGTATAGAGAATACCTATAAATAATGCCTAAATGGTTTATTTAAATCCTAAATACAAAATACATGTCATCATCCTTTGCTAAATCTGATAACTTGTATGAATGGCTTTGTAATGATCATCTGGTGCCATGGGAAATGTATTTCTTGATCATTCTAATTTTGAAAACTTTAAACTTGTCCATGTCATTATAACAGTTTGTTATCCTGATGTCATGTTGTTTCAGCTGTTACTAAGTAAAAATAATCAGTTTAGACTATAGAGTTCCCTTACAGAGAAAGAGTCTGAGCAGCATTTCATTTAATGTAATTCTCCATACTCTCTGTGTAACTTAGCTGCAGGCACACTGTATAAGTGCATCAGTCTCTCAGTAAAAAAATATTAACTGTATTTAGAGTCCCTTTTTAGGTTAAGAATTATGTCTAAAACTGCTTGCAAAGGTGTGAGTGGAAATTGTCTCCT